>NC_139226.1:93918260-94468260 GCF_055691185.1 Crinia signifera | reverse complement strand
TGCATTACTAGGACAATGAGAACATACATGACGCCAGTGCCTGCCCCCATTTCGCCCATCTCCGTCCAGGATAACAGCAAGTTTAGACTTTACTTTCATCCATAAATGGAGGAAAAATCATTTGATGGTGAGCGGCCATCGAATGATTTTTTCCTCTGCGTGGGAGAATGCGAGTAAATGTGTATGCGTACACATCCGCTCGCATGCTAGTGGAGGGATTTGCTCTGCGTTCATTCGGCGGTGTGGTGCAGTTTACCTGCTCACTAGGTAGCGGATATGCACTGCCTAGCGAACTGGTCTGAATAAGTCCCATTGCTGATTGGCCATATTTATCGATGTGTGACAATGGGGGTTATTCAGATTCATTCGGTCCCATGTTTGTTCTCACGGGGGACCAATTTTTTGCATCTGCGCATGTGCAGACACAGGGTGCATACGGCCACAGTGAACAGAGTGTTCGCTAGGTGCACGCACCCAAGACTGCGGGCAGGGGCATGGGGGGGCGTTGGGTGGTGAACTAGGGGAACCACCCATGGGAACACCCAGCGTTCCATTGAAAATGCTGGGCGTTCCCATGATAATGCAGCCCTGCCACGGGAGGGGGGGGGGAAGCAATCATCACCGGATGTCAGCTGCCCGCCCAGTTCCTGTGGAGTCACTTAGATATGCATGCCCGTTCCACATCATTCGATGATCCATCAGCTTATGTGGAAGCACCATGAAATGATATGGGTGCTTCCACATAGGCTGCGAATGGATGTTTATATTAAACATCCATTTGCAGGCCGTGCGAACAAACCCGGCATGCGAGGAGGGGGGGGGGGCGAGCGGACCGGCATTTAGCCGAATAAGGGCCAATAAGTGTTATTTGTGATCAGCGATGGTTTCCTGCCATCAATGATATATAGCTTTTTTTCCTACAATATGTTGGGACATGGCTCCTAACTCCACCCCCTTACACCAATGAATCCCTCCCCCAGGGCTCTTATTGGCCAGCAGATTACTGAACACTAAAGCTGGGGTTATCATCAGTGTGCCAAACCATCAATAGTTCTCTCTTAAATGGTTTCACACCATCAAAGTTATCTCTCATTGGTACCATCAATGGTGACATTGATGTATTATTAATCGATGGCCATTTCTACTAGGCGTATGCATGACCCAGCTGGCATGTACAACAGAACTGGAAGCCCACACTAAATACAAATACTTTTGAAATCATCGCAATATCTTCTAAATAGACTGCCGACATTGCGCAGCATAAGTTCATCTATGCACTAGATGTCTAAATAGAAAACCGATGATTACCAAACATCTATGTTCCTGATCTAATGGAACTACTTTTCTCATTGGCTAGTAGCTATGAGTATGACATCACTTGATTGATGTTGGAAGCCCAGCAGCCGTTCCATGCCAGACTTTTAAGTCTGTCGCTACTAAGCACCTGATTGGACGGATGCAGTCACTTGTCAAATAAGTCATTGTGACATTGAGCAAAACTGTTTGAATTTTGTAATTCTTCCTAAACTTTGGGGGCCCTGTGTGTGAACCCCAGTTAAACATATTTAGTTGATTCCTAATGTGTCTTGTCCATTAATTATTGGCGTTCCTTTTTGGAATTTTTCCCTTTTGCTCGAGCGAAGGCGTCAGACAAGTAACCACGGCAGAGCCTGATCTTATTTTGCTGCGTTCCGCATGATCGGCCACCTGCATAAATATATGTAAATTGATTAGCAAGCTGGCTTACATTTTACACAGCCAAGGAATATATTCTTTACATTTGCAAGAACTAAGAAGAAAACTAAAAAAAGAGCAAAGCAGATTAGCTAAATACAAGAATGAGAGAAGGATTGAATTGTAAAAGAAATATGTAATCTGAAGAATAGATTTTAATACCTATCACTCAATGTATAACCAGAACACATTTTTTTTCTCTCTTTGGATGCAAAGCAGAGATGTCTGGTCGGAGAAGATAAACTCCGATATGTAAAACATGGTCACGTGTAACCAGCGTTCGGGGTCTGTGCTTGGGAGCGTAGGGCTACCGGGTGTCATACCTACACAGCTTGTGCACAGATACTGTCATACATGTGTCTCACACTCAGCAGTGGCTGCAGCGGTGGGGTTCCAGCACAGTCCAAAATTCAAATAGGGGTGCCACACCCACTGCCAGTGAATCCCCCCCTCCCCCCATCTTTGGAGCCTCACCTCTATGAGGTGAAGTTCTCTTACTAAACACTAGAGGCTACTCAATGGAACAAATTACTCCTTTGTGTAAAGAAAGATGTCATAACAAAGTGAAAGCAATTTTTGCAGGGACACTGATCTACTTTAAATTTTCCTGATATAGAGAGAGGTAGTTGTGAAGGCAGAGATTGGAGGTAGTAGCAGATAGGGACTGAGGGTGGGGTGGAGGTTTGTGGGCTAAAACTGTCACTGCTCAAAGTAAAAACTGTCACAGATCAAAGTGAAAGTTAATTGCAGAATCCTTTTGACAGGCTTTTAACTAGTACACATATAAAGGGAAACACATTTCACCCCCACATACTGTTTTTGAAGTGCAATGTTATGTTTAGCAGCAGCTGCAAAACTCACTCAATACAATTAAATGGCAAGTGAAACAGATTGGGGAACATAAAGTGTTTATTATACTGCTGTTATTGTGTCCAGTTCATTTGTTTCTAGATTACGCTGTAACTCAATTACAGAAGGACCTCTTGCACCCAGTGTGACAGAAGCAAGCATTGTACAGTGAGCTGAATTATCAATGAAAAAATGATGGTACAGCCATGGGTGCAAATATAGGTAACTAGATTATTTGAGTTAATTGATACATGAATAAACTAGGGGTGGAACATGAATCGTCTAGTAAAAGTGCTGTAAAATACTGAAACTAATGTCAGGCAGCATTTCTTGACAATGTATAGCAGGTCTACAATGATGCAATTGAGATGCCACGCCCAGGACAGCCCACCTTGAGACCAGCCACACCCCCCATGCACCTACCAGGCTGACCGCTCTTGGAGGTAGTCAATTATGATGAGTCACCTAATACAAGGTAGTTCCTTGGCTGCACTTTTATGAACATTGGTTCAAAATGTCTCCATCCACTGTGGATGGAGAAAATCCATAACTTTAGGGGGCTATTGCTTAGAGTGGTTGAATTTTAGGGCTGACAGATGCCCTTGTTTATTAATGTTACCATATTGTTTGCTCTGCTATACATGTCGACATAAAAACTGTCTGAGAGCACATACATATTTATACACATAAATGATGCATGGGGGGGTGTTAAGGTAATATATGGCAATATGGAGGTAGAGTAAAAGATAAAACACTGTCAGAGAGGGAAACATTTTTTAAATTAGGGCCTACAAGACCACCAGCTGTTCCCGACAATGATAGATACATTTTTTTACTACCTCCAGCCTGATCTTTTATGTGCTCCTAGTTGTTCAGACCGTGTGTGTTGGAATGAAAATATTTCCAGGGTGTTGCGCATATATGAGATTAATACAAGAAGGTACTGTATGTGTAGCTACAGTTTTGACAGTATTCATAAAGCATAGTTTTCCGTTCTACATTTCTTTCTTGTTTACAAGCCGAAATTCAGGCTCACATTTGAAGGGGTTGCGGTATACAGAGGGTTAAGCCCCACTACGCACTAGAAAAAAATGTAAAAGTTAGGTCCCTTCTGAGTGATATCTTTAAAAAAAAGTCTAGTGTGTACAGTCAATATCACTCCCGTGCTTTGTTAACCACCCTCCCTATATGTTCAGTGGGTCCAAGTGGTGATGTCAATGGATGATATCGTTCGGCGTGTATACCAGGCGTGTAGGTCCAAAAGGGAAGCTATATAATACATAAGTGCCTCAGAGGGTTATGCGTGTAGAACTTAAATATGATAGGCTTGCCTGAAGAGGTGAGTTTTCAGGAAACACTTGGAAGTATGTCGGCTAGTGGAGAGTCTTACTGTGCGTGGAAGGGCATTCCATAGGATGGGAGCAGCCCGATGAAAGTCCGGTAATAGTGGATGGGGGGGGGGCTTATGCAAAGCTTTGACCGCTGGCTGGTAACGACTTCCCGCCCTGACTTTTGTTACTCGACTACAGTATATATGAATCCAATATCAGATCAAATTGTAGAAGCACAAAAAAATTAAATTACAGGGTGGGAGGCAGGGGCTTCCAAAATAGCAAGAGGACAAGTACCACTTAACCTGGACTAATATATCCCTACATTGGCTATACCCCTTAGACTCCTCATAGGACACTAACAATGGCTAAACAGACCGAACTTCTTTTTGAGCTAAGCTAGCCCTGGCACTGCTTCTTATAACATATCACAAAATATAGGGCTCTTATATGGCTTCCGGACTCATGGAGCCCTAGGCAAGATACTAGTTTGCGGCCTTCCATTTATGTTTTAGCACTCATATTGAGTTTTATCATTGATTGAGAAACAAGCCCCTAAGATTTTTCTTTGCTATGAAATTACATCTAAAAGAACATTTACTAACATCGCATGAAGAAAATAAGCTTCATTCAGAACATTGTACAGTTCTGTTTGAAATGTTTATTAAATTGTGTTCTGCGGAACCAATGTCATCATGAAAGCATAGAAAAACTAATACCTTTCACGTCTTCCCTGTTTCAACGATTCTACTAACAGGGTCCATTGAAACACAGTTGGAATTCAAAACATTTCCTCTTCTGAAACGAGAAGATTAAATCACTGCTTGTTACTTGTCCTATTATGCAGATTAAATATTTATTAATGGCCTACTTGAAGTCATACCAAAAAAAAAAAAAAAATTCCAAATTATGAAATGAAATAAATGAAATTATCTTGAATTAATGCAGTGTTTCCTCGTGAAATTAGCTTGAAACAACGGCCGAATCCAGATTTATAAAGATGGAGATTTAATATAAAGTTGCATAGTTAAATATAAATGTTGAATGAAGACACAGATCCATTAAGCACGGTCTGCCATAAATTCTAATTGTGTTGATCTAGAAGAAGGAAACACAATCACTAGTTTAGAAGGTCACAATTTAGCAAGCAGATAAAAATCACGACCTGCCAAGAATAACAATGGATATATTGTTTTATTTTGGGTTTATTTTATTTATAGTTCTTAATAATTACTTATGCACTATTTACTAGCCCAGCGGTTCTCAAACTGTGGGTCCTAACCCCAAAGTGGGTCCCGACCTTCTCAGCATGGGGTCGCGACTTCATGTTGCTGACCATCAGGCTGATTACTTTTCTAATCTCAGTCAGTGATTCAAGGAGCCTGAAAGATCAGTTGAATTGTCTGCTATATTAGGCTCCTCCCATCATTTTGTGCCTCCACAATGCTGCCATGTGTGTGCTGTCTGCTGGCTACACATGTGATGCGATGACCTTCTGCAGTCACTTGCTGGGGTCCCATAGTTATTTTTATTGTCTAATGGGGTCCCAGAGCAAAATAGTTTGAGGACCGCTGTACTAGCCTGTCAAAATGACAGAGCTGCTGAGATGTGTGTATTTGTGCATAGTGTAGGGGTGTGTGTGGTTCCGCCCAAACAGAGCTCTGTTGGGTGCCACTCAGTATAAAAATGGAGGCGCCACAGAAAATTCATTCACACGAAGGATCCTTCTTATTTGTATTGATATGCCACAAATATTCAATGATAAATAGGTCATGAATTATAAAAATAAAAACAGATTATAAGGGGGAAAAAAAGTTGATAAAATATACTAGTAACTAGACTGCCAATCGAATTGTTGGATGATCTAAATGCGTTTTACCAGCGCCTTAAGCACCTTCATTAGAAGTGGCTGTGATCTGTAATATATTTATTCCTAGCTATATAATTTTTACTTTATTCTTCATTTGTGTCATCTCAGCACAGATTGGGAATCAAAAATCTCCCTTTCCTCTCCCTCCAAGAATACCCCTCTTGGAGGGAGGTTAATTACCCCAGCACAGGTGGGCCGAGTCTCCTAAACTTTTCAGCACAGAGATGGTGCAGGATGTTGGATAGAAAATGGGGACATTTACATTAATGGGGGCAAGACCACTTCCACCGATCCACTGTGTCACTTATACCCCTTTCACAGCACCAAAATAACCAGGTTTGATTACCTAATGACCCGGGTTATAGTGCAGTGTAAAAGCACCAAACCTTATAACCCAGGTAAAGCAACCCGGCAATTTAATCCAAGTTATAAAAAGGGTTAAACCCAGGTATCCCTTTGTATTATGGGTGACACAGGTTTAGTGTGAAAGTGTCGAACCCAGGATCTCAATTCCGAGTCTGATCTGGCTTTTGCAATGTGAAATAGCCGATCTTAAGATTGATAGTTTGATTTTTTATTTATTATTTATATATTTGGGTTTTTTTCCTCTTTTTTTTAGTAGTGGTTGCTGTCGCTAATTATTTCGATGACTAAGCTGACGCAGGGTAATTATTGTATTGACAAATCCAACCAAAAATGCTAAATAATGCTGGTCATTACATGTCCTCGTTTGCAAGCAGAAGTGGCAAATTGACCCAATGCCCCACTAATTATTTTACCCAGGAACAGGCCAGTGTATCTTCTTGTATGCATTGGCCTCCAGCTTAGATAATACTCCTGCCAGACAGATCAGGACATATTTAATTTACCAATGTTAAAATGATATCCTGTTCTGCCACAGAAACACTACAGCGCTTTTCATTAAGGCTGAAGGATTATCATGGCTTCTTAGCTTATTAGGTTTACACTGCCATGGCTAAAAAACTGTTTTGTGTTTTTGAGTTTTCTAGGTTTTTTATTGCTATGTTTAATCACTTCAATTATTGTTTGATTTTCATTGTTGCTGGGTTCTTTCAAATATGTAATTGTGATTTTGATTAGCCCTGTCTCGGGCCTTTATAATGACAGTGGAAGGAGATGACACTGGCTTGTCCTTGTCATTTCTTAGGACAAATCAAGGTTTGCTCATATTTTTGCACAATTTAAGGCGATTACAATTCATAACCGTTACGATGAGATTTTCTGATAGAAGTTTAATTTGAAAGTCAAATACTAAAATTCTTCAATTTTTCAAATGATTTCTATCCTTCCTAATACGTGCTAAATAATGTTTAATATGATTTAAAGGGCAGGTACAGTCTCTCTTTAAAATAATATATCAAAAGCTGGGATATCGTTCTGCTAAATACTGCACATGAGCTATCTAGTTTGCTGATATCGCTGATCATCAATTATTCAAAAAAGAAAAAACATCAATTGTCTATGCATGATGTTGGATACTTTTGGGGGAAATTTACTAAGATGTGTAATCTACTTCACATGTGATGTTGCTATTGACAACATAAATAAGAACAAAATAAGCTGCCCGGGCCCTTCCAGAGGCCAGGTCCCGGGACAGCTGTACCCACAGCACCCCCCTATTGGCGGCCCTGAGTCCCAGTAACTAGGTGTATATGCCTCAATGACCCTGGTAGCCAGCTGAAAACGTATGTTTCCCTACAAGTCACATAATAAGTGTTGTCTTCGGAAATTATTCAGTGCCTCAATAATATGTCGCTTCCACTCATTGCTTTCTGAAGCTTTTAGAAGTGCAGGGATTTTTTACAAAGTATTGGCCAATGGGAAAAAAGCTGTGTTCCATTCATCCAATTGGGTGTAATAGGGCCTACACATGTAGCGATTTATGGGCATTTTCTAAGCGATCTCACTAGATCACTTAGAGAATGGCCCTACATTGCTCCATATGTAGGGGGCATAACAAAAGCATGCGCAGTTGAGTCTGAGCACTCTAGACTCTACTGCACTAGGCACTACTCCCAATAAAGAGGAGGCTGTACATGGGCTTGGAGAGCGATAAATTATTTAAAGTAGCAGCCAATGGCTCCCAACTGTTATGTTACAGACTGTGTTTGAAAAATGTTATGAGCTGGTTGGTACTTTATCTCCGTCCACTTTATCTCTCTTCAAGGCTTAGTACATAGACCCATACTACTGTATGGCGTTAACTAATGCCCAGTCTCCTGCTGATTAAGCTTGTCCGTACCTTAGTAACTCTTCAGTGCAATGAATGCCTGGAGTGAGTTAACATGTTGCAATTCCGGCATTTACAAAAAAAAACAAATGTTGATCTTGTCTTATTTAACATCAGATCAGTTTCGAGAGCAGAGGTTATTTTTATGCTATGGCAACGAAATTCCCCAGTAATGTAAGAAGTGGAAAGCATTTGGACAACATGTCATAGTAAACAATTTCACAGCATTCAGCTTTTTTCGACCTCGGAATAACAATCAATATAAGCAAAACACATAAAGTTAAAACTGCCTCCATAACGATTCTCCAAATGTTAACGGTTAAAAATAAGCCCAGCAGAAAAATAAACACAGGGAACAATTCCAGCTTGTAAGGAAGGACTAAATGCATGCTGTAAAAATACCGTCTGTTACTTCAGGGAACCAAATCTACTCATTATCCCTTTATTAGCGGCAGAATCTCACTTTGTATCAAAAATAAAAAGGAATTAGAAATTGAATGTTTACTGTAGATTTATAGCTATTATGTGACACTGTCAAGTCATGAAAAGTTTTAGCCAATTCAGTTTCTGCCTAAATTTTTGAAAATTGCTCTAGATGTTTGCAAACAATCTGTTGTTTTTCACATTTAAGGAAAAACTGCGCCCTATATGTAAAATTTTATGCGATGATGATTAATTCCATCTCTGATGCCAAAGCAAAGGGTGAAACATACGTGGGTGTTGACTACCACGAAACCAGAGGCAAGGGTAGCCCAGGAATTGGGCAATAACATAGAATGGAAAAAGCAATTGTTTATACAACAACAGCATGCAAACTTTGGCTTGAAGAAGTGACAAACAAGCCATTAACGAGGTGAAAAATAATAATAGCGATAGTGGTGTGTCTTCCATATGTGAGTTTTGAACCGCACTACAGTCCCACCTCTGGATCTGCCAATGGATCTGCCCTTAAAGGGGCTGGACTAGTAAGTTTTGCAGGTGGATGTTCTGTCCAAATTCTGGAATCAAGGGCTTCATACATTCAACTTGAAACCTAATCTGCATTGGCCCCCAAAGTACTCTCCTGTACAGGGCCATAACTAGGCAAATGCAAGCAGTGCCACCGCACTGGGAGCATGATCCTGGAGGCAGCACGTCACTATCCATGCACACAACCTGCACAGATGTTCAGTGCATCTTCAGGATGCAGTGCTTCGCTTCCTTATTCTTAGGGGGCGGAGCCAGCACAGGGTGCACTGCCACCCTTTTATGCTGCTGTTCTCAGTAGCTGTTGTCACTGACCAATCTGAACAACCAAATGACAGGGCTCAATAGTACAGGCAGGGGGAACCATGAGCAGTACAAACCATCAGGAGGTAAAGACAGGCAGTAATGTCAGGACAGGCACCAAGCAAGGATGAACAGTAACAACAATCACAACAATAATCCAATAAGAAAATATTTCTTAGTGGGCAAAACCTGTAAAGGACATGTATCTGAGTTATGCCAGGACTGGACCTACATATATAGTTGCTAACACTTGCCATGCCCCATAAAAGTCTATTTATATAAGCTTGGTATGGTGCAGGGAAGTGCAGTATTTTGTACTTGTGGTATATTTTCTAACAATATTACAGTATTTAATTTAATTTTTTTTATAACACTATAAAACTCTCCACTTACTTTATCCGATAACTTGTTAAAATTCTCCGGACGCAGTCAGTGAGGGTAATGCGCCTTTGAAACCACTTACTTGCCGGTTACTTGCAATGGTCTTAAATCATTAACAACAAAGTAAATTGTTTTAATTGATCTGAACTTCATTACGACCCGGGAACCACATTTTTGTACGGCTGCACTTTCTAAAGTACTAGCGTAACAAATGAATCTCTGTTGAATCCTGTCATCTTTGGCGTGCCCTCCGCGCGGAAGAGCCTCTCAGGCAAAAGAAGTCATTAGGTAACTTTTACTACACAGTCTGTGCCGGAGTTGCTATTCATCTCTGACATTGCAGCCTGCAACTTATCACCTCTACAGTATTGTCATATCTTTAACCAGATAAACTGCTCTCCACAAACACAGAGTAATGTCATCAACAACGGAAACCAATGGTATCTAACATATCTTGCCGAACACGACCTTGACAGCCCGCTCAACAATCCTGCCACAACCCAGATCTTTTTAAATTAATATAGCAACTTGCAGTGTACTTTAACAAATAGTGCAACAGCAGAGTAGTTTCTGTAGAGATAAAGTTTTTTTCTTTTTTTTGGGGGGGGGGGGGGGGGGAGGGGGGGTTTGCAGTTGGTATAGAAAATTATTACAGCTGCAATCCTACATATTAAAAAACAAATGTGTGCATTTTTTTATTTAACATAAATCTGCAGCAGACTAGATGATGTTAGAAATTAGAGCCAGGTTAACAACAGGGCTACTGAGAAGATAGGGGGCCGCACACACTGGTGGGGAGGGTACACCGCTGGGTACACCAACCAAAATGACAAACCTGGTGGGGGGTTGGAGCACTAGGCCCCACTCCAACTGAGATCCCGTTCCCTTTTCATCAGCGGCCGCAGGTCCTGACTCCGTAGAATCGAAAGTCTGTAGGTATACACATAGGCCCCTCACACCCTCCACACAGACCCTGCACAGCGAACTTTTCATCTGGATTTTACTCGGAATATTGCTAGAGAAGTTCCTGTAACATATAAGTTCCCATAGGAATTGTGAACACAAGATTTCTGGCTTTGTATTTATCGCTGATTCTTCTACTAACTGATGCTTTATTCTGGGACAAATTTTGGTCTCTGAGGTGTAAAGAGAAAAAAGATCCACAATTATGAGCACAGTGTTTATCCAAACGTCCTTAGTTGTAATAACTTTATAAAAGTTTTGCATATACCCCTGTGATAGGTGCTAGTAGCTCTTTTGCATAATGATACAGAGGCATAACTCTGGGAAGCAATGAAGTTATCTTCTGCTGGGCTCCTGCTCTCAAGGGGGCACCACTCCTCCCCCGTGAATTTGGACCAGTTAATTAAAAGCTGTTGATACCGCTTTTGTGGCCAACTCCCCCTCCTAGTAGGACCATAGATGTCACACTCACTGTATTCTAAACATATTTTGCAAATGTCACACCCCGTATTAGAACCCATGACCTGTTCCACTAGAAGGGCTGCCTAATAGCAATGTTTTTGAATTAACAATTACACATAGTAAAAATTGGCATACTTATTTTTCAGGAGCAAATATCTCTATCAGTAAGGTGTCGGACTCCAGTGAGACAGGTTACAGGTTCTAATCCTGGGTATACATACATACATACATACACACATGCATACATATTTTTACATAAGGTGGTGTGTGTGGTGGTGGGTGGGAACACACCAATATTTATCTTGCCTCCCGGCAACTGGGACGAACTTACGCAACTGTAATGATAGCCTGTATTGTATACGCAGCCACGCTTTAATTGTATTTGATCTTTAGTCCAGCATGTTCTTTGTAAGGAAGACGCATCACACATCCCGCTCATACTGTAAACCAGTCCTTGGTGTCTCAGGGTCATTTGCTGTGCGGATGACTTCAATACAATATCAATTTGCCCACTTGCTAAAATTGCCTGTCATATGCCAGGGACAAACAAATATGTCAAACCCCACACAGTTCCCATTCATTAGCTCCATTACTTGTATTATTAAAATGCTCATGGTTGTTCCCCGACAAGGTAAAACTATACAAGAGTAAAATCATTATATATTCATTGCTTAAAACATATTGCATACATGGGGCACAATCTCCCCATACCAATATAATGGAAGCATTGGGTTCAGAGCGCCCTGGCTCATGCCATGGGGTCAATGTGTAAGCAGTATTGAAGAATGAACACAATACTGTAGGTGCTAAATCAAGTTAAAAGATATTTCATTTTTTGATTGAAGCCAAAATACACATATGTACCAATGCAACAATGTATCTGTGGGCTTTGACTTAGAACAGTGGTTCCCAACCTGGGGTTCTCGTAGACCGGTTGGGGGTACTTGAAAATAATATTGGTAATGGCAGAAGAGTCCTCCCATTGCCGTGGAGTTGAACCACGTTGTGTCACTTCCGATTCCGTCTGCAGCGTCATCAGCTTCTCCTTGTGCTTTTACCCAACCAAAAATCCACTGGGAGCTACCTGCGCTGCCCTCGGATATCTGGGTTCATCGGCCCTGTGCTGACACGGGTGGAGGAAGCAGCAGCATTAATCCTACAGGCATTAGCAGGAACCCCGGGGACCGTACACAGACAGCAGCCAGACACAGAGGGACCTGATTTCTGACCACACACTACTCACTTAATATAAGGACACACATACTGCTTACTTCCACTCCACTCATAAGTACTGTGGGTATTTCAAATTGAGAGGAGGGGGTCTAATCAAGGGGTACGGGAGAGAAAAAATGTTGGGAACCACTGGCTTGGAACATACAGTATCACAAATCCCATGAAGGAAAACTCACAAGGCTGAATATCCCGCACACATTCCACCACTTCCTGGTCTAATTATGCAACTAAACCATCCCGCTCCTATCACTGCCCACCTGCTTCTCCGCTCTGGGTTTCTCAATGATTGGAAACTATAGAAGTTGGTAAGTATGCAGTTGTGTGCTCATAGCATATTATCATTATGTTCCTTTATTTATAAGGCACCACAAGGGATCTGCTGCGCCCAATTACAGTACATAAACAAATAAGCAAAATAGGAAACATTAATTTTAAGTTGAAAACAACAAGAAGACAAGCTCACTGTTTTTGAAGTTATAAAATGGTAAATTTTATTTGTTGAAACCATATTAGTGAGTAAAAAAAGTCCATCGTTACCACTAGATTGACGCGTCTAGGACCAGTAGCATCTTACTAGCATTTTACTTGCGACACATATTTAAATATTGACTCCGACATCTAAAACTGATGAGCTAAAATAAACCCCTAATTTATTTTAATAAAGAGAATTTATTTTTTCATTCTCTGACATTATCAACACTGGTTCCAGCATGATGTTTTAATTAAGTGAATCTAATTAGTTAAGCTTAAACATGAAAAGCAGCTTAAAAAATGGAGATGTTAAGTGGCAAATGGCTTTTAATGCGGCCCCCTCGAACGCTTTCATGTCCACGTCTCCTGCTAAATATGATCTAGTCGGAGTTTAAAAAAAAAAAAAAAGCTGAAAAAGAAATGATTTTACTCCGAAACCTTTCCTGTCCGTTTATCTCCGAGCCTCCAGTTGTCCCCACGTCAGTCTTTTTAAGGGTAAGTTATAAAGACGAACCCCAGGACGTCAGACTTTTTTAAACCATAAATGTAATATTTAGACTCATTGCAATATAATTTATTTGGTTAATTTGCAGACTAGTTCGCCTTGTTTGCAAAAGCTAAACGGGAACGATATATCTCTAAACACGTTTATTTGTACTGAAGCAGGTCAGGTCTTTGTATTTTCTCTTTGCCCCCAGAGGCACATTTTCCGGAACACTTGGCAGGAATGAAAAATTTGGGCTTTGAACAATCACTATCCCCAGTGAGGTCCATAAAGATTTCAGAGGGTTTTTGAAGGCCTAGGCAATAAGAGAATGACTTACAGACTTTGCCATTTGCTTAGATTCTGTTTCCTGGGTATTCCCCGCTGAAAATAATCTATAGATTGTTTCTTAATGTTCATCCCAAGAAAATCTTCAAATGGATTAGAAAGTGTCAGACGGAGGCTCACTCACTATAAAGAAACATGACAAATGACCTCTCGGTAGACAAATAAGTTGGTGAAATGTGTACGGTATAGTCATCTGAAATGTATATGGTTTTAAATGAGCTAGTATTTAAGACGTTGAAAAATATAAAGTACTGTACGTTAAGAACATTACAACCATTCTGCGACTCTTCCCTTTAGTGCTGCTCCATTGTGCAACTTTAAGACCTTCACTCCGGCTTAATAGATGTGACTAAAAACTTAATTTATTCCAATAAAGTTTATTTAAAGTGCAGTTTGAGTTGTGTCACTTACATCACAGATCTCAGCAAAAGTTTTTTAGGAGCAGGTCTGTAACTAGGGGCCTGTGACAGGTGAAGCAGTCCATGGTGCAAGGCCAAGTGGAGAGGCACAGTTGCTCTCCTGGTGGAATGTCTCCAGTCTCCTGGCTGGATAGTCTCCTGGTTCCATTCTTCTTGCCTGACGCCTCCTCCTCTGTGATATCATGTCACATATAGTGGTGCTCCGCCTCCTCCTTTGCGAAATCATGTCACATATAGTGGTGCCCCACCTCCTCCGCTGTGATATCATGCCACATATAGTAGAGACAAGTGGACAGTGGGCGACAGCCACTGACATTTAAGGGGTTTAAGATGTATGTTTTTTTCCAGCCAATTATCAAACATTGTCAGTCTGTTCACCCTGAACAGTAGAGATCTCAGCGGCCATCTTGGGATAGGGCACAAAGCCTCGCACGCAAACAGGAAGTCTGGAGTCTGCACAGAAGCACAGTCCTGTTAAAACATAGTTATCAGGCCCTCACTCATTAATACTTGTAAACTGTAAAAAATTCCCCTCCTGGAGAGCTCCCAGATTGACTAGCGGCTGATTCCTGCAGGGGACAGACGGAACAAGAATAATAAAACTGAAAATAAGGTATACTGTACTGTATGTAAACATGATTAATGCACTTATTCCCTATCAGCTGCAGGTAGAAATGCAACTGAGTTGGACTGCCTGTAGTATATATGCTCAACTGCAGTACTTACCCAGAGCGAAAACACATACCATACACTCTGCAAACAGACTTGCATTCACCTCTTCTTCATCCAACCAATGCCGTAATTCTAAAGGTGTCCAACGCATAGGGATGAGAAATTGTATGAAAAGTGTCAAATCGCATGTCTTTTAGCACTGTCTAGTGTGCATCGGATCAGATTCGGATATCGCAAGGGCTGCATTATAGATTTATTGGATCTTGGCTGGGATCGCAAACAATCACATGCAAAAGGATTACAGACAATGAATTGAAGGGAGATCGTATACATCTTCTACCGCCAGGAAAGTTAAAAATGTCTATGGGACTTATATTATTCAGGAAGGTAATAGGCACCTGCACCCTAAATATATTAAATTGTGGAACGTTCCTCGGCTTCTTCCACGCTCCCTTTCTGGGTTGCTGACTAGTACAGCTATGGGGAGAACAACTAACGCTCTTGCTTAACTGATATTAAAGGACTCACGCTGAAAACGCCTCTCTGGTGTCAGTTTAATGGCAAAGTGATGTTTTTCAGCTTAATACTTAGCCCTCCCGAGGTGCTCATTTAAAATTCTTTAACTGTAATTAAATGTTTTGTAGATTAGGTTCTAGTCCTCTCTGTACTTTCCAAATACAGGATAGGGAGATGTTACGACGGTCCTATCTTGGGATGTCAGCGAGCTTCAAACAGCTAAATCTCGATAAGGCGCCACTTGGCTTGTTAATGCAACCAGCAGAGTACCCCTTGGTGCCAAGATTTATTACAAGAACAGTAATCAAAAGGCAAAACGGCTCTGCCATATTTCACATTACTCCTATATAAAACTTTATCAACAACTACACATTACACAAACAGCGGCATTTTGTTTTTGTCTGTTTGCATCTACAGGCTTGTATAGAATATTCTGCAGGCAGAACAACAAGTAATTATAGAAATTCCCGAGCTGGCACAACATTCATAATCATCGCTGAAATTTCCCACTAAGCGCAATTAGAGTTAAATAAATCTCATTACAATACGATGTACAAACGCTAAATGACACTTGGGGGGGGGGGGGGGTGAAAGGACTTT
The DNA here is from genome assembly GCF_055691185.1 of Crinia signifera. Taxonomy (NCBI): domain Eukaryota; kingdom Metazoa; phylum Chordata; class Amphibia; order Anura; family Myobatrachidae; genus Crinia; species Crinia signifera. Next base: position 94,452,407 of record NC_139226.1, on the reverse strand, counting down.
TGTTAAGGTTTTTGCTTGGAGCCTTTTAAACTTGAATAGGTTCTTTCAACCTGTTTTACTGGATGAAATCTAACTGACACTTGTCAGTCCTATAGTTTGTGAACAATTGCCAAATTTCCAAGCTTTGGCGCTGATTTATTAAACCGCTATCCGAGCAACTTTTTCAGCATCTCCTATAATGACTTGCTGTGTTTTTTGCAAATTTGGCAAATATTAAAATATGTTGTGGTTTATAACCAGCAGTAGCTTGCCATAAACATCATCTTTATATGTGCTTGTTATTTTTTCACTATAGCAAAAGAAATATAAGTCAAATTTGTTTTACCCATAGTCATTATTTTCACGAGTAGGCCAGCTGGACTAAGCATGTATTTTAACCCCTTCGCTGGCAGTCCTGAGACATTTCAGGCAATGTGCCAGTTCCCAGAGCCCTCTTTTCCAGAGAAGTTAAAGGTTGGAACCTAATTAATTAATCCAGGTGTCACGTGGAAACCAGTTTAGATCCCTCCTCCACAATAACTGTGCAAAAGTATATTTACGGCTACACTACAGATCAACACAACTGGTAGAGAAGTCCTATCACACAAGAGCTTACAGTCTAAAGCAAGTGCCTTAAATCCGTGCAAGTGTTGCTTTGTGCCTTATTCTAGTTCACTCTTTCTGACAAAATCCTTCTTAGATGGACAAAAACATGTGCACTGCAGGTGGGGCAGATGTAACTTGTGCAGAGAGAATTAGATTTGGGTGGGCTTTTACTACAAAGTGAGATCTACAGTGTAAAAATAAAGCAGCCAGTATTTTCCCTGCACAGAAACAAAATAACTCACCCAAATCTAATTCTATCTGCACAAGTTACATCTGCCCCACCTGCAGTACACATGGTTTTGTCCATCTAAGAAGGATTTTGTCAGAAAGAGTGAACTAGAATAAGGCCCTTTGTTTCCATCTTCACAGTTATCGAGCTTGTGCTTTATATGGAGGAGTTTCACCGGTAAGCCCGGTAGCCTGCCCTGTGCTCTCCATCTGATGGAGATAAAGGAGGCTTCCTACCTCCCATTTTAGGCTGTCACCAGACCCAATAAATACCCCTTTTTCCTGAGAGTACAATCACAATAAACAGTATAACAAAGGCATATCTCAGTAACCTTGCTTTTTTGTTTAGGCAATAAAACATCCAAAATGACAAATTTCTGTTACCTTTCTTTGATCCATGTAGAGGAATCTCTGTAAATTTATGGAGACCGGTGTGACCAAGCCATGCTAGCTGTTTGGAAAATTGATTTCCATGTCTCAGATGCTTCACTGCTTATTTTCAGAGCATTGAAATTGCATATCGGGGTTTTGATTTGAGGCCAGTTTACACCTAAATCCCTTAGTATGATTGTTTGGAAAGTGTAGGGTCGCATTTTCTAATAGGGCAGTGGACTTGGGATACACTGTAGAACTGCTCTGATTTAAGGTCATATTCATCATTTTTTTTGTCCTCACTGATGCATCACTCAGTTCCTGATATACTCTGTGCTGTGGGGACCCCGTACCGTCCACTATATAACTTTCAGTCTGTGGCTTCCTGCTTTCTCCATTGCCCCCCTCACATCATGTCACTGCCCCTGTCACATGCAGCCCCGTCCTCACTTAACACATCACTCATCTCCTGATATACTCTGTGCTGCTGGGGACCCTGTACAATCCACTATATAACTCTCAGTCTGTGGCTTCCTGCTTTCTCCATTGCCCCCCTCACATCACATCATTGATGTTAGCTAATAAGGTACTTGTTTCCTAGCACGGCGCCAGCGATTTTTATCTCAAGCATCAGGACCTAAAAAATTGCGTCGATCGCATTGCATGCAATCAAATCGCATGCGATGCGATCGACGCGATTTTTACATTGGAATCAATGTAAAATTGTCCCTGAGACCCAATTTTACATTGAGCCCAATGTAAAAAGTCCCAGAAACCCCAATTTTAATTGCATACCCCCCTCATGGCTGAAATGGCCCCCCATTGTTAACACCACCCCACGATGAACGACAACCCGAAGTGTGGCAAGCGCAGCGAGCTCGCGAGGGGCGGCGGTACGCGTCCTCCATCCTTTTCATACCCCCACTATCCACATCGGCGTGGAGTTGATGTTATAAAGTGTGGCGAGCGCAGCGAGCCACCGAGCCCGAAGCGTGGCAAGCGCAGTGGGGGTATGAAAAGGTCGGAGGACGCGTACCACCGCCCCTCGCGGGCTCCTTGCGCTCGCAACGCTTTGGGTTGGCGTCAATAGTGGGGTGGCGTTAACAATGGGGGAACACTTCACATACTTAAAACCCATGACGGTGCATATATAATCAAAAATTGGGCCCATTGGCCCATTTCCCATTGTTACCTTTGTAAAATTGCGTTGATCGCGTCGATCGCATCGCATGCAATTATAATGGAATGCGATGGACGCGATCAACGCGATTTTATCATTGAAAGCTAATTTACTATTGAGCCCTATGGAAAATTGCGTTGATCGCATCGGTCGCATCGCATGCCATTATAATGGCATGCAATGGATGCGATCAATGCGATTTTCTCCTTGCCGCCAATTAAAACACTTAATTGACATAAAATCGCGTCCATCGCGTCCATGGCATACCTTAAGTTATCTTAAATTAAGGTATGCGATCTACCACGACGGGCGCCGTGCTAGGAAACAAGTACCGCTAATAATATATGAATGACTTATTTGCATATTGCTCCAAGTAATTATAACTTAGAAATATTTCCTGTCCCTCCATAGCACCTGCTGACCAGGGGATAGATCAGCTGAGTGAGTGTAACTGAATGTCAATAGGGTGTTTGCATGCATGATAAGGGGTGCATTTAATAAAATGGGAGTAGGGAAGCCAATCCCGGGGCATTTTTTCAATCCCGGGATTCGGGATTGAAAAATGCTCAATCCCGGGATTCCTGGCCTCCCTAATAAATAAAATACATTATCTGTATGTAGGAGAGGTGTGGGCACACAGGCTGCAGGACACACGGCAACGATGCAGGCGATTGTCCTGATTGCTAATAACACCAGTGTCCCAGCCACCGCACACGGGCGGAGGAAGCAGCAGCAGCAGCGGGCTGGGGAGAGAGAGAGAGCGGGAGGAGAAGAGAGTCCTAACCTGCCTGGCCGCAGCTAATAGCAGGCGAGTCTCCGGCGAGTCCAGTGGTGACATAGCAGGCGAGTCTCCGGCAAGTCCAGCGGTGACAGAGCCACCAGAAATAGAGAGTCAGGGCATCGGGAATAGCCGGGCATCATCTGAGTAAATGCTCAGACGTTGCCTGGCAGTCTAATCCCGAAATCCCGGGATTGGAAACTGCAATCCCGGTATTCAAATCCCGGCAATTTGGGGGCCAAACTGGCGACCCTAGATGGGAGTTCTATTGAAGGTGGGATGCCCATAGCAACCAGACAGAATCGATGAATTATCTTCTAGAAGGTGATAAATAAATAAAATGTAGAATCTAATTGGTTGCTATGGACAACATCCCATCTTCAATACAACTCCCATCTTAGTAAACGTACCCCTAAGTGTTCTGTGGTAGCTTCACGGTAGTGTAGACAGAGATCTATCTGATTTCAGGGAGATCTTGCACCACGGAAATGCTGGAGCTAATCAATCATACTTTACTACTCTCCCAGTAGGTGCAGGAAAATCACATTCAGGTAGTTGCCAGAAAAAAGTGGGTGGGGCTCCCACATCCCGCCCACTTCCCTAAAGAGGAGGAGACAATAACGTGTATCTTGGGTCCATATAGAAGGAGCGGGATAAAAATATGCAAATTCTATCATTCTTGCGCCGCCCTTTCCCTGCATGGACTGGCAATTTACTAAATTTTGTTGCAACAGGGTGGACCCTAATGGCATTAAAACCCCAATCATGCCCCCCAACACACACACACACACAGATACTGTACACACATATATATGAGGAGAAGAGAAACTATATGTCAGGAACAACAATGTGGCACAAATATCCCCTGATACTAACGGCTAGGGGGCAGTACATATGCACAGATACACTTATTTGTTGCTGTGAATAAGCCCCCAAGATGTGCAAGTTATGTGTAACTAAGTATGGGTACACACACCTGGACGATTTGGGCTCCAATACCTGATTTTGACACATCGTACGATCCGTTGTATGTAAAAAGATCAGAATTGTACCTGTTTTCACTACGATTCCGTGATGCGTGCCCCCGCCAGTGGTCTGTCGGATTGGAGATTTTACCTAGTGCAGTAAGGATTCGTCAATCTACCTTCCAGTGGCTACCGATCGTGTGTGTTTGGTTACTGCAATCCATCTTGAGTTCATTGTGCGATTTCAAAGGAAATAGTTTCACAATCGTCGCACAATCATGGACGTTTTGGTGTGTACCCAGCCAAGAACAGTAGTAACAAATACTTACCAGGAAAGTATGGAAGAGTATAGAAATCCACAGCATTCTAGTAAACAACAACAAGTAACATCTAAGAAGTAGGTAACACAATGCTTCCTAATACTGCATTACGGTCTCGTCATCTGCATAAAAAATATATTGTCTTTGGAGATGATGATGAATTCCTGGTTTTTAAGTATTCATCTGCTTTGGAGTCACACTCTTCTTAGATGTTGTGCATCTGAAGTCTAAAAAGAACCTTTGATCTTGGTTTCATTCCCTGTGTGCTCACAAACATCAAAAAGGCCACTTGTGAAAGTTTTATCCTAGCAATGTAATATTTTCAGTATTCTCCTTAGCGAGCATTTTCCTGGGTGAGCCCAGCTTTTTGTCTCTTTAATAGCACTGCACTCCCATCGTAATCTGCATCAAAACGATGTAAATGAGGTATAACTGGGGATTGTAAGGATATTATTACACAAGGTACAGTATGTTTTGTTCAATTAATTAGCCACTAAATAAAAAAACACACGGTTGCTAAACCTACTGTTATTTCATTTTCAACCTAGTGACGTCTGTGGTGTACTACCCATAAACAGGGCCTCCAAGACTTTATTCAGGCCCTGTTGGTGCGTCTTACATGGCCTTGTGAAGTGGTGGGCACCAGTGTCATAACTCACGGAGACCTTGGAGGCAGCTGCCACTGGGCTCCAGCTGTCAAAAGGGCTGCTGTACTAAGACAGATATCTCTCAACTGATTTCATTGCTACATTCAATGCTGCCAAAAAAAAAATAAAAAAAAAAAAATAAATACAATTCTTACTGACAACATAGCTTGTAACATGTAATGCAGAAGCTGATTGGCTGGCACTTTATCTGTCACAAAATTAGCTCTCTTCAAGCAGTTAAAAAAAATAATCAAGATTCTATTATCATTTTTACCCCAAAAATAAACATTATCGCAATAGTTAGCTGCAGTAAGGAATCTTTATTTTCCCAGATTGTCTAGTAGTTGCTGGGACATCATCACATGTGCAAGAAGGAGCCACTAGAGGGGGCACCACTGTCTATTTCACCTGCGGATGCCTGGTATGAACTCACGCCACTGGTGGGCACACTCTCAGGTCCCCTGGCCACTGAAGATCAGTCTGTACACTTTATAACATCTCTAGGTTTTATTCCCAAACAATCCTATTCATTGTTCCATTTACTGTGTATTTAACACAGGCTTAATTTCTTTAATACCTTTGCGTTACTGTGTTTCTAAGAAGTGTGCAATTTCCCAGCTACAGATACAAGCAGAGGAAATCCGCCTCATGAATTGTTTATGAAAGGATCATTATTTTGCTCGGTGGTATTAGAAAAAGAAACAGAAGCTGAATAGGTAAAACAATTCCTTAGTGTCAGAAGAACAGAGGCAATATTTGGACCAAGTCAGCTTTTATGGAGGCTGAACAGGATTAAAATAAAACAGATAAAAACTATCTCAGCTGCCACAAAACATACAACTAATGTGACTTTTACAGGGATGGTATGCTCCACCCACTGCGCAATTTGCAGCAATCAGATAAGATGTTTGCAATCTGCGCACACTGGATGTTACTTATGTAAGTTACATACAGAAGCCTGATATTCTCTCCTCTGCATTTCCTTATTTATTTATTAACAGTTACTTACTGTATATAGCGCACACATAGTCCGCAGCGCTTTACAGAGAGTATTTGAACATTCACATCAGTCCCTGTCCCAGTGGAGCTTACAATCTATATTCCCTACCACATGTACACGCACACGCAGACATTCTACGGTTAATTTTGTTAGGAGCCGATTAGCCTACCAGTATATTTTTGTTGTGTGAGAGGAAACCAGAGAGTACCTGGAGTAAACCCACTCAAGTACTGGGAGAATATACAAACTCCGTGCAGTTTACAGCCATGGTGGGAATCGAACTCATGACCTCAGTGCTGTGAAGCAGTAATGCTAACCATTACACCATCCGTACTGTTGTTCCTTAGTGGAAACTGCTGCTTGGTGATCAACTGACAATTGTACTTTAACTAGTTAAAGGCCCATCAAAATATTGGCTTCTGCACTTTCACTTTGAAATGTGACAGTTTGAACTTTCACTTTAAGCGGTGACACAGTTTTAGCCCACAAAATCAACACCCCACCCCCAGTCCCTATCTGCTCCTACCGACCAATCTCTGTCTTCACAGTTCCCTTTCTCTATATCCAACAAGTCTGAAACAGATCAGTGTCCCTGCAAAAACAATTTCACTTTCTGTTATAACATCCTTTAGCACACAAAGGCGTAATATATTACGTTGAGTGACCTCTAGTGGTCACTGGCGGTACTTCACCTCATAGAGGTGACATAAGCTCCTGACCTTTTTCAAATCCGTCACATGACATCTAGTAGCTGGTTTGCTGCTACGTTATCTTCTCCGCTTTATCACACTCTTATGCTTATTACATCACCTCCTCAGTCTCTATAAATCTGCAATATGGAATTATTTCTTCCGTCAATTCCATGTAAACAGCTTCTGATTTGTTTTTGTGTTGCTGTACCAAATAATTACAGATATGTGTTTTGATATATTGTAGAAAGGTAATACTATACCCCGTAAATAGGAGATAGCGGGGCAGATGTATTAAGCCTGGTAAAGTAATAACGCCAATCAGCTGTGTTTAAAAATGACAGTTGTGAGTTGATTGGCTGATGCTTTATCACCTTCCACTTTATTACCACTTTATCTCTTCACCAGGATTAATACATCTGCCCCAGTGTCTCCTTTCTTTACAGCTATTAAACATCCTAGCATCTGATGTGTGTGACCTCTGGCATGTATATACATTCACATTTCAAAACTTACAAACTAAACCTGAAATAAAGACTCGGAGACTTAGGTTTGGCACAAATTGTTAGCTGATTTATTTGAGCACTTTTAAGCTAGATTCATTTATTAATAATTCATTAATGGTGGCCCAGAAAGAACGGCTAATTAACTAAGCTCCACCCACACAATCCTCATACAAAAGCAAGCCTACCCTAACAAGCGGTATCCGCTCGACCTACTGCATTGACTACCCACCCATCAGGGTGGGGTCGCTGTCCCCGAGCGGGTGATCCAGCGAAGGCCTAAGCCAATGAGAGGCGAGCGCACCGAAAAGCAAACATATACGTAGCATCATCATTTGAATAAGAACTAATTCTATTAACCTGCCGTTCTTTCCCGCCTATCAGCCAACGCAATTAAACACCCACCCAGCCATAATAACACAAGGGAGGGAGGGCGGGAAAACTTTCAGGAAAGAGAGGAAGACTCCTCCCTTTCCTGCACTGATATCCCAGCTAACACTGCCCTTCCATAAGTCCTTATTGGACCCCCGAGTCACATGCCTCCCTAGGTCACACACAGGGGCGGATTGGGAATTAAAACCAGCCTGGGAAAAATCTTGAAGCAGCCCTAAGAGGGGGGGGGGGGGGAGTGTTGTTGCGCGCCGGAGGCGTGCCCGAATTTTTAGGGGGTGTGGCCTATCAATATGGGGGTGTGGCCTATTCCAACAAGGCCACGCCCAATTTTTGCCGCTGTGAGGGCATGGCTAGTGGCTCTCTTAGCTGCTGGCTATGTCCCCAGCCCCTCAGGCTGCAGAATAGGCGCATGCGTACAGCGTTTATTCTACAGCCTGTGGGGCTGGGGAGATGGGGGGGGGGGGTGACAGGGGGTCTCCCAACACAGTAGAGTGGCAGGGTGGAAGAGGATGCAGGGAGGGAGGGGGGGATGGAGGGTGGCGTAGAATGCTGGGAGGGGAGATGCAGAGTGGCTGAGAACGAAGGGAGTGAGGACTTACACAGGGTGGCACAGGACGCAGAGTGTGAGGGGGCATGGTGGCACAGGATGCAGGGTAGGAGGGGGGATGCAGAGTGGCAGGGGATGCAGGGAGGGGAGTCACAAAGTGGTGGAGGAGACAGTGATGCCCATTATAGATATGCCATACACCGTGATGCCCATTATACATATGCCACACATCCTGATGCCATTATACATATGCCGCACACCGTGATGCCCATTATACATATGCCGCACACCCTGATGCCCATTATAGATATGCCGCACACCCTGATGCCATTATACATATGCCGCACACCCTGATGCCATTATACATATGCCGCACACCGTGATGCCCATTATACATATGCCGCACACCGTGATGCCCATTATACATATGCCGCACACCGTGATGCCCATTATACATATGCCGCACACCGTGATGCCCATTATACATATGCCGCACACCGTGATGCCCATTATACATATGCCTCACACCGTGATGCCCATTATACATATGCCGCACACCCTGATGCCATTATACATATGCCGCACACCGTGATGCTCCATTATACATATGTCACACACCGTGATGCCCATTATACATATGCCACACACCGTGATGCCATTATACATATGCCCCACACCTTGATGCCCATTATACATATGCCACACACCGTGATGCCCATTATACATATGCCACACACCGTGATGCCCATTATACATATGTCGCACACCGTGATGTCCATTATACATATGTCGCACACCGTGATGCTCCATTATACATATGCCGCACACCCTGATGCCATTATACATATGCCGCACACCGTGATGCCATTATACATATGCCGCACACCCTGATGCCATTATACATATGCCGCACACCCTGATGCCATTATACATATGTCGCACACCGTGATGCCCATTATACATATGCCGCACACCCTGATGCCATTATACATATGCCGCACACCGTGATGCCCATTATACATATGCCGCACACCCTGATGCCATTATACATATGCCGCACACCGTGATGCCCATTATACTTGTGCCGCACACCGTGATGCCCATTATACATATGCCACACACACGTGATGCCCATTATACATATGCCTCACACCGTGATGTCCATTATACATATGCCACACACCGTGATACTCCATTATACATATGCCACACGCCGTGATGCCCATTATACATATGCCACACGCCGTGATGCCCATTATACATATGCCGCACGCTGTGATGCCCATTATACATATGCCACACCGTGATGCTCCATTATACATATGCCACACGCCGTGATGCCCATTATACATATGCCGCACGCCCTGATGCCCATTATACATATGCCCACACCGTGATGTCCATTATACATATGCCCCACACCGTGATGTCCATTATACATATGCCCCACACAGAGATGTCCATTATACATATGCCACACACCGTGATACTCCATTATACATATGCCACACGCCGTGATGCCCATTATACATATGCCGCACACTGTGATGCCCATTATACATATGCCACACCGTGATGCTCCATTATACATATGCCACACGCCGTGATGCCCATTATACATATGCCGCACGCCCTGATGCCCATTATACATATGCCCACACCGTGATGTCTATTATACATATGCCCCACACCGTGATGTCCATTATACATATGCCCCACACAGAGATGTCCATTATACATATGCCACACACCGTGATACTCCATTATACATATGCCACACACCATGATGGCCATTATACATATGCCACACGCCGTGATGCCCATTATACATATGCCGCACACTGTGATGCCCATTATACATATGCCACACCGTGATGCTCCATTATACATATGCCACACGCCGTGATGCCCATTATACATATGCCGCACACCCTGATGCCCATTATACATATGCCCACACCGTGATGTCCATTATACATATGCCCCACACCGTGATGTCCATTATACATATGCCGCACACCCTGATGCCATTATACATATGTCGCACACCGTGATGCCCATTATACATATGCCGCACACCCTTATGCCATTATACATATGTCGCACACCGTGATGCCCATTATACATATGCCGCACACCCTGATGCCATTATACATATGCCGCACACCGTGATGCCCATTATACTTGTGCCGCACACCGTGATGCCCATTATACATATGCCACACACACGTGATGCCCATTATACATATGCCTCACACCGTGATGTCCATTATACATATGCCACACACCGTGATACTCCATTATACATATGTCACACACCGTGATGCTCCATTATACATATGCCACACACCGTGATGTCCATTATACATATGCCACACACCGTGATGCTCCATTATACATATGCCACACGCCGTGATGCCCATTATACATATGCCGCACGCTGTGATGCCCATTATACATATGCCACACCGTGATGCTCCATTATACATATGCCACACGCCGTGATGCCCATTATACATATGCCGCACGCCCTGATGCCCATTATACATATGCCCACACCGTGATGTCCATTATACATATGCCCCACACCGTGATGTCCATTATACATATGCCCCACACAGAGATGTCCATTATACATATGCCACACACCGTGATACTCCATTATACATATGCCACACGCCGTGATGCCCATTATACATATGCCGCACACTGTGATGCCCATTATACATATGCCACACCGTGATGCTCCATTATACATATGCCACACGCCGTGATGCCCATTATACATATGCCGCACACCCTGATGCCCATTATACATATGCCCACACCGTGATGTCCATTATACATATGCCCCACACCGTGATGTCCATTATACATATGCCCCACACAGAGATGTCCATTATACACATGCCACACACCGTGATACTCCATTATACATATGCCACACGCTGTGATGCCCATTATACATATGCCGCACGCTGTGATGCCCATTATACATATGCCGCACACTGTGATGCTCCATTATACATATGCCACACGCCCTGATGCCCATTATACATATGCCCACACCGTGATGTCCATTATACATATGCCCCACACCGTGATGTCCATTATACATATGCCCCACACCGTGATGTCCATTATACATATGCCTCACAGTATGAACCTCTCTCTCACACTTTAGTTACCTTAAAATCAAGCTGGCTGGCACTTCATCTACTTCTTCCTTTCATTAGATGTGTGCTCCCGTGTAGCTCCGCCCCCTTCCACTCGTGTAGCCCCGCCCCTCAACTCCGTGTTGCTCCGCCCCCTTTCCAGTCCCTGCTGTCATGACTCATGACTGATGACACATGAAAGTGGGTTGGAAGCCAGGGAGAGAGCTCTGTGCTGCCGGCGCTGCTGCCTCTAATGTAGTGTGACAGTGTACTGGCAGCCGGCAGCTACAGAGTCTGAGGACAGAAGCGGCCGGGGATGTACAGCAGGGAGAGAGCCTCCCTGCGCAACCATCCTCACAGTGAGTGCTTGCCACACACAGAACCGCGGGAGCAGCTGCGTGCGGTCGCACATGCGCACCAGCACTCCCGCGGCCATTTTTATTTCTGTAATAGCCGAGGCTGCCCGCAGCCATATTTGTTTGGGGCACAGTGCTGCGGCCGCCCGTTAACCGCAGAGATGGCGGTCTGCGGCCCCGCCAATGGGGTGAGCGGCCTTTTAGTGACTATTAGGGGCCGGCCCACCGGGAAATGGCCCGGTTTCCCGGTGGTCCAATCCGCCCCTGGTCACACAACAGCCTTGGATGTTTAACCCACTCCATGCCTATTGCAGACATTACGTTAATCATAACTTCTATATATTTGATTAAACAGAAATATAAAAAAAGCGCAAGAAAACCATTTAAAAAAACCTTTAATCTCTATATGGTTTAATGTAGTATGCCAAGATGTGCTTCATGTAACTTGCATCATTTCAGAAATTTTAGGAAAAAGGGATTACAATTTAAAATATTGCCAAACAGGAGTATTATCCTGAGGGTTTATCATTTTAATTAACACAGCATGTCCATCCTGAGTGCAGCAGACATTGTGATAAGCTCAGTGTAACGCTTGGTAGGGCTGCGCTATCCTGTCCATGTGGCAGATGTATTTTTGTCATGAACCAGTGATAATAAACAAATACACATCTACCTGTTACAACTGATGTCTTTGTTGTGTTTCATAGCTCAAATCGGTATCCGGACTGATCATAGATTGACTCTAGGTCGACAGTCATAAGGCCGACCACTATTGATCAACAGTCAAAAGGTCAACAGGGTTTAATGATCGATAGACAATAGTTCGACAGGGTCAAAAGGTCGACATGAAAAGGGTCAACATGCCTTTTTTGCAAACTTTTGAGCCGACATGTGCCGACAGGCGGTATTTCATGCTATACCATCCACTATGGCATGGAGGGAGAATATAATAGTCTGCCAAGCGCAGCAAGGCACCGAGCCTGAAGCATGGTGAGCGCAGCGGTACACTTACACAGTGTTCATGTCGACATAGACACACAAAAAAACATCGATTTTGCCGCGGCAGCCAAATATGGCCATGGGGGGGAAAAAATATTGAGTACTTTTTGCCATGCAAAGTGTTACGATAGTCACTGATTTCTATTACACCTGGAAGTTTCCGTTATTTCGAGCTTCTGTGTTTTGACATATTATAGAAGACGGGATTTCATAGCGGTGATGCTGGTTTGTACAGCCTTCATCTGTAATACTCCCGTTGCATTCTCTGTGCCGGTGATATTGTTTTTTTAGCCAAGCCAAGTAGCAATCTCTCTCGGAAAACCAGCACTGGGAGGATTCAGGACAACTGCTCAAATTAAAACAAACAAAGAACACGGACTGAAATAACCATTTAATTAAAACCACAGGAACAGAAACCAATACATTGTAGACTATAGGCAGAGCCAGCGCAGTGAATCCCTGGAATATTTGTGACTTTGTTGTGTTCCCTCTATCAGTTCGGAGGCACTGTACCTGATCCACACATAATTGAAACAGCATTTTTGTTGGCAACGAAACAACTTGTTCAGCCTGAATCGTCTCATCTTTCTACTAATTAATACATCCCAAATCAAAGGCTTTTCATTTCTCTCTCTCCAATCCCGCCATCCAATCATCAAACTTTTTAAACAATGTTTAATATAATTTCGGGATAATATTACGACTCGGATATATGTGTCGGGGAGGGGGCTTCGGTGAAAATAACAGTATATTGATTAAGAGATAATACCTGATGAATTCATTATCATAAGATAATTGACCATATCGCAGATAAACCGGTTAATAGGAAGCTAGGGGATTTTAACTTTCTTGAGGTCAACTGCCTCTTGTTAATTGCCAATTTACAGGCTGTAATCACCATGACAGAAATAATGAAGGCACAAAAAAAAAAAGTAAATTATTCTGAATTTGCATTTACTTGAGAGACTGACCGAGCTGATCATAGTGTGTAACATTGTAATCATAGCTGAGTATCAGTCACACAGCTAACATTGTTCAAGTCGTACATTTGTTACTGTATACTATAAGTTACATCCAAAATAGCAGTGTGGCAACCAGTTCAGAACATACAGTAGGGGGGACATATACTATTAGAGAGGGATAAAGTACCAGCTACTCAGCCCAGGCTAAGTTTGAAAAATAACTGGAGCTGGTTGGTTTATCTTTACTTTATCTCTTCCCAAGATTAAGTACAGCTGCTCCTTAATGATTTACATACTTGGCATTCTGACCTTACCTTGCATATTAACCCAAAATACAAGCAGGTTTGGGTGTTTTTTTTCGTAGAAGGACAGAATCGTTGGTATATGACAATGAATCAAAAGATCGACATATGAAAAAGGTGTGTTAGGTCGACTTGGTCGAACCAGATGACACAAGCAAAATATCAACATAGGTCAACATGGACACCGTAAAAGTGTACTGCATACACTCGCCATGCTTCGGGCTCGGTGGCTCGCACACTATTATATTCTCTCAATATGCTCTCTGGGATGGTACAAACAAGTATCATCCACTATTCAAATAGGGGAGCAACACCAACTGCCGGTGAGTCAGTTTGTAATGGCAGTTGTGGCAGTGGGTGTGGCTCCCCTATCTGAATTTTGAACTGTGCTGCAGTCAGTTTAAAAAAACATAAAAAAACTCATGTCGACCTTTTTCATGACAACCTATTGCCCATGTCAACTTAATGCATGTTGACCTTTATTCATGTGGTGACCTTTTGACAGTCCACCAATAGTGGTTGACCTTTTGAGTGCCTACCTAGACACTGTCAACCTAATCACCGCATCCCCAGAAATACTGCTCTTTTCTACTAGAGCCAGATTCAGTGATGGACGTGATGTTGATGTTGTATGCAATCTAGAGTTTTTTAAGGGGGGGAGGGGGGTTGTCACTTTGGATACGTCTAAATTTCATAGGTTTTCCCCACTACAGTTTGGATCTATTTGCAAAGTGACAAACGTCTGTGGGAGATAATGGGGGAGTAGTGAATCAAAGGCAGGCTTGTCGTGACCATTTTCGGGGCTAGCATCTGCATTCCCGGACACAGTTGCAGAGGTTCCGGCATCTCAGTTCCCATCCGTGGTGGCTCCAGGTGTAGAGCCGCAGCATAGTTCAAAATCCAATAAGGGGAGCCACACCAACTTCCAGTGAGTCAGTTTGGAATGGCAGTTGGTGGAAGTGGGTGTGGCTCCCCTATTTGAATTTTTAACTGTGCTGCAGCCCCTCCTCTGGAGAATCCCCTGGTTCCAATTATCAATCTGCACATCACTGTAGGTACTCAGAAGGTCCAGGGGCTAATGCAGGATTTATAAGATGGGTCTACAGTGTGGGGTGGAGTCAAGCAGCCAACACACAGTGGTGGGTGGAGCCAAAACACATGCCCACCCACTATATTCACTAGTTGGTGAGGCCAAAGAATAGCCATAAAAAATATCCAGAGTGATTCACACTGAAGGGGGCAGGTGCCGGGTACATCACAGCACCCGGGGAAGACTAGATAGGCCAAGTGGTACTTATCTGCTGTCAAATTCTTTGTCAAATTCTATGTCCTGCCCAGGGCAGTGGAGAGCCTGGCCAGGCCCAGGAACTTTTCAGGGGGCGTGGCCTTATTGCAGGAGGCTGCGTCGAGATGCTGCCAGGTAATGGAGGCCCCACTGGGCTCCTCCATGAGACCTGTGTCCAGATAATTAGCACCCATTCCTCCTCCTCTCTCTGTACCACTGGTTCTGCCCCCTCATTGATTTGCGGGACTCTAAAAAGGACATCAACAAACATGAATGGGGCAGGAATTACTTGCAGACCAAACATGGTTTCTGGGTACTCAGGAACCCCCCTACATAGTTACATAGTAGGTAAGGCTGAAAAAAGACTTGCGTCCATCTAGTTCAACCTGGTATAGATATCCATTGCTGATTTGGTAGGTTCTGATATTTTACAGACAGATTAGATTATATTTCTTATTTGTACCCATGGATGTTTTTCTCCAGTAAATGTTTGT
The DNA here is from genome assembly GCF_055691185.1 of Crinia signifera. Taxonomy (NCBI): domain Eukaryota; kingdom Metazoa; phylum Chordata; class Amphibia; order Anura; family Myobatrachidae; genus Crinia; species Crinia signifera. Next base: position 94,436,647 of record NC_139226.1, on the reverse strand, counting down.
CCAACTTTGCCTTGAATGCATTTAATGAGCCAGCCGTTACCACCTCTCTGGGAAGAGAGTTCCAGAGTTTGACTGTTCTGACCGTAAAGAAATTCTTTCTACTAGCTGAATGAAATCTTTTTTCATCTAATCTATACTCATGCCCTCGCGTCCTAGATTCCTTTCTAGTAGAAAAGAGGGTGTGTGACAGTTCCTTATATTGGCCCTTGATATACTTGTACATGTTGACTATGTCCCCCCTTAAACGTCTCTTTTCCAATGTAAATAGTCCCAAATTGTTAATCTCTCCCCGTAGCTTAAATTCTCCATTCCCCTAATAAGCTTTGTTGCTCGCCTTTGGACTTTTTCTAATTCTATGATGTCCTTTTTATAGTGTGGGGCCCAGAACTGCACTCCGTACTCGAGGTGAGGTCTCACCAATGCTTTATACAGTGGCATAATTACCCTTGAGTCCCTAGTTTCCATTCCCCTCTTAATACATGCCAGAATTTTGTTGGCCTTTTTTGTAGCTACATTACAATGGGCACTACATCCCAGTTTGCTGTCTATTTGGACTCCTAGGTCCTTTTCAAGTATGGAATTACCAAGTTCCTCTCCGCTAAGGTTGTAACTTGCACACTGGTTGTGTCTCCCAAGGTGCATAACCTTACATTTATCTACATTGATCTCATCTTCCATTTTTTTGCCCACTCATCTAGAATTGCAAGATCATTTTGAAGCATGGTGATGTCTTCTGATGATTTGATGACTTTGCTAAGTTTTGTATCATCCGCAAAGATGGATACATTGCTGAGTAACCCTATCCCAATATCGTTAATAAAAATGTTAAACAAAATGGGCCCCAAAACCGAACCCTGGGGCACTCCACTTAGTACCGGTATCATATCTGATACGGCACTATTCACAACCACTCTTTGTTCTCTATTACAGAGCCAATTCCCTACCCATCTGCAGATATTTTCATGCGCTATTGAGATCAACAGTCAACAGATCTGAAACCGACGCTGCAATCTTTGTATGCGTCTGTTTGAATATGCAAAGGGGACAGTGGGTAACTCAGTAGAAGTCCCGGCAACTGCTATATTTGCCTATATTCGCACAGCTGCTGCTCATGAATTCACAGCTGCATTGACATTTGCGTACATTTCAAAATCAGGCCCTATAGCCATATGGGAAAATATATGGTCATAGCACTATCAGCTGCACTAGCGAGTTACCGCTTCACTTGGGGATTTTGCAATCATTAATCAGACTTGGTAAAAGTTTAAAAAAATCTAAATATATTGAGATTTGCAAATCCTGAGGAGAACCTATTTGTAATAAATTCCAGAAATGGAACATTAAAGGAGAATTCTGCAGGTGATTACCGGCCTGCATGATTGAAGGTTCTCAGAATGATATTGGGCAGTTTCCGTGAACATCACATGTCACCAAGCCAATCGAGAATGATCTCTTTCTAATATGATTCATTTGTGAAGTGAGGAGACGGCTTCCCCAATAATTCTACATTTGTAATGAATACACTGCAGCATCAGACTGACAGCCCTGTAGAGGCGGTGATGTCAAATTACGACTCTTAAGGGTGATGATGGCAAAATACATATGTCGCATTAGGAAGCCATTGCGCAAATGCTACAATTGACAAATTGCCTATCTGACCGGTCTAATAAAAATCTTTATTCCTTCAAAATACAGTAATGCTGCCCATACACGCCCCGATACGGGCGTGCTTTCCGTGCTTAATTGGCACGCATCACATCGCATTGCATTGCCTGTGCACACGTTGTGCATGCAATGCGATGCAATGTGATGAAAACTAAGCACAAAAAGTATGTGCAAGCACATACTTTTTGTACTGTGCGATGAGGTGCCGCGGGAGCGCGCACCTCAAAGCACACATCGGGACAGCCCGCATCACAGCGTGTATGGGCTGCTTACGTATCACTTTCAGCTTATTGTAATAGAAAATACAGTCTGTCAACATATATACAAGAGAACATTAAGGAGACAGTGTGTGGATTTATATCCCAAAAAAGGGTTTATTTCCCTCAACTCGTTCCACGGACTACATGCGGATGTCACAATACCGACACAGGCATCCCGATGGGGTCTGGCAATTATACTTACAATACCCCACTTTTAGCCAAGAATAAAGCGAAGGTTATAATGTGAGCCATTTTGTGTGTGTGAACAAAGCCATTTTGTATCTGTCAAGAAACTTTATTAACCACATATTTAATTTGACATTACTATTAAGTCACCAATCTCCTTTATCTACAGTAGGTTAGTTTCAAATCCATGTTCATACTGTATTCTGGTTCTCCTGCAGTCTCACCAAGAAAAATATCCAATTGCTTCACTGATGGCCTGTTGTTTCCCCCTCTTTATGTTTTGCAAGTTATTTCTTTTTTGTTACATTGGCATTTTGATGTTGATGTCTCTCTTATTTAAAATACTGCTGTTGAAAGTTTGGACCTCCTTGTCTTGTAGCAGCAGCTTCCTGCGCTTCTTACAGTTCAATCCTGATTTACCGCTATTTTACGACGGCTATAAAAACACACACATCAGGGAATGTCATCAAGTGATGAGGAAGCGTCCCTCTGCCTTGTCAGCTGAAGTTGAGCATTGTAATTTACATAAAAACCTTGCCGCTTTGGGTGTTTACCTCCCCTGAATCTCATTTCCCATTAAGAGAATGAGATAATTAAAATACGTCCATGTTGCTTGAGATGTCATATCAATTGAGGAGGGGTTTGCCTGGGAATGTCTCTGCCTTGGGTCTCCTGCAATGTGTGAACATTATTCCAGAGTGAATTGCAAAAAAAAAAGTATGGATCATTTTTATTTTTTTTGCCAAGTTGATTATTATTACAATAAAAAAAAAAATCTTTGCTTTTTTTTTAAATATTGCTTCTCCAGCCTTCAGAGCAGCACAATATCTAGCCATATATGTCTCATTTAGTAGATGTGTGTGCCTTAGTTTGTTAAAATGCCTCAATCAACAGCATATGGCAGAAGCAGCCATTTTGTTAGGTGAACCAGTATTTTTGATATGCAGACTATCAACATTCTGCGGTCGAGTGACCTCACTGATGCTTTGAATAGAAAAAGCTCATGGCTCAGTGATGTCACTAGTTCCTCATGAGATTATAGGTTGTTTTCTCAGTATTGGTTCTAGGGTTCATTTTCAGATTCCAGGACAGGGTGCATGACATGGTCTAGACTCCAAAATGTTTACAGCCTTATTTGTTTATCTGGCTTCATGTCCACACATGCACCTTTATATGCGATCTGCTCCACAAGCACCTTATATGTCACCAGATCTCCTATGCAGCCCTTTATATGCCCCAAATCTTCCCAATGTCCTTTAATATGACTCAGGAACCTCTGATACCACTTTATATGCCTCAAAACCACTTCCTAACTTATATATGCCTCAAAGCCCACTCACTGGACTTTACAGGCCTTAGAGCACCCTCATGCCACTTTATATGCCTCAGAACCCCACATTTTCCTTGACTATGCCTCTGAACACCTCATGACTTTATATGCCAGGCCAGTCCAGAGCCCCCTCATGCCTTTACCTTGGTATACCTGCTTCACTACTGAACCGGAAGTCTGTTCCCTTGAATTATATACAGAGAATTTTGTAAAAAAAAAATGTCCTGGTGATGATGTCACCTGTTTCCAATGAGTGTGGTATGCATCCCTGACTGTTGGGATTCTGACAGTCGTTTGTTTGACATTGGAATCCCGACTGTCATTAGTCCAAAAGGGGGCAAGTGCATCTGAGTACTGCATGCTAAGTGACTTGCCACCTGTTCTTTTCTTCCTCTATGGGATTGAAAACCGCGCCCACGGCGATCAAACTGTTAACAGGGTGCACGCACCCATCATTGCGGGCATGGGGTGGCGTGCTGGCCCATTAGCATATGGGAACCTCCAGCGTTTCATGGCCGTTTCCATGAGAACGCTGGGCATTCTCATGCTAATGTGGCTGTGACGGCCAACACCGGATGTCAGCTGCCCACCCACTTCCTCCTAAACGTGAACGCATATGTAAGGTTCCTCAGAGCAACCTTACATATGCATACACTTTTACATCTTTCGATGGTCGGCAACCATTAAAAGATGTGGGAGGTTCCCACTGACATGCGAATGGATGTTTATGTGAAACATCCATTTGCATGCCGTGCTAATGTACGCATCCTGCGAATGGTGGGCCTGCGTACCACCATTCGCAAGGCAGGATCTGGTTGACTTGTAAGGATTTGAAGTCACATCCGAGCAAACCAATCAGAATAACCCCTTAGACCAGGGCTGGTACTAGCATAAGCATAAAGTCGTAGACTCAATTATGACAAAAGATACGGTACTTGTTTCCTAGCACGGCCACAACGATCATGATCGTGGGCATCGTGAGGAAAAATCGGGGGCATCGCATGCACTAAAAAATCGGGTGCGATGGTACCGACGCGATGCCCGCGATTTCCCCATAGGGAACAATGTTAAATGCCTCAATTTACCCACGATGCCCCCAATTTCCCATAGGAATCAATGTTAAATGGCTCAATTTACCTAAATCATCATAGGGAACAATGGTAAATGGGCCAGAAAACCCATAAAACACCCCTGAACAGTGAAATGTCCCCCCAAAAGTAGTTTACGCCACCCCACGATCAACGCGAACCCGAAGCGTGGCGAGCGCAGCGAGCCCGCGCGGGGCGGCGGTACGCGTCCTCCGACCTTTTCATACCCCCACTATCCACGTCGGCGTGGAGTTGAGAATAGAATAGTGTGGCGAGCGCAGCGAGCCACCGAGCCCGAAGCGTGGCGAGCGCAGGCGGATACCTGTGAAGCCCGCAAAGGGACGCGTTTACCTGTGAAGGTATCCGCGTCCCCTCGCGGGGCTCGCTGCGCTCGCCACGCTTCGGGCTCAGTGGCTCGCTGCGCTCGCCACACTATTCTATTCTCAACTCCACGCCGACGTGGATAGTGGGGGTATGAAAAGGTCGGAGGAAGCGTACCGCCGTCCCTTGCGGGCTCGCTGCGCTCGCCACGCTTCGGGTTCGCGTTGATTGTGGGGTGGCGTAAACTACTTTTGGGGGGACATTTCACTGTTCAGGGGTGTTTTTGGGGTTTTCTGGCCCATTTACCATTGTTCCCTATGATGATTTGGGTAAATTAAGGCATTTAACATGGTTTCCTATGGGAAATCGGGGGCATCGCGTCTGGACCATTTAAGCCTTTTTTAGCCGCATACGACGCGACCGACGCGACCGACGCGATATTGACTTTTTTCAATGCATTTCAATGGGAAAATCGGGGGCATCGCGTTGGTCGCGTCGCAGACCACTAAAAATGACACCCGATGCCCGCGATTGTGGCCGTGCTAGGAAACAAGTACCAAAGATACTTATGTGCTTAAATCAACCCTGTCATATCGGCACTGTAAATATTGAATGCTAATAATAATGTCATATAATTCTTATTAGTTACTGGGTTCTGAATACAGATACACTTTAAAAAAAAACACAAGTGATACAGTACAGTACTTTGTGCTTGAAGATTATTTAGGAATGGTTTCCTCCTGCGGAAAAAGTCATAATTTATCTTAGAAAACCTTGTTCTACAAGAATCAGTAGTATTCAAAAAGTGAGTCATTCATTCCAATCGTGGTGGAATAAGCCGGTTTATTTTCGTTAGTGCGCGATGATTATTGGTTTATTTCAAATAAAGCCGAAGAAATTCAGCGGAATGTGAAGAAAAACTACTAAGGAAAGCCGCCGCGGCAGAAGAAAGAGAGATCGTCCACTTTACGCCTCCGAGTAATGTGTTATTTTAATGGTGTTTAAAAATGTAAAGGGAGAAAAATGGAGTAAGGGCTGGGAGGTGATCATGGGCTTAATACAACAGGTAAAGACGCAGCATAGTTATTACAATGATGGAGCTCACAGTTTATCAGCGAACACTGAGAATCAGTAGAAAAAAAAAATAAACAAGACAAATAGGCGCTTAAAAAAACAAAACAAAACTGTAGTTTCTACTCAAATCCCTGCCCTGTGGCGTCTTACTCACCCCAAGTCATTTTTTGGGACATAAACACAGTGAGTTACAATTACTTTGGTGATTACACTTTATCTTGTCCTACGAAAGGTATTAAAAGAGAAACAGGGGGACACTTAAAAAACACAAACAGTGTGGTTTAATCATGATTTGGGTGAACGCGGTCGCTTGATATCTAACTATTACTTTTGAATGAGAATAAACATCCGTGGTTTTTTTTTTAACTCTGCGTCGTTCGAGCTCCGAAGCATTTATCTTCCGTCGCACTTTCATTCGGAATCTTACATTCAATAGACCGGTAGCGACTCCATTACATTAAACCTATTGTTTATTTCAAAGCTGTTCGGAGAAAAGTTCTGCATCCTTGTTGTGTTTTATTAGTAATTAGGGTTTCCCCTGTGAAGCTGAATATTTCATGCTATGATAATAGGTTTGAGCGAAATCTGGTGCTGATCTCTTTCAAGGCAGAAGCGTCTTATTCTTCATTCTGTTTCTGCAAAATGCTGCTTATGCAAAATAGTTTTATTCTGTACTAATTTACCTTTTGAAATTGGCTGCGGTGTAACATGATGTTTCTCTGATTTATCCTTCATGAATAGTTTAGCATTTTGTTCCTTCTCACCTGCAACAGAGTGGCGAGGAATAAATTAATGCTGATGCAGTAAACATGTCGGTAACATTGCTTTATTTACAGTTTAGGACATTGTGAATTCACCTGCCCTAAATTAGTGGTTGGTTGCGAACTCTGGAAGCGGACTAGATTTGCAGTAGAGCCATGAAAAACTCTGTTGTAGGACCGCATGACTGCAGGGGGCAGTAGCGAGCGCAATTCCGTATTATATAGACCAGTGACAAACTGATTGATATGCATTGGGGGCCACATATTGCTCATAGTAATAAGTTAGATTTATCACCATGCATATTTTGAACGTGAGTTAGATAACAGTGATGTTACTAAAAATGTTGTGCGCCCCTGCCTAAAAAACTTTTTGGTGCCGCCATGGTACATGCTCATTGTTCGGGAGTTCTGTTCATTGTCAGAGTATCCCCTACCTCTGTTTAAAGTGGTCCTGGAGAGGTGGTGTAACTAATTTCTCCTGCCACCAAACCCCTCATTATGTGGAGCATAAGCTAGTGTCTGGGTTTTTCGGAACCCCCTGCAAACTGTAAATTTGTGCCCTACCTCCCATACTTTATAAAGGGACAGTGGTCACACAATAAACCCCACAATCTCACTTACACTATACCGCATGTAGTGCCCCTGATTAATATTACACCACATAGTAGTTCCTCTTACTCATGTTATTATACACAGTACTGCCCCTTATTCACATTACGTCTCTCAGAAGGGCCTCTTATTTATGTTACGCTACACAGTAGTGTTCCTTAAACATGTATGCGACACAGTAGTAATGCATATACACAATGCCCCTAGTAGTAGTACCCCTTATACACAATGCCCACAGCAATAGTACCATTGGTGCACTAGGTGCAACACACACCAGCCCCTGAGGACTAAGGGGTCCACTGCTGCCCCTTTCACCCTCTTCCTATCACCCACTGTTTTTTCCATCATTCTGCCTCCCCCTGCCTCCCTTTGCCTCTCTCTGTCACCATCTGCCGCATTGCATATTGTGAACTTGGGATGGTGTAGAGTAGGGGGGGTCAAAATTATATTTTTTGCACCTGGGCCCACAAGCCACAAGTGCCACCGCTGACTGGGTTTAATGATGTTGATTGTAGCAAACAGGTTAACTGCCTTCTGATATGTCTTTTGGTGGGTGGGACTTGATGAGGTAGTCCGTATCCTAGCTCCTCCCTAATTGCATGATTTTAGCATGTGTGGCTAAAAGGCTTTAAAATGTTTCCATATACTGTATGCCGAGGTGCACAAGTATGCTTAGATCCATATTCAACATTTATTTTATTATACATTAGGTAATCTTGTTACGGCTTTGTGTGTGTGTGTGTGTGTGCTTGGCATATACTGTGAAGGAATTAGTCGGGATTGCTCTCCAAGGCTGTTTTATTTTAATTATATATGAACAGCTCCAATCTATTTTGCAGAATTGCATTTTTTCGTGAAGTCATACTTCAGAAATAGAAACAATTTGGCAACATGTTATAATGCTCCATTTACTTATGTTACCGTAGGCTATAAATTAAGGGTATTTTACAATGTATTGATACATAGCTTATTATAAGCCCACCCTATATATATCCTGTGTGTGCATATAGAATGAGTATGAGTGATTAGGTTGACCACTGAAGATCGATAGGGTTGGAATGTCTACACAAGCATTAGGTAGACAATGAGAAGGTCTGTATTGGAGCACTTTACAGTGGTGACTAACATCTCCCGGATCCCCATAGTGACTTAAACAGGCCACGCCCCCTGACTCACAAGACCACACCCCTTTTTCAAGTGCACAGCTCTTCCACTCTGAAGAGTCTGCATTGGGTGTTTATAAAGGTACCTCTGTCACGTGTTCATTCTAGTACCCTGCACCTTTCAAAACCCATGCAGTTCCTCTTTCCTGACTGGGGTGTCCTTTCTGCTATGGTGCTTCTAGCACATGTTGATCTGTATTTCAACAGAGAGATACATACCAATCTGTGCTAGAAGCATCACAGCAGGGAGGGAAACCCCAGGCAGGAAAGTGGAACAACATGGATTTTGAAAGGTTCGGGGTGCTAGAAGGAACACAAAGGGATACATTTACCAATATGGGAGTTCTATTGAAGATGTGATGTTTCCCATAGCAACCAATCAGATTCTATCGATTATCTTCTAGAAGGTGCTAAATAGATAAGTACAATCTGATTTGGTTGCTATGTGCAACATCCCATCTTCAATAGAATTCCTTTAGATTTGCATTAATAAAAATCTTATCATATGTTTATTAGGTAATTAGTTGCTTCGTCAGATTTGCACAGTAATTAATGATATCCGGCATCTGATGGTCTGTCAGTCTTCTCGCACCGTATCTTTTATATCTTCTGCAGATTTTACCAGGCAAGAAATAAGAAAATAAAAAAGAATCAATCTTTCAATTTCCAAGGTTGTATTCTCAATATAAAGAGTAGATAGAGGGGGAAATATTCTATTACTTTATCCTCTGTATATCTCTTCCAAACATGTTAACCATTTCCATGTTTCTACTGTAACTGTCATAGGTTCCGCAGCCCCCGACAGTGGCAATACACAGCAGCTGGGGGCACCAGGGTTGCTGCTGGTGTACTGTACATTGCTGTTTGTCTCTTAAGGTGCCCATGCGGGGTGTGGTCCCAGGGCCAACACTATGAAGGTTGACCACTGACACATGAAATATGTCAACATGGCTAAGGTCAACATAAGCATTAGGTCGACAATGGGAGCGTCGACAGTCAAAAGGTCAACATGAGTTTTAACCTTTTTTTATAGCAGACTTGTGCCGACATTGCCAGTGATGTCACAGCAGCTCTAATAACTGATGTCTCAGCTGACTGGTCTACATCACAGCCCATCAGAACACTGGCACAGATGCATTGCCAGTGATGTCACAGCAGCTCTAATAACTATTGTCTCAGCCCATCAGAACACTGGCACAGATGCATTGCCAGTGATGTAACAGCAGCTCTAATAACTGATGTCTCAGCTGACTGGTCTACATCACAGCCCATCAGAACACTGGCACAGATGCATTGCCAGTGATGTCACAGCAGCTCTAATAACTATTGTCTTAGCTTACTGGTCTACATCACAGCCCATCAGAACACTGGCACAGATGCATTGCCAGTGATGTCACAGCAGCTCTAATAACTGATGTTTCAGCTTATCGTCTGCATCACAGAGCTGCAGGTTATGCCCAGTTAACACTGTACAGTATATGTTTGCCTTTTTATTAATCTCATACAGTAACTAAAATGTGCAAATAGCAGTCCTTTCATTTTTATACTCCTCTCCTCTAACTAGCAGAACCGCAGGGGTCCAACATCCCAGACCATGCTCGGTGAGAAATCTCCTGGGGCTTCTGTAATAGATCATTTATCAGATGAATGGAGGGCCCCTAATTATATTCTTTCCTTGACAGATTAGAAGGGATACTCCACAGTTATCACCTGCTTATGGCTGTCTTTCAGGGCAGAAAAGTGGCTGATAACTTAATATGACAATTGTAATTCAGCACTTCTAGACATGAGAGCATTGGGAATGAGAGGTTCCTGAAATGCCATTAAGTATTTTACTAAAACAACTGGTGATTTTGACTGAGTGTGAGAATTACCTTGTGAGGGTTGGGAATGATAAAGCCTATCAGAGATATCGGAAAAGGAAACGGATATTCAGTGGGAAAAAGATGTTTATATACGAATACATATATATTCCTATTATAGAGGAAAATCTTGTTTGGTTTTAGGGCGAACATATTGCACATGGGAAATGTATGTATATGTGTGTGTGTGTGTGTGTATGTAAAGTCTATGTAGCTTGATATATAAACTCAAGCCAATCGTGTCAAACATAAAATTAAGAAACATTATTTAGTAGTATATAAGTAATAAGGATATAATAGGCAATTGTTCAACTTCGCAAAAGCTTAGCTACATTCTAAGCTACCTGTATCCCGCGGCACTGGTAGGTGGAGGAGACAGAGTTTTGACTATCAAAATTATATTTATAGATGATATTTATATCTTATATCATCTTTTGTAATATTCAAATCCTTTTTATTGTCCAAATTCACCACTAAAAGCTGCAGGGAATTAAGGGGGCATGGCCAAGTGGGGAAGTGGGCTGACTGGGGGCGTGGTTCCACAATTGCATCATTGTGGTTCCGCCCCCTGCTTGAACACTGCCAAAAAACAGGCAATATATAGCGAATGGGTAGTCTACAAATCACTTCATCGGGGCCCCCTTGGACCATCCACCTATTGTGGGTGATCAAGGAGGGTAAGCAGTGGCGTTGAGAGGGGAGGAGCGAGTACTTTTTACCCGGGCCCGGGTCTCGCTACTCCCTCCCTCCCTCCTTGCAGGGAATTGGACAGTGGGTTGGGAGATGAGAGGCTGCCGCCACAACACACGCTTTCTCCCCAGCTCAGAACACACTGCTCAGTGCCATGTGCTGAGCTGGGGAGAGAGACTGCTGCAGGGGCAGTCTCTCTCTCTCTCTGTTGGGTAGATTTATTAAGCTCGGAGAAGTAATAAACTGTCTGGTTTTTATCACCGACCAATCAGCTCCTACCTGTGACGCTACAGACTTGGTTTGAAAAGTGACAGGTAAGAGCTGATTGGCCTGTGATAAAAACCAGACAGTTTATTACTTCACTGAGCTTAATAAATCTAACCTGTATGTGGAGGAACCAAGCCATGCCCTGTCTGGTAGCCACCCCCCCTTTATTTTACCAGGCTCCGGCCGACCTGTCGGCACCCCTTCGAGTGAGTGTGGGGGTCCTTTATGGAAAGTGAAGGGGCTTTCCCGAGGGGCCAGGAGAGCCAAATGATTTTCAGAAGCAACACAGCCATTCTGGGAAGGTAGGCAAGTAACCTTAAATCATATATGTGTAGATGTAACCCTGGCTGTTACACTAGCCAATGCCTCCCCAGCCATTGACCCCACCTCACTTCTTGTTACTCTGTACTGTGTAAGAGTGACACGCAGATCTGTATTGTAGTTCGCTAGAAAAGGATGGTCAGGCTGTTATATAAATAGACCCCATTCACCTTCTATAAATATATATTCTGTACTAGAAAACCAACTAATGGATGAGAGTAAAACATTTCCAGGTGAGGGTTGACCTCTGGAACCTAGTAGGCAGAGAACGGTGTTCCATCTCCTTCCGCTAATCCGAGCAATGGAGCAGATAGAAGTGTTTTATGTGCGCTGGTCTACCTACAGCAAACCTTTCCCTATAGGGGGGGGGATGTTCATGAATGAACGCTAGAGAATATTACTGAAACCTTCCAATTATTTCATTTACAGTAATATATATTTTTCCCATCACTGTAAATGCTCTGTCTTCCATGTAGCGTCTGGATACCGTGCATATATTCTCATTTTGTTTTCATGTTGTTTTGGAAAAGAAACTGGTGTGCGCAGAGGGGGGAGATGTATCTATCTTTCTAACGTTGAATAGTTATTATGGGAAACTTCTATGCAAGTCCCTTGTAAAAGGTACAAGATATCTTCCAAATAAAGTGATGAAGTGGAGAGTGATAAAGTACCAGCCAATCAGCTCCTAACTGTCATGTTACAGGGTGTGCTTGAAAAATGACGGGATGGTTGGTTGGTGCTTTATCTCACCCCACGTTACCTCTCTCCAAGCTTTTATGTATCTGTGTCTAAGGGCCTTATTTTGGTTCATTCTTTCTGACAAAATCCTTCTTAGATGGACAAAACCATGTGCACTTCAGGGGGGCAGATGTAACATGTGCAGAGAGAATTAGATTTGGGTGAGTAATTTTGTTTCTGTGCAGGGAAAATACTGACTGCTTTATTTTTACACTGCAATATAGATCTCACTTTGAAGTAAAATCCCACCCAAATCTAATTCTCTCTGCACAAGTAACACCTGCCCCACCTGCAGTGCACATGGTTTTGCCCATCTAAGAAGGATTTTGTCAGAAAGAATGAACCAAAATAAGGCCCTAAGATTGATAGAAAGGCTTTGGGAAGCATACAAATAATTATGGGACAGAGACAAAAACAGCAGCTCTCCACTTGCAGAATTGGTCTTGCTTAAGGTGCATACAATACACACTGAGCGATTTTCACTTTTGAAGCGTTTTTCGTAGGGTGGATGGCTTTTCATAGCAGGATGCTATGAGAAGCCATCCAATTGGCTGGTAATACCAGCAGATGAACAGTGGCGGTGGCTGGCGATGATGCTCATCGCCGGGCCATACACACTGGGCAGCTTTTGAGCTGAAAGCAGCTCAAACGGTAAATGTGAGCTGCTTATAGCGCAAAGTCGCCAGTGTGTATGTGCCTTTATACACAGTACCATCGCACAGGTGATAGGCTGCAACAAAAACTTCATGATACATTTTCTTCATATTATTCAGGGTTGCCTACCCTCCTGGAAAGGCCGGAAGGGTCCCAGAAATCGGGTCAACCTCCCGGCCCCCAAAAAGTTAGGCAAGCCTACGGGAATCCGGGGAGATTCCTGCTAACCCCCTGGAATCTTTGTAGCCCCACATCCTGCTGTGCAATGCCTGAAATATCGGAATTGCATGGCGGGGGCGTGGCCACAAGGACGTTATCGTATTTGGCCACACCCCCACACTGATCATCCGCCGGCCGCCCCACCTCAATCCCACCCTGTCAGTGGTCACGCTCCCTGTGCCTCACTGAACCGGCTTCCCTCTCCCGTAGAGGGCAGCCAAGCAGTAGGCAACCCTGATATATTATTACATCTAAAACCACAATTTTGCTATGGGCCTCGAAAGCCTGTTTGGACCTCTGTCAGTTGTTGAAAAAGAAAAAAGTTCTTTCAAACGGATGTATTTCATTCATAAGTATTTTATTTTTTTCTACGGAGCATGACAGCGACATGTTGTTTCACATGGTAGGACGTGTTGCTTGCAATCTTGAGACAACGCTCTTTTGCCCTGTGTCAAGCATTCGCATTTCTGGTGCAGGATGAATGACATAGCGTGACATGTTCATCACAACAGGAACAACATCACGTCCGCCCGGCAAGGAGCGCACCACCCTTCACCGCTGTGTCTGATAGAGCATTAATTCACAATGACACTTTCTGGAAAGTTCTCAACATTGTTGAAAAATCTGCTTTGCCAATACAGCGTTGCTTCGGTGTCCTAGGAATAAAGCAGAGGGAGGGGATGAATCACTGTCAAAACAATACCTCCAATAACTGGAAGTAATTTTCAGCCATAAAGAACCGTGCATGCTAATCAGAAAATAAGAAGGAAGGGAAAATCACTGAAGAAGTGAACTACAGAAGACATTGATGTGTTCAATTACACAGGAAATCTAAACTGGGTCAACAAAAGCAGAAACTTGGATACAGTAACTACAGTAACACTGGGATTCCAGCAGCCTGGATAGGTTCATATTTGTAATTATATTTGTGTTACAGAATCTGGTTAATGCTGACATTACCCTAACCCAGGTAGTAGGGGCTACAACTTCTGGCTGTAGCATAGGCAAACACAGGGGTGGGGGTTCCAGTTGCCTGGAAACCCCCCTCCTCTTGGCAAGTGGCACAAATTATGAAAACAATAGCAATGGTATTTAATATGATTACTACAGCTGCCTCCATATCATGTGGAGCTGCTGCACATTCCCAGTGGTAGCAGCTTTGTCTATTAAGTTTGCTGTGTGTGTGGATCTGAGTATTAATCAGTCACTGGACCAGAGAGCAGCTGCCAGGAGTAAGAGACAGGAGCCTTACCATGAGGTGGGAGAATGTGAGCAGTACTGGTTCTATTATGTTTGTGTATTTATTTATTATACTAAGTTTAACCTGTTGCTGACCACTTATTTACATTATTTAAATGTTTGATACCGTCTGTACTATAGGCCATCTTTAGCATTAAATATTAATAATCTATTCCATACAATATCCAGTGTATCCCTGGAAATTAATGATCAAGGTCGTTCAGTGGCGTAACTATTGTAAGGCAGCCCCAGCAGCCGCTTGGGGGAGCAAGCTGCAGCAGGTTCTGTGTGGGCACCGGCACCTGCTCGACGCACTGACATGCTGCTGCCTGCCGCTGCCCACTGACTGAGCACTGGAGGCGAGTTAGGCACGGCGCAGGTGGGGCCATGGCAGAGCTGACAAATTCCCCCACTGATTCTATTGACTGTACACAGGATGGGTGTGCTAGGGCGGCCTTGGATGCATCGGAGCCAAGGGAAGCAGCAGTGTCTGCTGGTCTCTCTTCCTCTCTCCTGCTTCAGCTTCTCCATTATGCGTGTGACGTCATCACTTGCACGCTGGGGAAACATGCTGGGGGGGGGCACAAACTTTTTGGCACTGAGGTCTCCGGGTACTCCGGTTTCCTCCCACAATCCAAAAAATATACTGGTAGGTCAATTGGCTTCAACAATTGGGGCAGGGACTGATGTGAATGTTCAAATCTTCTCTGTAAAGGGCTGCGGAATATGTATGCGCTATAGTAAAACGTAATGGCTGCATAGGCATGGAGGAGATTAAACATGATAGCTGGGTGTGACCTTAGAGGTCATGTGACATGGAGAGCCTATGGCTGTCTTGAATTTGGGTTGTTGGCTCTGTTCATTACTCTGGGAGTAGGAGGAGTCTTCCTCTTCTTCCAGAGAATTTTCTGAGTGAGTACACACATTTTGCTGCTCTGAAGGTTTAGGCCCATTAGCTTAAATTGCATCCCTATTTCTGCCCTCCTCTAGCATAAATCAAGACCATGTCCCGCTCTGCCCCCAGCCGCTCAAGGCGTGCTGTCAGGCCGCCCGCCCGCTTTGCGGAGGCCTTAGGAGCCGGGAGGGAGGCTGCGTCCTCACCTGAGGCAGGCAGCGCTGCGGCGCGTGCTGCTGGTGGCTCCGGAGGGGGGCGTGGGGACAGTGGGGCCGATGCTCCTGTTCCTTCGCTTCCTGACGGTGGGCTGGCGGCGGCTCGCGGACGGAGGGCTGCCCGCGGCGGCCGCGCTGTGTCACTGAGCGCCCGCCGCGGCCTTGCGTTGGTGGAAGGCAGCTTTCCACAGGCTTTTCAGGCTCCCGGGCGTGGTAGGGGGCGCTTGAGTGGCGGAGCCGGGCGCTCCGGGAGAGGTCGCGTGACGGGGTCTGCAGCGCAGCGGGTGCCCGACGGCGACGGCATCCCCCTGCGCGTGCAGCCGGCCAGACGCGGCCGAGCAGTGTCACGCGGCGGGCGCAGGTCTGCTGACGGCGCCCGCCGCGCTGCTCGCGGGGCACGTGGAGCAGGAGGCAGCAGAGAAGAGGTCAGCGCTGCTGAGGCTAGCGTGATGGCTAGCCCAGACCGGCGGCCATTGCGCGGCCCAGCTCCCGCACATAACATGGCGGCCGGGCCTAGTCGCCCAAGAAGCCGCAGGGGGGTAGCGAGCAGTGTGGATGCAGGGCCTGAGGGAGGATCAAGGGGGTCAGAGAGGGGTTTTTCCCCTTCCCCTGATCCTGAGACTCCCCTGTACGGCTATAGGCCGTCATGGGAGAGGCTAAGCCAGGAGGGAGATGAGCGCTCACAGACCCCTCCTGGATCAAGGGGGAGAGGGAGCACCAGGAGTAGCAGGTCACACAGGAGTGTTAGCAGGGACAGGGAGACCGCAAGGGGGTCCCAAAGTGCGCGTAGGACTTCTCCTGCGACTTTTGATCCAGCTTTGTTATCTGCAGCCTTGTCATCAATGGCTGGGGCTCTGGCTCCTCTGATAGGGGAGGGTCCTGATGTAGCCGGGTCATCAAGGTCTGCCCGCCGCAGACCTTCTGCTAGGGGGCAAGCTATTCCTGGTTGTGCTGAGTTTGTTAGGGCTTTTAGAAATGTCAGCCCCGCAGGGCAGGATGCACAGCCTAGGTCTGCTAGCAGGCAGGATGCTAGCACCGCTTACAGTGGCCGCAGGTCTGGCCGTAGCGGGACAAGGAGGCCCGCCAGGCCTTTGTCTGTTGTTTCCTCAGATCCCGATGAGAGAGAAGCTGACCCTGTGGACGAAGGAGAGGCTGAGTTGGAGGATGACACGGATGACGACACCTGGGCGGCACAGCCCGAATCTACAGGTGAGGAAAATACTGACGAAGGTGCTGGTTCAGTAGCGTATTCCTCCACAGTGGGGTCGGGCTCTAGTCGCTTTTCCTCTTCCTCCTCCTCTTCATCTGCCGGTGGCTCCGAGGTAGGCAGTGCTAAGAAGGCGCGCAAGCAGGCGGCCAAATATGCCAAAAAGGAGGCGGGTCGCCAAGCACTTAGTCGCAAGCGTAAACATACAGCTTCAATTTCAAAGAGGGAGCGCAAGCGCCGTAACCTGCCTGGGGTAGTGCACTGCGACTACACTGCCGTGCTTAGAGGTCTTAGGGAAAGCTGTAGGTCAAAAATTCAGAAAGGGGAATTTGTGGACTTGTTCAGTTTAACTGATGAGTCCAAAAAAGCCTACAAAGCCGCTAAGGCTAAGGGAGGCATAGGGGCGGAAGCCTTCCGCTCCTATGATAACTGGCTGGCAGGATTCTGTGTTTTCTCCGCATGTTATCTGGAGGATAGGCCAAAAGAGCATTTGAATGTAATTCGATACATTCACATGGTCCATGAGATGAGGCGCACGTACGGTGGAGTAGCGTGGAGGACATACGATGAGCAGTTCCGCCGCAAGCAGGACTGCTTACACGTCATAGATTTCGGGTGTAAGGACGTGGAAGTCTGGATGGCACTCACAAGGACTCCCGTGGAGGCGGTGGAGAACGCGCGAGCTATTGCCGCTCCAACTCCCGCCACAGCGGTGACTCAGCGTCCCACGGGGAGTGACACGGCCGGGCCGAAGCGTTTCCCTGCTGGCGGTAGGTCCTTTACACCGGGTGCTGCAAAGGGAAAATGTTATGGCTTCAACAACTCCTTCTGCAATCAGGGGCAGCGGTGCCGCTACAAGCACGTCTGCATAAGCTGCTCAGGCAATCACCCGGCATTTAACTGATTTCGAGGGGGCCGCCCCTCTAGGGGGGCGGCTGCCTCGGCAGCAGCAAGGCCCGCTACGTCAGGCAACCCTAGATAGAGCCTATACTCCTGTAAGGGTCGAGGCCATGTCACCATGGCTCCGCCAATACCCGGACAGGAATGCCGCGGATTTTTTTTTGCAAGGCTTTGCCGAGGGTTTTCACCTCCCTATTCAGGGTGAAGTTGTTGGGGGAAAGTTTAAAAATCTTCAGTCTGCTCGCTCCTTGTCCTCAGTTTTAAAGGACAAGGTTGGCACCGAGCTGCGTTTAGGTCGCATGGCCGGGCCCTTCCCTTTTGCTCCCCTGCCCGATCTAATTCTATCCCCCGTTGGGGTAGTGCCCAAGAAAGTTCCTGGTAAGTACAGGCTTATCCAGCACCTTTCTTATCCAGCAGGCTCGTCGGTAAACGATGCCATCCCAGAGGAATTTTGTTCAGTGACTTATCAGTCGTTTGATGACGCACTGGAGATGGTCCGGGCCAATGGTGCGGGGGCCCTGATGGCGAAGGTGGACATTGAATCGGCCTTTCGTCTCATGCCCCTTCACCCCGATGCCTTTAGGTACATGGGCTTTCGCATAGGGGAGGAATACTTCATTGACAAATGTTTGCCGATGGGGTGCTCCGTATCCTGTGCATTTTTCGAGAAGTTCAGTAGCTTTTTGCATTGGTGCGTGGAGAGGTCATCCGGGTTGAGCGGGATCGCTCACTACCTGGATGATTTCCTTTGCGTTGGCCCAGCAGGTTCCGAAAACTGTGCAGTGTTGTTGGAGACGGTTCGTTCTGTCTTCTCGCAGTTCGGGGTGCCTATTGCGGAAGACAAAACGGAGGGCCCTATGACCTGCCTGTCTTTCCTGGGGATCCAGATAGACACAGTTCTGGGACAGTGCTGTTTACCTGTCGAGAAAGTCACCAAGCTGAGAGAAGTCATTGATGCATGCCGTGATTCCCGGAAAATTACGTTGCGACAGGCCCAATCCCTGCTAGGACAGCTTAACTTCGCCTGTAGGGTCATTCCAATGGGTAGGCTGTTCTGTAGGAAGTTAGAAAGGGCAACCTCTGGAGTAGCCAGAACTCACCATCTAGTGCGGCTATCTGCGGAGATCAGGCGCGACCTAGCCGTATGGGCTACCTTCTTAGAGGACTTCAACGGCATTCGCATCTGGCTGGCTCCCGCGATTGACAGCTGCTCACTGCAGCTATTCACCGACGCTGCTGGCGCAACAGGGTTTGGGTGCTTCTTGGGGGGTAGTTGGTGCGCGCAGGCATGGCCCCCTTCGTGGTTCACTAAAGGCCTCACGAAGGACATGTTGCTCCTTGAACTGTTTCCCATTATGGTGGCGATTGAAGTCTGGGGCGCGCAGCTTGCTAATCGCAGTGTACTCTTTTGGTGCGACAACTACAGCACAGTACATGCGATTAACAACCAAAAGGCAAAATCACCTTTAGTTCTGAGGGTGCTGTCGCAGCTCTTCCTGCAATGTCTACGTTTTAACATCCTCTTTAGGGCTAGGCATGTCCCGGGCACAGAGAATGGAGTAGCTGACGCGCTTTCACGATTTCAGTGGGATCGTTTTAGGGAACTGGCTCCTTATGCTGACGTTGTTGGGGTCTCGTGCCCGGCTTATATTTGGCAGGTCATCAGCCCGGACTGGAGGGGCTAGCGGAATTATCGGTAGCGCCGGCTACTCTTAGAACATACCGCCAGGCTTGGTCGGAGTGGGAGGCTTTTTCCGGAGGGGCAGCACAGCCAGGTACGCGGGGCAGTAAACTATTCCTATCTTTTGTCTGGCGCCTTTACAGGACAGGGAAATCTAGAGCTGTTGCAGCGCGTTACCTGGCAGGAATATCATTTTTTGCGCAGCTGAAAGGGAAACAGGATTTTACAAAAGGCTTCTTGGTGCGTAGGGCTTTGAAAGGTTGGGCTCGCATTGCTCCTGTAGCTCCCGATTGCAGGCGTCCCATTAGCTTCCCTCTTTTGTTATCCTTGTTGGAAAAAATTAGTTTGTTTGCAGACTCCGAGTTTGAGACCCTTCTGTTCAGTTTAGCCTTTTCCATGGCGTTTCATGGAGCTCTTAGAATATTAGAGCTGGTGGCGGCATCGAAAGTTAAGGATGCCGCGCTGTTATATACAGACATTCGCATAGATGCAGGGTCGCTTTGGTGCAGGATTAGGCGGTCCAAGACCGACCAGGCAGCGAGAGGGACGTGGGTGCACATAGCCTCTGTCATACCCAAATCAGCATGTCCGGTAGCAATGGCTGAACGCTATACGCTAGTGCGACCAACAGGGGCTGCCTCTTGGTTGGTGCACTACGATGGATCTCCCCTGACCAGATACCAATTTGCATGGATGCTCAGGAGATGCTTGGATGAGCTGGGTTTGTCACCAGAGGAATTTGGCACCCACTCCTTTAGAATTGGAGCTGCAACATCTGCTGCCAGCGCTGGTCAGTCGGTTAGGGAAATTAAGAGGCTAGGGCGTTGGCGCTCTGCAGCATACAGAAAGTATATTAGGCCTCACCTACTGCCCTGAACGGTCTATGCATATATGGGTTCCAGCTGTGTGGTTGTACTCCTATGTTACCCCTGCCCGATTGTTTCCTACTCGGGGATTAGCCACACTCTGTTGTTGGGCCAGTGTCCGGAGTTTTCACGCTTTTTTACCTGATCTGACGGACTGAATTCGGCTATATCTAATTCGGCTAATTCGGCTCCAATTAAGAGTCCCTCAGCAGGTCCAGACGTTTTTTCCTCCGGCCGAGTAATTCCTTGTTTTCCAAACTCCCTTCCAAACCCATTCCTCCCCTTGTTTGTGGCTTCCCTTCTGTGTCCAGGAGTGGCTTCAATTGGTATTGAAGCATCTAAGCACCAAATTGTGCGGCAACCACCAAATTCCTTTTTTCTTTTGGCAGACCCTTCCAAAACTAGTGAATTAACGCTCCGGTATCCTAGAGACAGGCGCTAACTGATATCAAACATCTCCTTCTTTATAGGTGTGGGCTCCGATGCACGCAGAATATGGATAGTTGGGCACTCCTTTGTACATTGGGCGGCCAGGTTGATTGAGTCAGGCAAGGGACCCGCATGTGATTTTGGTCATTTGGTGAGGTGGATGGGCGTGAGAGGAATGTCCTGGCGCGAGCTAAAGGCATTCTTGGTGATGAAGGTAAAGAGGTTCGGTGTGCCGGACATATTGGTGTTACACCTTGGGGGTAACGATCTTGGGAAAATGTCCCAATTGCAGTTGCGGGCCCTGATTATAGATGACCTGGCTGCCATTAAGGGTGCCTGGCCTGGATGCACCCTGATCTGGTCCTTTGTGGTCCCCCGGATATGTTGGAGAGGTGCAAGAGACTGTAGGGCCATAGACGAGGCCAGGAAGAAATTGAATTCAGCTGTAGCTAAATGGGTGATTGAAGCAGGCGGAGCTGTGGTACCACACGAGCGTATAAGGTTTAGGCATCATCAGCTATTTAGGCCGGACGGGATTCATTTAGTTGAGGGGGGTCTGTATTGGTTCATCGAGGACTTGCTAGCGGTTGTAGGTTTAGTCCTGGGATAGGTGGCGGGCGGGTGCCTCTTGCTAGAGACCCCGCGTTGGCGGGAAAGAGCGGCAAGTTATTGATTCAAGAGGTTTATCAAGTTATGTTATTGCGTATTCGGTCATGTTGCGGTGCGCTCGCCTCTCATTTGGCTTAGGCCTCGCTAGATTACCCGACCGGGGATGGCGAACCCACTCAGAGGAGTGGGCAGCCAGTGCTGTAGGTTGAGTGGATACCGCTTTTATATGTTAGACCGATTATGCATGGGTGTTGGGTGGAGCTTAGTTAAAAGCCGCTCTTTTCTGGGCCACCTTTAAAATTAAAATACAAAAAATAAAATAAAAATTAAATATAAATAAACAAACAAAAATAATAAATAAAAATTAGCATAAAAAATTCTTTGAAATAAAATTCAGCTAACAACTGTTCTGCCAAATTCAAGTCTCCGTGTCTTTATTTATTATATAGAAGTATAAGTATTATGTGACATCAGAACATGCTTGGGGTCACACATCTGCTATTACAATGTTTAGTAAAACGTAATGGCTGCATAGGCATGGAGGAGATTAAACATGATAGCTGGGTGTGACCTTAGAGGTCATGTGACATGGAGAGCCTATGGCTGTCTTGAATTTGGGTTGTTGGCTCTGTTCATTACTCTGGGAGTAGGAGGAGTCTTCCTCTTCTTCCAGAGAATTTTCCCCGCCCTCCCTTCCCTAAAAATTATTGTCTAGAGGGTTTGGGTTAGTAGTTTAATTGCGTTAGCTGTTAGGCGGGAAAGAGCGGCAAGTTATTGATTCAAGAGGTTTATCAAGTTATGTTATTGCGTATTCGGTCATGTTGCGGTGCGCTCGCCTCTCATTTGGCTTAGGCCTCGCTAGATTACCCGACCGGGGATGGCGAACCCACTCAGAGGAGTGGGCAGCCAGTGCTGTAGGTTGAGTGGATACCGCTTTTATATGTTAGACCGATTATGCATGGGTGTTGGGTGGAGCTTAGTTAAAAGCCGCTCTTTTCTGGGCCACCTTTAAAATTAAAATACAAAAAATAAAATAAAAATTAAATATAAATAAACAAACAAAAATAATAAATAAAAATTAGCATAAAAAATTCTTTGAAATAAAATTCAGCTAACAACTGTTCTGCCAAATTCAAGTCTCCGTGTCTTTATTTATTATATAGAAGTATAAGTATTATGTGACATCAGAACATGCTTGGGGTCACACATCTGCTATTACAATGTTTATAAGAAACTGTTAATAAATAAAATTCTTCTAGTCTATTCTCCAAGGATATAAAAGTTTTACATGTACTGGTCACAGGAAAGATTATCCTACAGTGAAGAGGTTTCCAAAATCAGCCTCTAGCAATCATATATTAAATACATTCAATAAAACGAAAGGTTTGCTATGGGCAACCTCACTTGACCTCTTCCCCACTCTTTAGAAGGTTTGATACCTGTCACCATGAAAGGTTCTTTTAGAAAGTTCAATGAAAAACAAAGAGTATTTTGTTTCTATTAGTCCTAGGACAGAATAGTTATGGTATAAGGATCAACAATGTTTAGGTCAACAATCTGTAGGATGACACTAAAAAGGTCGACATGCACAAGGTCAACAGAGACAAAAAGGTAAACCCAGGCAAAAGGTTGACAGGGAAATGGTCAATGCATGGAAAGGTAGATTTGTAGATTTTATCATGTGGTCTCCAGATTAGTGTTTCTTGGGGCATTTCCAGTCGGAGTCAACATGGAAGGTAAAGTAGGAAAAATTCTAAAAAAATAAAAAAATCCCCAAAAAAAGTTATGTCGGCATTTTCATGTGGCGACCTCTGACATGCTGAAGTTTGCTTGTTTCGACATTGTGCTTCTGTCTATGTTGACCTTGATCATGTTAACCATATGATGTTGACATATTGACTGTCGATCCTAGACATATCGGTGACCTATTGACAGGATTCCGAACAGAATAGCAGAGTTGTGCACTCTGTATTGGGTACAACCAGTGGCGTATCTATAATGGATGCAATGCACCAATTCTTAATGCTTACCCCTTTGGAGCTCCACGGTGAAGGCAGCAGCTCTGCTGGAATTGCAGAAAAAAATGGGCGCCATTTTTAAGAGGTCTGCACATGCGCAGTAAAGTTTGAGCTCTCTAGGACTCAGATTCTACTGCGCTGTGCATTAGTGTGGTGCTACGGTGGCTGGGAGAGAGGAGAGGTCCAGATCGGAGGAGGCTGCATTGGACGGGCCTCATCCTCTCTCTTGTAGCGCCTTTGGATACAACTGTATCCGGTTATCAGCTTTATGTTCAATTCTGGCCAACAAAGATCAACAACGCTTTCCTATAAAAAACTATATCAATCAAAATCATTGAAAGTTGTTTGAAATACTGTAAAAAGCAAAAAGGCATCTGCCGGCTAATAAATAACAGTGTCTTGAGGTGGTAACGCCCTCTCTATTCGGTCACACCTACCGTCTAGCGCAGGGCTGGGCAACACCGGCCCTCCAGATGTTGATGAACTACACATCCCAGCATGCCTTGCACCAGTTTCAGCATGGCCACATAGCAAAACTAATGCAAAGCATCCTGGGATGTGTAGTTCATTAACATCTGGAGGGCCGGTGTTGCCCAGCCCTGGTCTAGCGACACACGCTGCGTGCATATAATGTATACTGTAAGTCACACATGTATTCCAGCAAATCATTTTAAAATAAAATCACAGAATTAGCGTTTCCTAACCTTTACATGATCTTTATTTCATGTTAAATAGATGAAAGAAAGAAAAACTCTAACTTGCAAGATTTGCTTCCCAAACCACCCTCCTTTTTACATTTGTACCACATTTTGCAGCGTTGAGGACGGGAGCCTCAGTTTCCGTATTATTTATTCATTATCGGATAAATTGTTGTCTTTTTTGCTCGGCAATCTTTCTACAGCGTTTTGCTTATTTCCCATGCCCCTTGCTGGGATGTGGAGCCATTGTGCTGGAGAAAATCTCACCCCTTTCAGTGTTTGAACTTGACACAAAAGGCAGTAAGATGAAACACGCCGTAATAAAACGGACTCGCCGAGCAAACAACATCTGATTTACTATGCTAATTTTAATTTTATATTACTGCCAGCAATGAAATTCTGCTATTCTCGGAGCAGTCGTTGTGGGAGGTCTTGGTGAGCATTACATGCTATTATTACTTTCTGGAGAATGTATACATTTTCAATATCACACAGTTTTTCTCCTTCATTTTTCATGAGAAGTGGCTTTAGATTAATGACTTAGTCACTAAAGAAACGAAACACCATGTCAGTCTGATTTATTGACCACTTAGTGTTGATGAAGCTGCAAACAGGAGTCAAACAGATGTTACGGCTGCATTTTTCTTTATCAGAAACTCGCAGCTTTTTGCATTTTTAACCACATCTATAGCTGCGTTCTGCTGACTCACAACAAAACAGTGTTTGGAGAACAGTAAGGCTGTAACTCCTGGAAGAAATCCATAGATTAACTTTTTGAAGTCTACCCGTAGCTCACAGATCATGGAGGAAGCATCAACGTAACGCTTCAGTGATTGGATGGGAGCTGGTTACAGTATCAGACTGGGACATGAAGGTTCCACTGGGAGGATGCAGGGGCCGGTTACTATACTTAAGGGGGGTGTCCAGTAATGGCAGGGGGTGTGGTCAACCCCCACAGAGGCTTGTTCAGTCATTTGAGACCATGAAGATGACCTCTAATTGAGTAACAATGTATAATTCAACTACACAGTCTGGGACTTGACATCAGAGGAAGGGGTGGGGCCAACCGGGGTTTTCTGCTAAACCCTAATGGGCCAGTCTGACCCTGGCTGGCCAGTTTCACTGCATGAAAATTTCCATAGACCCAGTGACAGAGCAATAGCCCCTGCAGAGGCTTGCAGATGCTGGGGGTCTGCAGGGCGATTGCTACACCATTGATTGGACCTGCAGTCTGTGGCAACGTCCCGCCATCCCCCATTGAAAGTGTCACTTCCAAAATGGCCGCAGCCTCACAGGAGACAGTTTATTAAAGATGCTAGAGGAAGTGGCAGCCATTTTGGGTGGGACATTTCTAAAGGTGTCCGACAAGACAGACCTGTGGCTGGAGGGAGGGGAGGAATCCCCTGATGATGAGCAGGTACCATGTAGAGGAGGAAAGGGGTGGAGGCGCCTGAAATTTTTTGAACGGGTGGTTTTTCATTTATTATTACACAACTGCATAGACCAAACATGGCCACCTCCTCTTAGTAGGTGATAGGATTGCTATTGATTCATGGCTTTGTTTACCTTTATTTATAATACATGTCTGAGCAGATTGATTCCTGTCAAAATACAGAACACCGGAAAGAGAATGGTGAATGATTGTTTACAGTTTCTGGTTAAATGAATTGATTGAAGCATGATCAGCGTGGGGAAGCCATGGATGGCTGGGAATGGAAGTTTTAGTTTGTGGATAACCTCTGCACAAATTAGAGGTAGCAACATTTTCAAGACTGTTTCTAAAAATATCCATCTCCTTTGGCATTTACCTGTGCAACCCCACACAGGTCCCATGTCCCAGGTCACACAGCCGGAGCGGTGTGTCTTATCAACTGTCACATTTTAAAAATCCAAAGGTGACCTGAAAAACAAGGACAGTGTGTAGGGGTATGTCATTTTTGTACTTTTAGATATTTAGGGAGACAATGGTGGTAATAGTATAGGGTTCTACATGGCATTGGCTTTACCTCCTCCACTTCTCATAATAGACCCTTGAACGTTATCAGCTCCCTTAATTCGGTCCTAAACTTCTGCCTGCACGTGTTCCCAAATTGTTCCCCCCATTCGGAAAGCCTGTAGTTAATGTAATGTACCTATTGTATTACTAGGCATTGTCTGTAGATACATCTGTACTTACTGTATGCAGGTCTGTACATTTCCACATTGTGCTTTCTTAACTATCCCATCTGTTTTCAACTAAACTATGCTTCTAGAGCCATCTGAAAATGGCGTTCGTTATAGCAATCACTGTAGGTTCCATAAAAAAAAGAAGAAAAAAGTTTTAAACTTAAACATACAGAAAATATTGCATATACGATACAGCTACTGTATAAGGTCCTGGCAATGTGATATTTTCAAGTATGTTTAGTAAATATAGGAGATATTTGTGTTATCTCCACGTTATGGATAAATCCCAGTTTCATTATTGTGTTAAAATTAAAAGTAGATAGTGCCACCTTGTCCCCTTGTGTGAAATGAAAAACATCTGTGCCCAAATTCTAGGACTTTGTTGCCATGGATTCGTGTCTCACAATCTGCTGACCAGAACGTCAACACAATTTTTCTAAGTAGCGTTGGAATTTATCGACTGATTACAAAATGTAACAATGCCTCTGATAAATATAAGACATACTGACTTACAGTACAGCAGTTCTCCACTTGTGTAGTGTCTGATTATTATTATTATTATTACCCAGTGAATGTACAGCAGTTCTCCACTTGTGTAATATCTGATTATTATTATTATTATTATTATTATTATTATTATTATTATTAATATTATTATCATTATCACATTTTACATTTTTATTTTTCTTCACCCAGTGAATGAACCATAAAACCAGTTTGGAGGGTAAATAAGAAAATCTTTCAGTTCAAATCAAGTGATACTTCCATCACCTGGGATGCATCTGGGGATTTTCTTATGGAACAACGATAATCGGAGCAATGTTATCATTATTAATGTTTATTCTGGGCAATTAGACACAGGAATATGTGATGAAACCAGCTGTTAAACTTACAGAGACTCCAAAGCTTACTGTACTAATGTCCTACATTTTAAATTTAAGGATGACATCTCCACTATGTGATATGTCCACTTTTATTTAGCATTGTAGATTAAACATTTGCAAAATAAGGAATTAGATCTGAAGTGCATTCAGTATGCCAATAGCATATAGCACAGCTATGTCCCTCCCTCCTCTGTAGCACCTTATACTGTCCTCTGCTCCCCACCAGCACATCTCACACCCCTGCCTGTCCTCTGCTCCCCACCAGCACATCTCACACCCCTGCGTGTCCTCTGCTCCCCACCAGCACATCTCACACCCCTGCCTGTCCTCTGCTCCCCACCAGCACATCTCACACCCCTGCCTGTCCTCTGCTCCCCACCAGCACATCTCACACCCCTGCCTGTCCTCTGCTCCAAACCAGCACATCTCACACCCCTGCGTGTCCTCTGCTCCCCACCAGCACATCTCACACCCCTGCCTGTCCTCTGCTCCCCACCAGCACTTCTCACACCACTGCCTGTCCTCTTCTACCCCCAGCACATCTCACACCCCTGCCTGTCCTCTGCTCCCCGCCAGCACTTATCACACCACTGCCTGTCCTCTGCTCCCTGCTAGCAGTTCTCAAACCCCTACCTGTCCCTTGCTCCCCGCCAGCACTTCTCACACCCCTGCCTGTCCCCTGCTCCCCACCAGAACTTCTCTCACCACTGCCTATCCTCTGCTCCATGCCAGCACATCTCACTCCCCTGCCTGTCCTCTGCTCCACACAAGCACTTCTCATTCACCTGCCTGTCTTCTGCTCCCCACAAGCACTTCTCATTCACCTGCCTGTCCTCTGCTCCATACCTGCACTTCTCCCTCCCCTGCCTGTGCTCTGCTACCCACAAGCACTTCTCACACCACTGCCTATCCCATACTCCAAGCCAGAACTTCTCACTCCTCTGCCTGTCCTCTGCTCCCCATCAGCACTTCTCACTCCCCTGCCTGTCCTCTACTTCCCACAAGCACATGTCACTCCCCTGCCTGTCCTCTGCTCCCCGCCAGCACTTCTCATACCACTACCTATCCTCTGCTCCACACCAGCACTTCTCACTCCCCTGCCTGCCCTCTGCTCCCCGCCAGCACTCCTCACTCCCCTGCCTGTCCTCTGCTCCCGCCAGCACTCCTCACTCCCCTGCCTGTCCTCTACTCCACTTCAGCACTTTTCACTCCCCCTGTCTGTCCTCTGCTGCCGGTCAACACTTCTCGCTCCCCTGCCTGTCCTCTGCTCCCCACAAGCACTTCTCATTAACCTGCCTGTCTTCTGCTCCCCACAAGCACTTCTCATTCACCTGCCTGTCATCTGCTCCATACCTACACTTCTCCCTTCCCTGCCTGTGCTCTGCTACCCACAAGCACTTCTCACACCACTGCCTATCCCATACTCCAAGCCAGCACTTCTCACTCCTCTGCCTGTCCTCTGCTCCCCATCAGCACTTCTCACTCCCCTGCCTGTCCTCTACTCCCCACAAGCACTCCTCACTCCCCTGCCTGCCCTCTGCTCCCCGCCAGCACTTCTCACTCCCCTGCCTGTCCTCTGCTCCACTTCAGCACTTTTCACTCCCCCTGTCTGTCCTCTGCTGCCAGTCAACACTTCTCACTTCCCTTCCTGTCCTGCTCCCTGCCAGCATTTCTCACTCCCCTGCCTGTCCTCTGCTTCCCATCAGCACATCTCACACCCCTGCCTCTCCTCTGCTCCCCACAAGCACTTCTCACTCCCCTGCCTGTCCTCTGCTCCCTGTCAGCAATTCTCACTCCCCTGCCTGTCCTCTTCTCCCCGTGAGCACTTCTCACACCCCTGCCTGACCTCTGCTCCCCACATCAATTCTCACTCCCCTGCCTGTCCTCTCCTCCTGCCAGCACTTCTCATACCCCTGCCTGTCCTCTGAACCCCCCATCACTTCTCACTCCCCTTCCTGTCCTCTGCTCCACACCAGCACTTCTCACTCCCCTGCCTGTCCTCTGCACCCCCTCATCACTTCTCACTCCCCTGCCTGTCCTCTGCTCCCCACCAGCACTCTCACTCCCCTGCCTGTCTTCTCTGCTCCCACCAGCACCTCTCACTCCCCTGCCTGTCCTCTGCTCCTCACCAGCACTCTAACTCCCCTGCCTGTCCTCTGCTCCTCACCAGCACTCTCACCCCCCTGCCTGTCCTCTCTGCTTCCGCCAGCATTTCTCACTCCCCTGCCTGTCCTCTGCTCCCCACCAGCACTCTCACTCCCCTGCCTGTCCTCTTGCTCCTGCCAGAACTTCTCACTCCCTTGCCTGTCCTCTGCTCCCCACCAGCACTTCTCACTCCCCTGCCTGTCCTTTGCTCCCCACCTGCACTCTCACTTCCCTGCCTGTCCTCTCTGCTCCTGCCAAAACTTCTCACTCCCCCGCCTGTCCTCTGCTCCCCACCAGCACTCTCACTCCCCTGCCTGTCCTCTCTGCTCCCCACCAGCACTCTCACTCCCCCGCCTGTCCTCTGCTCCCCACCAGCACTCTCACTCCCCTGCCTGTTCTCTGCTCCCCACCAGCACTCTCACTCCCCTGCCTGTCCACTCTTCTCCTGCCAGCACTTCTCACTCCCCTGCCTGTCCTCTGCTCCCCACCAGCACTCTCACTCCCCTGCCTGTCCTCTCTGCTCCCACCAGCACTCTCACTCCCCTGCCTGTCCTCTCTGCTCCCACCAGCACTCTCACTCCCCTGCCTGTCCTCTGCTCCCCACCAGCACTCTCACTCCCCTGCCTGTCCTCTGCTCCCCACCAGCACTCTCACTCCCTTGCCTGTCCTCTGCTCCCCACCAGCACTCCTTACTCCCTGGTCTCCCTTTGATACTGTAAATCTTATTCTGCTCTTGTCCGTCTAGGGAACAAATATTTAATTCTCCTAAAATATTGTAGGGAAATTTTATCTTCTGTTTAAACATTCTGGTTACAATCTTATTGTGCTAAACTATTAAAAACCAGGCATAAAATATCTATTTATAACCAGTAATAATATTCACCATTTCATTTTATATACATATGCACATTACAAGCATTTTAAGAACTTGGCAGAAGCTTGTTCTTTTGCACGGAGATAATAAACGTGAAGTTATGGGAATTTGTATGATACATAAACTGTATCTTCTAATACAGGGATTCTCAATTTGGATTTTATTGTGTACCCCTTTATGATGGCAAATATTTGCCAAGTACTACAGAATATGTGTACATTTACAATAAGTACACATGGGGGAAAACAGGGGGGGGGGGGGGTGGGTTGCTCCTTAACAAAAACTCATAATGACCCGCCCTGTGTTGCTATGACTGTGATTAGATGGAATCTGGTTGACATGTCACTAATGATCGACACATGAAAAGGTTGACACAAGTCTTTTGTTTTTTTAAACCCGCTTTCCATACAAGGGGCCAACAGTGTTATATCAAGGCCAGAGTTTTTCATGGCCATTTACCATTTTAATCCACTTGTGACCCCAATTAGCGTACTTAGTCCCCTGACAAGGCTTTCCGCGTTTTGGGCAGGTTACTATTTCCGACTATAGTCCGCGTGAATGGTAAATAATTAAAAAGTAAATTTTGTATTACATTGTGTCGACCGTATGTATAACCATTGTCATGTCAACCATTTGACCCTGTCAACATTTTGTATCTGTTGACCTTAAACACTTTCTACCTTTTGACCATGTTTTAAGCTTAGTTGTTCATAAACACCCACTGAAATAGGAAACATCTAATAGCATTGAGAAGAGATTTCTACATTGCTTATAAAGTGTTTGCTGCTTACTTCACCATATGTATCAGTTACAGCACCTGAGACCCCATTCATCTCAGTGGCATCCTGTAGCTTGCAGTCTGCATGGAATACATTATGGATATATAGGTATACTATGTCCTGCTTAGATCTCCAATTATTGGATGATTAATTAATGTATAGCGGAACATGTCCTATCCCTGTTGTGTACCTGTGGAGGCTAATATATTGAGATTCATCATATTTTATGTTTCCTAAGAGAATTTAAATATTAATATAAACATTTCACAGTATACATGAACAGCATGCTTGTCATCAGCCGAACAGCATTATTTATAAAATATATTTATACACTGCGTGTTTAAACTGTAAATACACCTGTGTGTGTGTATATATGTGTATGTATATAGATTTCATTATGTGTTTGTTACTTAGTTAATGATTTTGAGGAGGGTTTCATTATTGAGCAGGAAATTATTGAGCAAGGAATAATATTGTATGACATTTGAGGCCCATACACACTAGGTGACTTTAAGCTGAAAATCGCTCAAAACAGCAGGTTTGAGCGGCTTTTAGCTCAAAGCCGCCCAGTGTGTATAGCCTGGCGATGAGCGCTGCTGCGCGCTTCCGCAACATCGCCGGGAAAGCCGTTCATCTGCTGGTTATACCAGCAGATGAGCGGCTTTGCATAGCGCTACGCTATGCAACGCCGTCCTCCCCCCTCCATCGGTGCCGTGCAGGGGGAAAGCCGCTCAGTGTGTATGCACTGAGCAGCTTTCCCTGCAGCAATGATTGTTATCATCGCTGTCCATACATGCTGGGCATAGTCGCCCAGTGTGTATGGACCTTTACATCTCTGTGTATTGTATTCACTGATACTCTCTGTATTGTATCGCAGTCACTGATGCTCTCTGTATTATATGGTGTTAACTGATGCTCTCTGTATTGTATGGCGGTCACTGATGCTCTCTGTATTATATGGTGTCACTGATGCTCTCTGTATTATATGGTGTCACTGATGCTCTCTGTATTTTATCGTGTCACTGATGCTCTCTGTATTATATGGCGGTCACTGATGCTCTCTGTATTATATGGTGATCACTGATGCTCTCTATATTATATGGCAGTCACTGATGCTCTCTGTATTATATGGTGTCACTGATGCTCTCTGTAATATATGGCTGTCACTGATGCTCTCTGTATTATATGACGGTCACTGATACTCTCTGTATTATATGTTGGTCACTTATGCTCTCTGTATTGTATGGCAGTCACAGATGCTCTCTGTAATATACGTCAGTCACTGATGCTCTCTGTATTATATGACGGTCACTGATGCTCTCTGTATTATATGACGGTCACTGATACTCTCTGTATTATATAGCGGTCACTGATACTCTCTGTATTATATGTCGTCACTTGTGCTCTCTGTATTGTATGGCAGTCACAGATGCTCTCTGTAATGTATGACAGTCACTGATGTTCTTTGTAATTTATGGCGGTCACTGATGCTCTCTGTATTGTATGGCGGTCACATCGTGTAAGCATACACATCCCCTCACATGCTAGTAAGGAAATTCAGGTAGGGAGGCAGGTAATCGTCGGGGTAGCGTTTACCTGTTTGCTAGGCTAATATACACAGCCTAGGGACCAGGTCTGAATCAGTCCCTTCGTTAAGTATAAACCCTTGTCATTTCAGGCCTATCATTTGATGATTTGATTGGGTAAAACACATGATTTC
Organism: Crinia signifera; assembly: GCF_055691185.1. Taxonomy (NCBI): domain Eukaryota; kingdom Metazoa; phylum Chordata; class Amphibia; order Anura; family Myobatrachidae; genus Crinia; species Crinia signifera. The sequence goes on along the minus strand of NC_139226.1, from coordinate 94,404,114 downwards.
CAATAAGTTCATTAAATAAAACAAATATGTACAATAGAAAGTTGCCAGAAGTTACACATTTAATTGGCTACGAAATCTAACTTCAATATTATTATACGATATTGTTCCGTGTGACACTGGGTGCATGGCAGAGTGCTATTCTCACCAGTATTTATGTTGTTCTTATGTCGTTATACACGTCAGAATGATGTCTGGGATTGCGGGAGCTTCTTGGAAGCAATAAGTAATAATTAATATATATATGACACTGGCTCAGCCTGCCCGGGCGGCAGACAAGAAATCGCAGGCAGCGGAAGGCAATTGAAACTGTGACCCCCCTCTCTCTCCCATTCTGCTCTGACAGATTTTCATTATCCCTTTCAGCTTTTATTTGGAAACCTGAAATTATTATTGAGCCGTTTTAATTTTTAGTTGTCGTTTCCATTAATTGAAATTCCTCTGTCTGAAGGCGCGGGTGTGATATGCAAAGCGGCCTTTCTTGTTTTTCATTTAGCTATTAATTCTCCCTTTTATAAGCAGTTGTTAGAGAGTCTGCGGTGTCACATCTCATTTGTCTGTCTGCAGGCTGTGGAGTAACTCTGTCCGTCCTCTGTAACTGCTACATACAGTCCACGTGCCTATACACTTGTATTCATCTGCCGATATCTCTTCCGTGGGAACTCGTTACTAACAGAGATGGAACGTGCAGTAAAACCCATAGCATCCAATAAGCAATTTCTTTTTATTACATTTATGCACTGAAGAATGAGAGCTGATGAATGGTTGGTTGGTTAGTTTTAGTCGATTTATTTACTTTTTTACCTAATTCATTTTATCAATGTTTTATCTGTCTGGTAAATTCGCTGAATTGTATTACACCTAAATACCAGCAAACTCATGGTTCAGGCCAGTGACAGAACTTGTGGGTTGTTGGCCCAGGTGCAAAAAGTTCATAATATGCAACATGGCGAGTTAGCATACCTCCCAACTTTCTTATTTCCTAATAAGATAGTTGCCGCATCAAAAGCCACAGTCGTTCCCAAAAGGCGGCAGAACCATGATTTGGTAGGTGTGGCATTGGGTAAAGGGGTGTGGTCTAGAGCCACCATCCCCATTTTGAGCACTTTCGGGGGCGTGCCCAGCATTTCCCTAGTAACTGGGATGCGTCCTCGACTCCACCCAACTGCTCCCCCTCACCACGAGACATTGCCAGTTACGGGAAGCATAGCGTGACAGTCTCCAAATAGTGGGACTGTCCTGCTGTAATCTGGACATTTGGGAGGTATGAATGTGACAGGTGAAGGCAGAGTGTGACAGGAAAAAACAGTGGTTGACAGGGGCAGCAATGGGCCCCTTAGTCCTCAGGGGCCCCGGTGCACTGCACCTGCTACACCAATGGTACTTTTACCTAAAAACCCCTTCCCACCCACAGCTGTCCACAGGTGGGCTTTCCAGGGGGGTTCAGATGGCATTATTTTGGCAAACCCCCACCCCGACCATCCACTTGTGGACAACTGTGGGTGCGTAGGGGTTGTAAGCAGGTGCGGGGGCCTCTGGACTACGTCAGAAGAGTGGTCAAGTCTGCCTGAACCATAGGTTTGCTTGTCCTTGGTATGATCATTACTTTAATCTCTTCATTGGGCAGTAGGGGTGTAAGGGTGGGACCAAGATGACGCGGTCATGCCACACCACCTGTTGTGCCGACCTGGTTGCTACAGAATGTCAGCAAGCATGGTTCATGGAAATTTTTTAGATAAAGATGTATTTATGGACAAGTCATGTTCCATGCACCTTTGCCTTCTTAATATGTAACCCCCACAAGTACGCCATGTTCGAGAGCTTCTAAAAATGTGCAAAACTCTGTATCGTTTTCCACACCTTGACAGAACTTGAGACGTTTGATATTCTAATTACATTAGCTACTAAGCTTGTTGCAAGATATTGCACTCTGTCATCAGCCATCTTCTTCAAAAGGAGCTTAAAAGCGTCTGGTTGCAGTGATCTTCAATGGGATTACTCACAGGAACCTGCTGTGCAGAGGAGAAATATCTCCCCCCAATGATTACAACTTTGTTTTGAGCGCTCTCTTTTCTGATAAGGTTCTGCAACTTTCAGGTTTATGCTCAGTGTTATATGATCGGAGATATACAGTATCAAACCATCTAAGGAGGACATGTGAGGGAGGTGGTCATAGCAACCGGTCATATGTTAATTGGTTGTTATGGGCAAACACCAAACACCTGATTTTTTGGGAGCCTCCTGGTCATTCCGGGAGGGTAGGCTAGTATGGCAAATACTCTGCCTGTTATCGTTAGATTATCTGAGATTCCCAGGCAAAAAACATAGCTCCCAATGGGTGTGGATCAAGGGGTCGACAGTGTCTGGGTCAACACCAACAGGTCCACATGCACAATGTTGACATTGCCAAAAGGTCAATTTGCACTACGTAGGTACACATTGCCAAAAGGTTGACATGTAACTTTGAAAAAAGTCGACACAAGTCGAAACATTGACACCCCACCTTTTCTTAATGTGGATCTAGTTCATGTTGGCCTGTTGACTGTCTTCCTCCGAATTAACACATAACACATGTACAATAAGCATCTGTTTTACATATCTCTGTAGTTATTAACTGCTGGCATCCATTTTGTGTGCTGATCTGGTGCACAGCCTATCAATTACTTAGATGCCAGTGACAACATTGTTGACTGACTGACTAATATCCAATTGGCCTGAGCAATTTTTATTATTTATAGGTTCCTAAAGAATGTACATGCTACGGTCTCCCAAATATCAGTCTACTGTATCTGACAAAATGGCTGCCTCTGACTGAGTTGTGTGTGGTCCACAAGGGACCTCTCACATTGCATTTGATTACAGGTGCGATGACTGTAAAATTGTATGTTGACCGAAGATGTTGCTTTGGGCAGTGGTAAAATGAAACCGTTTGCAGTGTTAAGCAGCATTGCCAGGTTCTGAGGAAGATCTCCTGAGTCAGCGTCTTCAGCTCACTCAAGTGTAAATCACTCCGGCGCCTTTGATTAGTTAGGCCAAACAGTAACCAGAGCAAGAATTCAATTGCCATTTGTACGTACACTATTTAAATGGCTTTAGACTAGCTAGCATCATGTACAGTATTGTATACCTTCAAGCTAAAACTACCTGACTGCAATGCTCGAGCAGTATATTTAAATAATGTTTAACAGAGTCATTGTTAAACTGGGGCATATTCACAAACATTTAGGCTAATTCAGGTTGGATCGCCTAAGCCATCCAACCCCCAGTTCCCCTGATGGTTTGGAACTGCGCTAGCACAGGACCCACGATCGCAGCGCAGAATTGCGAATACCTCTGCTTGATTGACAGGCAGAGATGTTCAGGAGGATGGAAAGGGGTGGTTGCATTTCCAGAATAAGAGGGGGGGGGGGGGGGTTGACACAATCACATCATCGTGTTTGTGTGTGTGTGGACATTGCAGATATACTTTCCATTTGGTTATGAGCAGGAGATCCTCTCCCAGTCCACCCGTCAGATGCTTGTCATGTTCACCTTCTTATCTCTTTGTGCTGTAAACACCAAACACGAGATTATCCGCTGGAAAGAAATTATATTCTGTTTGTGTCTGACAAATTGATGGAGGCAGTATGTTTTTCCTTAGACATACCGAGTGCATTGACCCTCAACTCTTTACTTACTGTATGTATTAGCAATTACATTAAAGGATCATTTCACTATTACATACATTGCAACATAATACATGTGCAAATGCAGGTTGCACGCACCCAACACAGCGGGATGGGGGCTGAGAGGGGCTGCTCCATTACCATATGGGAACACCCAGCATTTCATGGGCATTGTCATGCTAATGAGGCCGTCACGCGGGTGGGAGGGCGGGCAGCTGACATCACCGGATGTCAGGTGCCTGCCCATTTCCTCCGCAGCATGCACGCATATGTAAGGTTGCCCAGAGCTACCTTACATATAGTATGTGTGACCATCGAAAGATGTGGGAGGTTCCCCCTATGAATGGATGTTACTCTTTAACATCCATTCGCAGGCCCCTGCGAGCAAGTCACCTTTGCAAATGGGTGGCAGCAGCAAACCATTCGCAAAGCGGGGTTTGGTGGAACAGAATAACCCCGTTATTGTAGTTACCATCTGTCAGTAAGTTTTGATCACAATAAGATTAAGTACATTTTTGGAAGATCAGTCAAATCTTACTGTCGCTTTAAAGCATTTCATTGAGGTTTATGAACCTGTTTTTGCAATTTGCATGTTCAATACAATTCATACTTGTCAGCTTACCCGGAAGGTGCGGGAAAGATTTGAAATCGAGTTGACCCTTCTGGCCTCCCACCATAGTTAGCCCATCTCTCATTGCTGTCCAGATCCCAACTGAAGTGGTTGGCTAGGCGGTCGGGTTGACTCAATTTGCACATGCCATCCAAGCCACGCTGCCCGCTGCAATGAGCTACAAATGATGGCTTTGAACAGCCAGAGGTGGAGCCACAATGCCATGTAGTTCCACCCTCTCCGCAGAAATGCAGCGAATGGCAGCTTTAAACAATGCGGGTGCAGCCATGATGACCAATGAGGGGTTTGGCAAGTATGTACAACTAGCCGTTAAATAAATACTGTGACCATGTAATACTGGTCATTGGTAAATATAATTTTAAAAAATGATCCAATAAACTCCCATCCAGGGCAGAACCTTCAGTTTCAGATGCCTAACTCAAAGCATTGTAAGTGAATACAACGGTGGAACTCCCATGTTCTCACCATTCAAATTCCCTCCCTCATTAATATTCACTGAGAACAGTAAATGGATGGAAAATGACAATACCCGGAGGTGGCCTTGGAAATGAAAAGGAAAACAATCATTACAATTAGCATTAGCATAAGACCGTTTCTATGCAGCCCGCCCCACGCTTGACATGTGTCTCGTTTGGTAAATGCAGCCCTGCACAACATTCAGGAAAAAAAAAAAAACAAGACAATATCAAGCTAATTAATACTCCCAATGAAATTCTGAGACAGAGTTCAAGTATTATAGTCCTGACTGGCAGTGTATAATGATGTAAGTGTGCATTCAATTCCGTTGTTTCCAGGGTGATTTGATTGTCATTTAATTAGCTGGTTCCATATCTCGTGCAACACCTTTGGCAGTATTTACCGTATCCAGGCAATATTACTGGAGTATTTCAAAGCAAGCTTAATACTTATCTAAAAACAAAAATCGTATTAAAGGGGATCTACCTTTGTGCTGTTGTAGCCATAATTCAATGCTGCCAATCATCACATCAATCATTAGTGCATCAGGATCAAGGAGGTCTTATCTGCAGACGCAGTGTAGGTTGATCTCAGTGCTGGAGGTGTACTACCAAGCAGTCATGAAGAAGCAGAGCAAAACACTCGCTCTCAGTTTTATTTTGCATTTAAGTCGCTTGGGGCCCGCTCAACACGGCTTCAGTTCCTTGACGTTGGATGTGGTTCGTTGATGTAGAGCTCTCCAGGGTTGAGGTCAGGACTTATCATTCGTCGGTTGCATAATCCAGATTTGTACATGTTGTGGTCTCACATTTTTCCTCGAGAATATTCTGGTATGAAAAATTGCTCACAGAGGACTTAATGGGTCCATTGGCTGCAAAGTCATCACCCCGCCATCATCACGTTTCATAGTTGTATAAGGTGCTGGTGTTAATATGCCGTGTTTGGTGTTGTTGTTTATTACCAAACAACGTCACTTCCGTCTTGTCCGCCCAGTTTACAATGTCCCGAAAGACTTGTGTATCATTCACATCTAACTGTGCTACAATGTGTACAGTATTTTCGGTTTATTATGCACAGGATGGAGTTTTTCAAGGCTACCCGTCCATAATGCCTATATTTGTATAGTATTTTGATGTTAACGTCATGAACTTTAACATTTTATCATGTTCACAATGTCCGGTAAACCCATAGATTAGTTTTTTTAGCCATTTGTAATTTCTTGTGGCATCATATGTTTTGGAATGGATGTCTACTTCCAGCTATATCCAATGGTCCGCATTTGTAATCGGATCACTCCCCATGTTTCGGGCACGGTGCCTCACTGCACTCCACACACTATTATATCATACCTCCCAACTGGCCGCAAGATCGTTCCAGTTTTTGGGGACATTCCCATGTCCCTTCCAGGGGCGGCCGTGTCCCGTGATGGGCAGTTAGGAGTCCCCCTGTTAACCGGTGAATAGACTCTGTACGCATGCACACAGCATCTATTTCTTCAAGCAGAGGGGCTGGGGGCTGGCCAGCAGCTTACAGAGCCGCTAGCCATGCCCCCACAGCGGCAAAAAATGGGGAGTGGTCTCGCAGAATGACGTGATTTGTAGACCTCCTTGCCGCTATACCATGCCTCTTCATCTCAGGTGCGCGCCTTTGGCATGCGCTGATGTCCCTCCTTGCTTGTATTCAAACTTGAGAGGTATGATTATATTCTCCCTCCATGCCCTAGTTGATGGTAGGGTATGAAGTACCACCTGTTTTGGAAACAAAATGAGATAAACTCATGCTGACCTTTCAACTGTTGACCTTTCTTTTGTTGACCGAATGCTTGTGACTTTCCAACTCTGTTGACTTAAGCCATATCGCCCTATTTCATGCCTTGACCAAAGCCCCATTGACCTTTAATGGTCAACCTAATGATGGTCCAGGGCATAGCTCCCCATTGCGTAATGCCGTAGATTGCCAAAGCAGTTCATGATGTAGCATTTGATAAAAACAGTCCCTGGACTGCCCCTGTTACTGGGGAAGTGGGCGGGATCCAGGACATTGGTCTGTTTTCCCAGGAATGCAGGAGAATGCACTGAAATCAACATTACACTAGTAAATGCAGTCTAATATTCACATAACCCAGGGGATCCAAAACTTTTTTGAATCACGGCACCCTAGAGCATTAAAATATTTTCAAGGCACCCCTAGGCCAAATGCTTCTTATTGAGAAATTCAGAAAAACAATTATTCAATTAAAGGCATTGTGTTTATATGTCACAGTTATGTGGTGAGGGACAGGATTTGCTCCTGTTTGTCCACATATATTATGATTGGCAGCCACAAGCACTGGTTTTGCCTGGTACATTGACCATAAATAATATGAATTGATCCTGGTCCACAACCCAAGGCACCCCTGCAGGTGTCCTGAGGCACCCCAGGGTGCCTAGGCACACAGTTTGGGAACCACTGACATAACCTTTCACCCCATTACAAAGCTAAAATAAATAAATGAATTAATAAAAGAGACATCTATCTGCAATAACATATTAGCAGGCATGTTAAAGAAGTGTGATGAAGAAGAAATGTGCCGGTCGGTTCTCCCGAAATCTGAATCCACCTGGTTTTATGAATCCAAACTAAACCCAGTCCATATCTCCAGAGTCCAAGTTCAGGTCTTCCTGCGGTTCAGAATACAGATTTTAAATCAGAATTTCAGGTTTTGATAAAAAAAAAAAAAAAAAAGACAGGATTTTAACTGTCATTGGTTATCGAATATATATATATATTTTTATTTATTTATTTAAGCAGTTTTAAACTGAACCAAAAACATAATGGGTAATGTTGGTGGAAACGGCATACTGTACATCTGCAAGTGGCACACAGTAAGTAAGATGTGACGTGGTACGTAGCCCCTCTCTGCACCACGTGGCATCTGTCTGATCTGCCGTTATGTCTAGTACAGTAATGCAGGGCTGGCATTGTGGGTTCCTGCACATTATATAGCTACGCCGCACAGCAGGTGCTCGCAAACTGATCAAACAAATTGATCGTCCCTGCGAGGAGCTTTGATCTGTGAATGTGCAGATATATAATTACAGCGATTTGCCTGCATGCTGCTATTGACATGGCTGTCCTATAGTGATACCATCCAGTCGGATAAAGCGGACAACCTTTACTCATGCCGATGTAACAGTTCCAGGCTACAGATATTTGCTCAGTGCTTTCAGATTCAGTCCACCTGAGCAATTAGTTCTAACAAGAAACTGCGCAATCTCCAAGTTACTGAATATTAATAATGATTGGCACATGGCATGTTTTGTAGAACAATTAATATACAGATAGAGCGGGCCTCGCTCTTGCTGGCGAATTGCCAGATTGTCTCCGCTGGCGATCCCCCAGCGGCGAGGCGCTCCATCTGACTAAGACGCACGTGCGTCTCACACGCACGCGCGTCTCAGTTTCCGGGCGGCGGGGCGACGGGAACCCTGTCCGTCTCCACTTCAGGGTGACGGACAGGGTTAATAGGGTTAGGTGGGAGAGCGGGGATGCGATGGCATGATTGCCCTTTGTAATGACCTATAAGTGCGGACTCAGGATCCACAACAGAAACGCTTGTGTTTGCCACGCATGTCACAGTCTTATGTTTGTTGTTATACCGCATGCTGTCTCCATGGAAACAAACGTGTATAGATGATTATTGTGCTAACCTATTAAGAGGATTTATTCAGTAAGAGTATGTACGAGGCTGGTGTTTAAACTAATGAAGCCCACGGCTATAATTGTGGCAGATCACTATTTTGGATAAAAAGGGGGAATTGCCGAATTAACATAAGTGGGTGTTGAGGGATTAGCTGAAAGTAATAATTATCTATAATTTAGAATAAGAAATTGGAGAGAAGAAAAATCATCACAGAAATGATGAGGTTGGTTTTATGACTCGCACGGTACCAGGGCCATGGAAAAATGAGCCTGATTCAGATGCCGTCGCAACCAGGGCCTTCTTTCCCATTGGGCACGATGGGCAGTTGCCCAGGGGCCCTATGACCTAAGGGCCCACCCCAATGGGGAAGACGGCACTGCCCATACACCCACTCCAGCTGGAGGTGGCAGCTCAGGCCATTCCGCCTGCTCTCCATCATGCCCGGTGCATGACGCTGTCCGTGGTGCTGATCCCCGCCGGTGGCCTCCGCTGCCCGGCTCAGCCTCCTGCAGTGCGGACCCGCACCCCCCACCCCCCGCTCCGGCCAATCACAGCATCGCAGCCTCCTGGGTACCTGGGTGAAGTGGTGCTCCGGCTAGCTGCACCCGGGATATGGGAGGGCGTCCTGTGCTCAGGCATGCCTGACAGCGGTTGGACAGTGTCCCGCTATTTGCCGGGTTGGTGGGACACTGAGACTGGCCGGATGCTGATTGGCTGAGAGAATTCAGTGGACACTGATTGGCTGAATTCTCTCAGCCAATCAGCATCCGGCCAGTCTTTTCAAAATCAGCAGCACTTCCCGCAGACCTGGCAAATAGCGCTACAGCTCCCAGCCGCCGCTGCTCAGACCCCGCTGCCCATAGGTATGTGGGGAGGTTGTATGTGAGGGGGGCCATATGTGAGGGGGGGGGGCGGCGCGCTAATGGTCTGCCCAGGTGCCCCTGACAGTGTTAAGTCGGCCCTGGTCGCAACTGAGTGATCCTTGGAAGACTGCGTATGCGTAGAGGCTTGTACCATGGTACCTTACTATGTCGCTACCATCCAACCAATCAGATCACATAAAAATATAATTTGAATTTGAAACTTTTTTTATCGTGGGCAGTTATGCTTGTAGTAAATTATCTGCAGAACTTTTCTATTCCTCATCTTCTATGACTGATAGTTTGGGGAAGTCATAGATAGTAACTATCTCTCTCTCAGTAACTAGTTAAAAGCCTGTCAAACTGTTGGCGTAGTCCCCATCTGCTCCTACCTCCAATCTCTGTCTTCACAGCTACAGTACCTCCCTCCATAACCAGCAAGTTTTAAACAGATCATGTGCTTTCACTTTCTGTTAAGGAGAATTTGGTCCGTCGAGTGGCCTCTAGTGGTGGTACTCCACTGGTGGTACTCCACCTCAGAAGTGTGGAAAAGTTGGCTCTCTGCCTCTCTCTCTCTCTCTCTCTCTCTCTCTCTCTCTCTTTCTATATATGATTTGTTCACATAAGAAAAAAAAATGTTGGCACGTTCACACAGAGACTTCCTTGTGCATTAAAAACATGAACAAATGGATGTGGATTTGATTGGTCCCATACATAGTGGCGTGGGTATCATTTCGGAAAAAAGCACGGTTGCATTTTCTATCATTCTTCCCTGTTTGCTGCACTTTTGTTAAACAGGTTATTTTAGTCCAAATTATTATCCGGGACTTACTTTACATGTTTTGTCAGAAATAAGCTGCTTTAAAATGCAAGGGATACGCGGTGGAAACAGGTATTAGTTAAATTATTAATTCTTGAAGTGTAAGCTGTTTCCTTTTATACATTGGCAACATTACTTTACTGCGCTTTAAAGAACTATGAATAACTAGTCCCAATTTCAAGTGCTCCAGGATACAACCCCACAATCACAATTCACTTCCTATGCTGTTTGTCTGTGAAAAGCAGAAGGCAGCTGTGCTATATAGAGTACTGTAACTGTACGCTGTGTAGCAGATGAGGTTTAACCTGTCAAACTGACGGCAATGTATTTTCACTTTGAACTCTGACAGTTTTTACTTTCATTTTGAGCTGTGACAGTTTTTATCCCACAAACTCTCCACCCCACCCCGGAGCGGCCTCCTGTATAGATGCTGCCTGTTTGTATATTGTTCTACTGAGATTATATTGGTTTTTGAATACTTTATACATTTGGTAGCTATAATGTGCAGGTGTCCTCGTTGTACATGCTGTGTACCGTCATCGCTGCATGTGCTTGTGTGGTGGACTGGAAATGGACAAGTGAGATATCTGCAATGTATAAGTGTCATTAAGCAGTGCTCTCAGATGCTAGACCCATGTGGTAGGCTTGCTACCTTTCATGTGGTTTGGCCGTCTTAGAGGCCTTCTATAACACTATAAGCTTTGACGTACCGTATATGTGATGGGCTGCGTTAAAAGACATTTTACAACCTTTAGTGATTCTGCTGACCTTTTCTGTTTCAGATGTTGAATCAAGGGCACCGGAACAATGTTACCAAAATAACCTCCCTATTGTCTCTTTGTCACAGAATCCCGATATTGTATTGGTGCATTACTTGAATGTCCCTGCCATAGAGGACTGTGGGAAGCCGTGTGGGCCCATTCTTTGTTCAATCAACACGGACAAGAAAGAGTGGGCGAAATGGACGAAGGAAGAACTTATAGGACAGCTGAAGCCCATGTGTAAGTAATCTACGTCTTCTGCAATACAGTGTGTTAATGGCAATAAATAAATATAGGGCACAATATAGGGGTACATTTTCTAAAAGGTCGATGTTAGGTCAATGTTCAACTATTTAATATCGATCTTAATCAATGTTTTAAATCCAACTAATCTGCCACATTTACTGACAGATTCATTTTTATATTCATTTTTAACTGTTTTAGTAAATGTGTGTTCTAGCCCCGGAGGTCCAACATCGATTACGAGCAATTTGAAATCAGAATCCACCAAAAAAAATCGATCAACATTGACACAAATTTGTCCAAAATCAGCTTCTATTAAATTTATCCCTGATTCATAATAATCCCTGATTGAGAATAATCAATGGTTTATGGGGATGTTGAGTACTATTGTCATAGAATCAGTGGTAGCCAACTACGGTCCTCGAGAGCTACCAACAGTTCACATTTTCCAGACAACCTAGCTGCTGCACAGGTGCAGTCATTACTGACTGACACATATTTAAAGATCCACAGGTGGAGCTAATTACTTCACTTGTGATTCTGTGAGGAGACATGGAAAACATTAACTGTTGGTAGCTCTCGAGGACTGGAGTTGGCTACCCCAGCCATAGATGATGAGAACCAGATGATTTCCCTTCATCGATGGCACAGCATCATTGAATATTATTCATTTTACAAGCATCGGCACAAGGAGTATAGCTCCACCTCTGTAACTTGTGATGCCCCGCCCCTGTGTTTTGATTAACTGGCAAGCCAGGCGGTCAAAAATCATGGATGACCATTGGCTGGTAGAACCATTGATACTGTAGTTATCCATTACCTAGTTTTGTAACCATCAATGGTTTCTTGCTACAGTATGTTACCATCAATGGTAACCAAACTTTTTTAATTCATGTATTTTTTTTTTCTTTAAATAAAACACAGTCTTCACTTAGCCGGCTTTTATTATTAACCAAATCTAATGTTTTCCATATTATGAAGAAATTGTCCATATCCCTTATTCCTAGCTGAGATCAAACAGACAGTTTACTACTTCATGACTTCAATAATGGCTCTGATTGACTCTTGCTATTTCAGTCTGGCACTATTATTGGTCTTTCCATGGTGTAGTTCATGTATCTAGTTATGGAAATGTTTTCCCTGTACAATGTATTGTAACTAGTAATGTACAATGCTCTGAGATTTGCTGGCAGCAGATGAGATCTGGGAAAACGCATAGATTATTTACTGGGTGGAACCCATCTGTTTTGTATACGTGCTATGGTTAAAACGCAGTGATCTGCATCGCCCAGCACCACTTAATGAAATGTATGACGTGGCGTCATCTGTTATTTTATTTGCATGCTGTTTTATGCTCACAGTATTCCTGACATAGTCGACACACCTAAGGTCAACATGCATTAAGTCGACCACTGAAGGTCGAAATCGCTTAGTTTGGCACCTGAAATAGGTTGACATGCCTAATGTTAGCATGGATATAATGTCGACAATGGATATGTTGACAGTCAAAAGGTCTACATGGGGTTTTCACTTTTTTTTGAGCCGACGTGACGGCAGGCGGTATTTCATGTGCTACCATCTACTAGGGTGTGGAGGGAGAATATAATAGCGTGCCTGAACATGGCGAGTGCAATGGTGCACTGATACAGTGTCCATGTTGACCCTGTCGACATTCGGGACAAAAAAAGTGAACAACCCATGTCGACCTTATGACTGTCAACCTGGCCATTGGCGACCTAATGCTTGTGTCGACCTTCCATCCATGACATGGACGTGCCGTCAACCTTTTTCAGGTGTCACCCTAAGCCATGTCGTCCTTCAGTGGTCGACCCAATGACCCATGCCCTATACCCCGCAGGGCCTGTACAGAAAAGTGCCGTCATAATTTGAAAATTTCCATTTAATAAATGATGTAATTTGGAATAGATAGATAAATATTTTATTAGTCAATTTCTGAATTTATTATCGTGTTCACGGCAATACATCATGGCGGCATCAGTAGTATATACCTAGTTTCGCACAGGGAACCCTCCAATGGCAGCATCCGTAGTATATACCTAGTTTCGCACAGGGAACCCTCCAATGGCGGCATCAGTAGTATATACCTAGTTTCGCACAGGGAACCCTCCAATGGCGGCATCAGTCGTATATACCTAGTTTCGCACAGGGAACCCTCCAATGGCGGCATCAGTAGTATATACCTAGTTTCGCACAGGGAACCCTCCAATGGCGGCATCAGTAGTATATACCTAGTTTCGCACAGGGAACCCTCCAATGGCGGCATCAGTAGTATATACCTAGTTTCGCACAGGGAACCCTTCAATGGCGGCATCAGTAGTATATGCCTAGTTTAGCACAGGAGAAAGAATATTCACTAGGAATATTCAGGCGCTTTAACAATGAGCTGTTTCTACAATATAAGCTGCTGCCAGTGTGTGAGGGTAGTCACTCCTCACTAGTGTAAAAAGGAAGAAAGTATTCGCACAAAGCGAATTTTGGCAGCGCTTAGGTCAATGAATGGTAACAAAATTTTGTTAATAAAGGTACAAATATTTTACTGGTTTAAAAATGCATGTACATACAATATACAATATTACAATAATGAACAAAATAGCATAATGTAACCTAATAAAATCGAGAAGGTGGGGAATAAAAAGTAGACTGGATTTAACGATAAATAAAGTTAATGTAAAAATGTCCCGCCTCAAAGGACAATATATTTGTGAGTGACAGTGTAATCACTTGGTTTTGTGGACGAAAACGGGTAAGTGCACTTTACCGATTGGATCCTTGTGGAACAAATGAAGGTACGGGGCTGGTAAGGTCCTCACGATGAATGTGGCTATTTTGTCGTGCCACTGGAGGGGTCAGCAGTCGCCGAATTGGATAAGTCCTCCGTGATGAGGTGTGAGACAGATGGAATAAGTCTCCAACACCAGAAGGATGTTTGTTGTGGCGTAGTGACCAATGCAGTGTCCAGAAGTATGGAGGTAGGCTTCCGTGGCCCAGAGATGGTCTCACCGGTGTGGATGTTGGTACCAGTGGTGTCTGGGAACACGGTGTCCGCCTGGCAATGTGGTCTCCAATGAATGGCAAGGAAATGAATGTCCACAATGAAGTAGGTCTCACAAAGGGTCCTGAGGCAGGCAAGGGGGTACAGATTCACCTCGTGAGGTGAATCTGTACCCCCTTGCCTGCCTCAGGACCCTTTGTGAGACCTACTTCATTGTGGACATTCATTTCCTTGCCATTCATTGGAGACCACATTGCCAGGCGGACACCGTGTTCCCAGACACCACTGGTACCAACATCCACACCGGTGAGACCATCTCTGGGCCACGGAAGCCTACCTCCATACTTCTGGACACTGCATTGGTCACTACGCCACAACAAACATCCTTCTGGTGTTGGAGACTTATTCCATCTGTCTCACACCTCATCACGGAGGACTTATCCAATTCGGCGACTGCTGACCCCTCCAGTGGCACGACAAAATAGCCACATTCATCGTGAGGACCTTACCAGCCCCGTACCTTCATTTGTTCCACAAGGATCCAATCGGTAAAGTGCACTTACCCGTTTTCGTCCACAAAACCAAGTGATTACACTGTCACTCACAAATATATTGTCCTTTGAGGCGGGACATTTTTACATTAACTTTATTTATCGTTAAATCCAGTCTACTTTTTATTCCCCACCTTCTCGATTTTATTAGGTTACATTATGCTATTTTGTTCATTATTGTAATATTGTATATTGTATGTACATGCATTTTTAAACCAGTAAAATATTTGTACCTTTATTAACAAAATTTTGTTACCATTCATTGACCTAAGCGCTGCCAAAATTCGCTTTGTGCGAATACTTTCTAGTTTAGCACAGGGAACACTCGAATGGCGGCATCAGTAGTATATACCTAGTTTTGCACAGGGAACCCTCCAATGGCTGCATCAGTAGTATATGCCTAGTTTCGCACAGGGAACGCTCCAATGGCTGCATCAGTAGTATATACCTAGTTTCGCACAGGGAACCCTCCAATGGCGGCATCAGTAGTATATACCTAGTTTCGCACAGGGAACCCTCCAATGGCGGCATCAGTAGTATAAACCTAGTTTTGCACAGGGAACTCTCCAATGGCTGCATCAGTAGTATATACCTAGTTTCGCACTGGGAACCCTCCAATGGCGGCATCAGTAGTATATACCTAGTTTCGCACAGGGAACCCTCCAATGGCTGCATCAGTAGTATATACCTAGTTTCGCACAGGGAACCCTCCAATGGCTGCAGCAGTAGTATATACCTAGTTTTGCACACGGAATGCTCCAATGGCTGCATCAGTAGTATATACCTAGTTTCGCACAGGGAACCCTCCAATGGCTGCATCAGTCATACTGTATATACCTAGTTTCGCACAGGGAACCCTCCAATGGCTGCAGCAGTAGTATATACCTAGTTTTGCACATGGAATGCTCCAATGGCTGCATCAGTAGTATATACCTAGTTTCGCACAGGGAATGCTCCAATGGCGGCATCAGTAGTATATACCTAGTTTCGCACAGGGAACCCTCCAATGGCTGCAGCAGTAGTATATACCTAGTTTTGCACACGGAATGCTCCAATGGCTGCATCAGTAGTATATACCTAGTTTCGCACAGGGAATGCTCCAATGGCGGCATCAGTAGTATATACCAAGTTTCGCACTGGGAACCCTCCAATGGCGGCATCAGTAGTATATACCTAGTTTCGCACAGGGAACCCTCCAATGGCTGCATCAGTAGTATATACCTAGTTTCGCACAGGGAACCCTCCAATGGCTGCAGCAGTAGTATATACCTAGTTTTGCACACGGAATGCTCCAATGGCTGCATCAGTAGTATATACCTAGTTTCGCACAGGGAATGCTCCAATGGCGGCATCAGTAGTATATACCAAGTTTCGCACTGGGAACCCTCCAATGGCTGCATCAGTAGTATATATCTAGTTTCGCACAGGGAACTCTCCAATGTCTGCATCAGTAGTATATACCTAGTTTCGCACAGGGAATGCTCCAATTGCTGCATCAGTCGTGTATACCTAGTTTCGCACAGGGAATGCTCCAATGGCTGCATCAGTAGTTTATACAGTACCTAGTTTTGCACAGGGAACCCTCCAATGGCTGCATCAGTAGTATATACCTAGTTTCGCACAGGGAATGCTCCAATGGCAGCATCAGTAGTATATACCTAGTTTCGCACAGGGAACCCACCAATGGCTGCATCAGTAGTATAAATCTAGTTTCGCACAGGGAATGCTCCAATGGCGGCATCAGTAGTATATACCTAGTTTCGCACAGGGAACGCTCCAATGGCTGCATCAGTAGTATAAACCTAGTTTCGCACAGGGAATGCTCCAATGGCTGCATCAGTCGTATATACCTAGTTTCGCACTGGGAACCCTCCAATGGCGGCATCAGTAGTATATACCTAGTTTCGCACAGGGAACTCTCCAATGGCTGCATCAGTAGTATATACCTAGTTTCGCACAGGGAATGCTCCAATGGCTGCATCAGTCGTGTATACCTAGTTTCGCACAGGGAATGCTCCAATGGCGGCATCAGTAGTTTATACAGTACCTAGTTTTGCACAGGGAATGCTCCAATGGCAGCATCAGTCGTATATACCTAGTTTTGCACAGGGAACCCTCCAATGGCGGCATCAGTAGTATATACCTAGTTTTGCACAGGGAACGCTCCAATAGCTGCATCAGTAGTATATACCTAGTTTTGCACAGGGAACCCTCCAATGGCTGCATAAGTAGTATATACCTAGTTTCGCACAGGGAACACTCCAATGGCTGTCAGTAGTTTATACCTAGTTTCGCACAGGGAACTCTCCAATGGCTGCATCAGTCGTATATACCTAGTTTCGCACAGGGAACCCTCCAATGGTGGCATCAGTAGTATATTCCTAGTTTCGCACAGGGAACTCTCCAATGGCTGCATCAGTAGTACATACCTAGTTTCGCAGAGGGAATGCTCCAATGGCTGCATCAGTCATATATACCTAGTTTCGCACAGGGAACCCTCCAATGGTGGCATCAGTAGTATATTCCTAGTTTCGCACAGGGAACTCTCCAATGGCTGCATCAGTAGTACATACCTAGTTTCGCAGAGGGAATGCTCCAATGGCTGCATCAGTCATATATACCTAGTTTCACACAGGGAACGTTCCAATGGCTGCACCAGTAGTATATACTGTACCTAGTTTCGCACAGGGAATCCTCCAATGGCTGCATCAGTCGTACAGATGGAGCTGGTCCCAGCTTTGCAGGGGATGGCGGAAAAATCGCCATCCGCCATCCCCCGCCATCTGATCTGCGAAAGGGGACGCGCGCGCACGAGATGCGCGTGCGCCCCCTTTCCGAAGGGCTTCCCCCGGGGTCCCTACCGCCTCCTCGCTCTCCCACCTAACCCTGTCTGTCTCCCTGAAGCGGAGACGGACAGGGTTCCCGTCGCCCCACCGCCCGGAAACTGAGACGCGCGTGCGTGTGAGACGAACGCACGTCTGATAGAGCGCCTCGCCGCTGGCGGATCGCCAGCGGAGACAATCTGGCGATTCGCCAGCAAGAGGGAGGCTGGCTCCATCTGTATATACCTAGTTTCGCACAGGGAACCCTCCAATGGCTGCATCTGTAGTATATACCTAGTTTCGCACAGGGAACCGTCCAATGGCTGCATCAGTAGTATATACCTAGTTTCGCACAGGGAACAGTCCAATGGCTGCATCAGTAGTATATACCTAGTTTCGCACAGGGAATGCTCCAATGGCTAGCATACTGTATACCTAGTTTCGCACAGGGAATGCTCCAATGGCGGCATCAGTAGTATATACCTAGTTTCGCACAGGGAACGCTCCAATGGCTTTCAGTACTCAAGCCAACACAGCGAGCTGACTTTTAATGCTGATTGCAAAATAACATGAAGAGACCGATGTCTCCTATACAAACTACTTTGTAGAACAATGTAATGAAAATCTGGAATAAATTAAATTGGAAGTGAACTTAATCATTGCATTGGAAGCAGGAGGAAAATCCATAGCTTTGTAGCTGTTATTAGGTAGCAGAAAACATGCATGAGGCGGTCTTTGTGAGAGCAGAGCGGTTACCCCTGGGGCGACTAACAATAAAGTGTTCTATGCAGAGTTTCTCAGCATTGTTCTCCTTTATTATTCTCTTGAAGAAGTTTCTAAAGCACTCTGTAATATCTGCATGTTTGCACAGCGCATCAGTCGTATATACCTAGTTTTGCACAGGAAACGCTCCAATGGCTGCATCAGGGCCACCATCCTGTACTCCTGTCCTGTACTCCTGTGCTGCCACGCTGGACCCCCACCCACTGGCAGAAGCTGCACAGTGTCCCCCACCCTCCTCTTTAGTCCCCCCTTGCCCACACACCCCTATCACTATCCAGCCTCCTGTTTTCCTGTGTCGCGTCCTCCGCCAGTGGGGAGCCTCTGACCCAAAAACACTCTAATATACTATTGCACACACACACACCCATTGTGTATGGACCTTAAGTTACACTACTCCCTTAGGCCCTTATTCTGATCGGTGCGGCCCAATCAGAATATGCGGCCGCAACCGTGCAGGCGAATCCCCGCCTTCCATACGGATCGCCACCTGCCGGCCGTATGCGGATATGTGGCGATCCGCATGAAATTGGACGGGGATACGCCTCCTCCATCTTGGGAGCAGCCCCTGCATTCGATGGTCGCCGAACATCGAATGCAGGGCCGCACGCTCCACCAGGTCCCGCAACACAAGACCACACGGACACTTGTCCATGTGAAATCATGTATGGGGGCGGGCAGCTGACATCCGGCGATGTCAGATGCCCGCCCCGTACCCACGCGTCACGGCCTCATTACCATGCATACGCCCCGCGTTTGCATGGGAACGCCCATGAAACGCGGGGCGTATGCATAGGGTAATGAGGCTAAGTAGCCCCTCACGCCCCTCTACGCCCCCTGTGCGGCGTATAAAGAATCCGTGCGGCGAAATCGCCTGCACATGCGCAGTGACCTCTGCACATGCGCAGACGATCAACATCGGCGGTCCGTCCGCATGCGGGAATTTCCGCAGCGATCAGAATAAGGGCCTTAGTTACGCTACTCCGTTAGTTACACTACTCCCTTAGTTACACTACTCCCTTAGGGCCTTATTTTGGTTCATTCTTTCTGACAAAATCCTTCTTAGATGGACAAAACCATGTGCACTGCAGGGGGGGCAGATGTAACATGTGCAGAGAGAATTAGATTTGGGTGAGTTATTTTGTTTCTGTGCAGGGTAAATACTGACTGCTTTATTTTTACACTGCAATATAGATCTCACTTTGAAGTAAAACCCCAACCAAATCTAATTCTCTCTGCACAAGTAACACCTGCCCCACCTGCAGTGCACATGGTTTTGCCCATCTAAGAAGGATTTTGTCAGAAAGAATGAACCAAAATAAGGCCATTAGTTACACTACTCCCTTAGTTACACTACTCCCTTAGTTATGCTACTTTTAGTTACGCTACTCTCTTAGTTATCGAAATCATCGATGGTTTATGGCCGATTAGGAATACTATTGCCTTTGATGAAGGACAGCAGAATCAATGTTTCTGATTGTCCCATGGGCAGTCAGTCAAAAAAAAGGATGACTTGATAGTTAAAATGATCGATGGTCAACCATCACATAGTTTATTAACATCAATAGCTGGTTGCAGTATCACCATTGACTGTACCGATGGCCATCCCTATGTTCGATCCTCTACTTATTTATTACATGTTATTTGTTGAACTTTATTTAAATGATGACTACTAAGGTGTATCTGTCCAGACAAACACCTGGTCATGAATATATATAACCTGCCGCTGGGTTTATAGGGACGCTGCCATCAAAGCCTACCACCAGCCTCCCCACCTATCACACCTGGAGACAAGGCTTCGGCTGGAGGCTCTACAATTCTATTTTCCCTGCTTAGATCAAATCGTTTTTGAGTACAACATTGGCCGGCTACGTCACCCCTGACAATAGTACTCCAGGGTCACAAATGAATAATCTGCCAAGTGAAATTAACATAATATATTCATGTATTCAGGCACAGCATAGTGTTGGTCATTAGCCTGCATCCTCATCAATGAGTTCTCTGCCGAAACCTGAAGACAGAAATGGATGGATGCTGGGGAAATATATATCACACAACTACATCTGGTAATTCAGCCTTTGTGAGGTTGAACTCTCAGAACAATTTATACAACATCCTACAACCGAGGATTTTGGGAAGTGTAGTTCTAGAGTAATAGAAAAGTAAAACAGCTCAGTATTGTACACTCTAAGTTTAATAAAGCTTCTAAAAATTAAAAGAGGTGTCACCCATAGCTACCAATCAGATTCTGTCTAAAATTAATGTTGACATGCATTGGGTTGACCACAGAAGATCGACAGGCCTTTTGGCTAAGATCAAGTGTAGTATCTGTTCTTATCAGTGGGTTTGGACCAGACCCTGGCAGAGAATAGAGAAAAGCTGGACCGAACCACCTTGCTACTGAGCTGAGGAACAGCCTGTAACCTCATGTTCTGGGTGGGTGTAAGGTCTGGCTGAGTATCGATGCCCTGCTGGGGGAGGGAATACCATTCTTTCCACTGGTAGGGAGGGGAGAAGCATCGGGCCTAGTATTGGGGCTCTTGTTCAGGGGTCTATAGCCCGGTCTAGCATCCACTCCCAGGAGGATGGGAAAAGCTGGTGCCGAGTAGATTGCTCTCAGGTCCGGGGGAACAGTTCCCTCCCGGCCAGAGAGACAGCAGAAGGCCCAGCGCAGTACTCAATCCCTGGGAGAGGTGATACGTCGGGACTGAGTAGGTGTTTTCTTCTCCTTCAGTTGGTCTATTTGGCCTCTGCAGGGGAGACATCGAAAAAAGCCCTGTGGAGTATCCATTCCCATGCCGTGGTCCGGAAAGGGCCTGCTGGTGGAGCAGAGAAACACTTGGTCGGATGCTGACTGGCTGGCTGCCTGGAGTCCGAGGCTGCACTGTGCCCCCGGGGAAACTCGGGGGGTGCCGAACATGCACGGGTGATCCCCAAATCACCTTGCACTAGTAAGCACTTGCAATGCGCACTTACCTTTAGGCTAGCGCTTCACATCCTTACCTCGTCCTTTTGGATGGGGTAGGACAATTTTTCACACCCCCTCCCTGGCCTTCTGGCTGGGGTCTCTTTATTTATTTATTTATTTTCCTTCTCACGTTTGTCACTTTTCACGTTCTTTGTTTTCTGTAGTTTGTCACTTTCTTTGGGTTGTGTGGTTTGACCCTTATCCACTCCCCAACATACCGAAGCTCTCATCCTTTTGGGGAGAGCTTCGGCAACCCCGAGCCGCAAGGCGGAGGGAAGCCTAATGCGGGTCTCTTCAAACCTTCGGATGCGGAGGACCCACCGTCCTAACCCTTCCGGGGGTTGAGGAAAGTGGGTCTCTCTAACTTCGGCAAAGAGGACCCACCAATCCCTTTTTTCCCCTCTTCGGCCTTATGGCTGAGAGGGGTTAGGGGAGTTACGGGGCCCTTCTCCTTTGGGAGAGGGTCCATTCGATCACACGACCCCCTATGCACGTTTTTAGGCACAGCACTGGTGGTAGGGAGCACACCTCGGGCTCCTGAGTTTTGTTTTTCAAACTCACAGAAGGACGACAGGCCTTATGTTGAAACCTAAAATAGGTCGACATGGCTAGTGTCAGAAGGTCAACACAAGCATTAGGTGTACAATGGGAAGGTTGACCTAATGCTTGTGTCAACCTTTTTGCCCTGTCGACCTTAGGCATGTTGACCTATTCATGTGTCGCCTAAGGCCTGTCGACCTTCAGTGGTCGATCCAATGTATGTCGACCTTAATAGTGTCTACTTAACGACCGTATGCCGACCACACGTCCCTGCTGGCTTGCTGTGCCAGTGTATGGTTTCTGTTATTCCTGTATGCGCTGTTCCCCTTTAAGTTCAGCTGCCGGTAACAGTCTTTGGCTGGGTTAAGTATAGTGTTGATGAAGACACCGTCCACTCTTTGACAGCAGAATGGAATACATTTAGCTGTATACAAGTAGCTGACAAGAACTTAAACCGGGTTTATGAGCAATTGAGCAATTTTCATTGTGAAGTGAACATATTTTCTTTGTACTTAGAAGATCCTTAATTACAAATCTTTCTTCGGGAAAATGCATGTTCATCTAGCTCATTAGCTGTAAAGAGAGACTACTATGTTATTGTGTGATCCAAATAGAAGTGTGTGTGACTAACGTTCTGGGGAGCAGAGATCCCTCCCTCCTCCTGTGCACTTTTGCAGTAATGTGGAAGGGAACAGAAGGGGCAAACGCAGGATTTTCAGAAGGGGGTTTCCAGAGGGGCGGAGCAAAGCACGGAGATGGACACTTAGGTGACCCAGTATATGCCGGGTCAGTTAAAGTATTATAGATAGACCAAATGTATATAAATAATAATAATTTTTTTTTTTAAATATATATATACACACATACACACACATACATAAGAAGAGTTATAAACCACCAGCCAATCAGCTCCTATCTGCCATGTCACAAGCTGTGTTTGAAAAATGACAGGTAGGAGCTGATTGACTGGTGCATTATCACTCTCCATTTTATCACTTTTTAAGCTTAGTACATCTTGCCCAATGTGTGCACGCCTATGGTTGGATACTTCCTGCTGGAATCGGCTATGACACACTGCTAAGCACACCCCCAAAACTCCATATGGCTAGTTTCACCAGAGTACGAACTCAGGGCATGATGGTAAAAGTCTAAAACAGAACTGGTTCTTGCTGCAACCTTTAAACACTCTAACCTGTGTTAAAGCCTGAAGGTAACAGTAAGGCTAATCAGGTCCCAGTGTAAGAATCTCTGTCTGGGCATAGTAGCGCCATGCCTCCGATGTGTGGAGACACTTTATATAATGTGTTATACATCAGGTACCTGAGTTACGGAACCACAGACAGTGTCATTTCCCTTAAATACTCAGAGGAGATCTCCCTCTAACACCTCGACAATTGATTTCCTTCCTAAAAACATCTCCGAGATGTCTGTTAACATTTAGTTGATTCTGAATAATTTAATGTTTTCCTAGTGTGTGTCTTCTGATGTGTAGTAATTGTCAAGTCATCTGGATTTCCAATTACAAACCGTGTGCTACATGTTGCCAGGCAGGAGCGCCGAAGCCCATGTAGCGATTTGCGCTGTCTTAGTCTGTCTGGTAACAGGAGCGGCTGTTATGTTGCTGCGCGCGTTTCTTGAGGTAAAAGTTATTTATTCTGCAGTTTTTATAATATACAAAAATGTGTTGTAATAGTTTTAATAAAAAAAAGACATTTGTGTATGTGATAACAGTTATTTGTATCATTGTAGGGCTAGGGCAAGGATATTAGGGGACGTGATACTGATGGTGAAGCCACTCTTGTGTTGCTCGTGTTTCCGTCTTGGGGGCAGCTGAGAAATGTTTGCTGCCTTAGATCACAAGCTTATCAGGGGAATCATAAATCCAATATCGTTTTATGGACTTACCAATAAAATGTAAGCGGAAGAGCACATGATCCCCCGGGTCCCCCTGCATGCATCCGCTGCTTCATGTCTTTGTGTTATTTATACTTAATTACAAGTATGTGTGGGACGTATTGATATAAGCCATTGTAACTAATCATGCCTACAGACATGACAAATAATAGCTAGTTGTAACATTACAGCACGAGGACATGTCGCTCAACATACGTGTACTGTATAAAATACAATATATCATATATGTCCTACTATATTTTCTTTGTCAGACTAGGGGAATCTATAAAGCTACAGGGCAGGGGGGGGGGGGGGGAGTACTATTTACCTAGGCAAGGGTTGCTGGAGGGGCCAAGTTCAACTGCTGACATTGTCCCCCTTTGCAATACTGCTGATGTGGTCAATTTCCCCCGGTGTACCCGCCCATGAGGAGGCTTGGCCCTGCCTTCCCAGATTTGGTCACACCCACTCGGTACCTGTTCTTGGCGGCCCTGCCAATGAATGTAATGCAATAATTTCTGGTACTATTAAATTCATAGTAACTTGATATGTAGTGAATTATAGTTTAAATAAAAACCTCCCACAATTCCTGAATGAGTAAACGGGAGTAAACGAGTAATTCATGAACGAGAATATACCATGGGACTTATGATAGCAAGGAACACTCCTTATCTCACTCTGGGGCAGATGTATTAAGCCCTAAGAAGAGATAAATGCAAGGGTGATAAAGAGAGATAAACGTCCAGCCAATCACCTGCTACCTGCCATGCTACAGACTGTGTTTGAAAAAAATCAGTAAGGAGCTGATTGGCTGGATGTTTATCTCTCTTTATCACCCTTGCATTTATCTCTTGTTAAGGCTTAATACATCTGCCCCTTGTAGAGAGGCCCCCTGACGCTGCAGCAGTGGACGAGGTGATCGCTAGCTCAGTGACAATCCGTGTTTCTATCAAAGCTCAGCGTCCAGGACATCTTACGTCTCCAACCGTCCCCTCTGTTACCTCCTATTGCGCATTTCATCGAGTTCAATTACTTCGCCAGATATACCGTTTAAATATAAAATAAAACTAATTTGCCGCTGTAAGTCTGATGATGTGCGAGATTGATTACTGCAGAGAGATGAGGATTGCACCTACACACATGGAATATTATATGAGGCTGGGTATATGGTAAATAATCTCACTTAGCCATGTAATTAAGAACAGTGAATGCACAGTGAATGCAAAGGGGCAGACTAGATGGGCCAAGTGGTTCTTATCTGCCGTCAAATTCTATGTTTCTATGTTTAGTTCTCCCTCACCTCGCTCTGGATCCTCTACGTAGCAGCGGGCTAACCATAAGGGACAGTCAGTGTCTTTGGTATGGAGACGCTATCCCCAAATTGACTAAGACTCCTGGACCCTCATATCACAGGGCACAACATAAGATCAGTAACAAGTGAAAACAAGAATACATATCACTCGTTGTTAAATCTGCCCGCAAGGCAGGATAATATAAGCCCCTCCCACATTCCAAGCCAACCACTCCCCTTTCTGGGCCCCAGAATGCGGATTAACCACTAATAACATCTTTATGTTGGTGTTCTTCCTTCTAACAGATAATAACTGATTTCCCAACAGATTTCGGACTCCAATCTCATATCTTTCATATATGCACAGGGAAAGGTCACTAGGAAAGCGCTTTCCTGCTGAATGAAGTCATACACCTAGACGGCTGAGGCTACACCATGGCTTCAACGCTGACTGATTAATCAAGTGTGGATCCTAGGGCCTACAATGTCTTAATCGACATGCAGTGTATCGACCATGAATGGTCGCAAGGCACAATGTCGTCATGGGAAAAATGTTGACATGCAATAGGTTGATGTAGGCAAAAAGACATAGAAAAGGTTAACACATGAAAAGGTCGACACTGTCCACCTTTCAACCAGATAAGAACTATCAGCTGTAGCAATCACTACGCACTATTATGTCATTGGGACGGAATCCGACCCGTGGATTATTGAATGGCCGCACAGGCGCACGTTCCGCATGTGCGCAAGCCGTCCATGCAATCACAGCAACGATGGCTAGCCATCAGTGTTCGCAAGTTGATTGAAAGGCACCAGGTATTTAGAGGGTGAAGGGCAGCGTTTTCTGGGAGTGCCCCAAAAACCGCAGGAGTTGGCTGGCTGTCGGAAGGGCGGGCCGCTGTCGGAAGGGAGGGCCGCTGTTATCAGCCGCGGACTCCTACCCGCGGCCTTTGCAGCGCTGAGTCTAGCTGCAAACAGGGGAAATCCATTCCTTCGTGAGTGGTTAGGTATTCGCAGCTGTGCACAGGGGCAGGAAGACACCATGGCGGGGTGGCGTTTACCTAAAGATCGGGCTCCAAACATTTGCAGGCCCAATGTACAAACCAGTCATCAACCGTAAGAGCCCCTAGAAAGCATATATATCTGTGGAGGCGTCCATGACTAATAGTGCTACAGTTCCGTCCACGCATTCCCACATGGTACTCACTCTGTACTGTACTCACACTCTCACTGTACGGTGCTACTCTGTTCACTTGCCCATCGTCTGTGTATATATAATCTCGGAAGTGGGTATTTTCCAGCTGTCAATGTAACTCATTATAAATGAATCAGCTAGTACTACGTATACAATGTAGGCAGTTCCCTTAAGCGCACACTATGGGTACATCATGTAAGCACATTTATTGCAAGCAGCAAAAAAGCCAATTACCATCTTACAGCCACTAATATCCGCAAACACGGCTATAGAAATGTCTGCTATATTTCCTTTCAGGCTGATGAATGGACCTGCTAATCTGCATTAGAATATGCATAGATTCAACAGGTAAAAAAAAAAAAATCACATTTCCACACTGATTATGTATGAGGCCAGCAAATATGTACACAAAGACATTGTTAGACTGTATCTATATCCATCCTCATGTTTTAAAAATACTACAAAAGCAAAGTCGTAAGCTATTAAATCAAAATAACAGGCACAATTTCAACCTTTATATTTTGAGTTGAGCAGTTCTGTATTTGTGAATCACTAATGCCACCTGCTGGTACATTGAAGAAATGCAGCTGTTAAGAAAGTGTGTAATACTATTTATCTTGGTTGCAATATATTATGTGTTATATAATGATGAAGGGAAGGTCAACAGTCAAAAGGTCGAGCTTTTCACGTTTTTTTTCTTTTTAGCCAACTTGTGCCGACAGGAGGTATTTCATACCCTACCAACCACTACGGCGTGGTTATAGAATATAATAGTGTGCCGAGCGCAGCGAGCCATGCGAGGGGAATGCGGTACGCTTAAACGGTGTCCATGTCGACTATGTCGACATCCGAGACAAAAAAAAAACGTGAAAACCTCATGTTGACCTTTTGACTGTGGACCTTCCCTTTGTTGACCTAATGCTTGTGTCGACCTTCCAACCTAATGTATGTCGACCTTCATTGATTTGACCCTATGACCCATACCCATGTCAGGCCACACATCGCAATTGCCATTTAAATTTGCCCGCCCAGCTGTGATGTCACTGCCTGCCGCCAGCATCCCGCTGGAGATGTACTGCACTGCACTGGAATGATGAATGATATAAATCTGTGCAGTATGTATGCAGCATAAATACACTGCTGAGGACATCCATGATTGTGACACGTGACCTTCACATGAGACGTATCTGAGCTAACCTCTCTGATGAGCGCCTCCTCTGCTACATGTAACCGGTGTCAGGCGATAACGTCATGCTGTGTGCAGATGCACAAAGTCCCACCTAACCAGACATCGATTGATAATAATAATAATAATAATAAATAATGATATTTATATAGCACTTTTCTCCCAATAGGACTCAAAGTGCTTCACCATTGTCTTTACAGCTCAAAATACACAACAAGCTTAACAGAAATCAGTAATTGTAGTCTGTGATTGCCTAACAGCAAAATAGTCAGATGGTGCAAGGAGAAACACACACACACACAGTGACACATTGGCAGAGGTTGCTGCAGGGAGCCAGTCCATGCTCCTCCCAGTCCCTCTGCCTGAGCGCAGTGGCTGCGGGTCAGGAGGAGGCTGTAATGTCTCTCTGCATCATTTGCTGAGTGTCAGCTGTCACATACTGTACATGGGAACATGCACAGAGGGGTATGGCTCATAAGGTCAACAGCAGTAAAATAAACATGCATTAGGTTGACCACTGAAGGTCGATATGAGTGAAGGTCGACACATGGGAAGGTCAACATGGGCTTAGGTCGACATGTCATTAGGTCATCACAAGCATTAGGTCAACATGGTCTAGGTCGACAGTCAAAAAGACATGGTTTTTCACTTTTTTGTCCCGCAAAAAAATACTATGTCGACCTTTTGACTGTCAACCTAGCCCATGTCAACCTAATGCTTATGTTGACCTAAGCACATGTCGACCTTAGTGCTATCGACATTATACCATATACCGCACAGAGAGCTCAAGTGTCAGGGGTCGCTGCACGGACCATTCCAGACTGTTCAGGCTTTCACCCAATCTCCAAGTAACCCATACCTCCCAACTGTACTTCTGTGGTTAGCGGGACCTGCCACGCTAGAGGCGGGACAGCTCCCAGAACAGAGGCGGGGATACGCGCCACATGTATTCAGAGATAACTAGCTGCTCTGCAGAGAAGCAGTGATCACTTCCTCCCCCAACTGTCCCCACATTTCAGCTGCCCGTGGGACACTGCGACCCACAGTCCAATTGTAAAAAGGACAGTTGGGAGCAGAGGTGTAACTCTGGGAGTCAATGGAGTCATCTGCTGCCGGGCTCCTGCTCCCAAGGGGGCACCCATCCTGCGCTGCCAGTTTGAATCAGTTAATTGAAAGCTGTCTATGGGGGAGATTCTCTAAACCAGTGGTTCCCAACCCTGGTCCTCAAGTACCCCCAACAGTGCACGTTTTCCAGGTCACCCGGCAGGTGCACTCATTATTCAGGCACATTTGAAAAGATCCACAGGTGGAGCTAATTATGTCACTTGTGATTTTGCGTGTAGACCTGGAAAACGTGCACTGTTGGGGGTACTTGAGAACCAGGGTTGGGAACCACTGCTCTAAACTAAAAATGCGCATTTTGGGATGCTATAAACGCTGAGTTACCACGACGGGGGTCATCACCAGAAAAATCTGGCGATGCCCCATATAAGCCTATGGGCTTCTACCGCGACCCACTGCCGCCCCGCACCAACCCCCACTCACCTGTGTTTGGGCAGCACAGAGCTGTGCTGCCCGGACCTGTGACCTCCTCCTCTCTGCACTCTGATCCTCTTCCGGGTGCAGGGAGGAGGAGAGCCCGGTGCAGCAGCGCCGGGTAAGGGAGGGAGGGGGAGCCGCCGGGACCCAATGGGACCCGCTGTCTCCCACCGCAAAGGACAGCTCTTAACGCAAGAGCTGTTCTTTGCCATAATTATCGCATATGTTAGAGCATATGCAATAATTATGTATGCAAAGGGGGTCGGAGCTGGGGTGCGGATGTTAGAACTGTTAGATTGCAGCGCTCAGCGCCTGTCTCCGCATACACTGCTTAGTGTAAGACTTACAGTCTTCCTTTTCCCCCTTGCAGCCAACGTAGTTAAGCGTCACCCTGAGTGACAGGTCGCTTAAGCGAATAGCAGGGCAGAGACCCCTGACCCTGCTGGCAGCGTTACTCTTTCCTGTGAGGAAGTCCCCGCGTTAGAGTGTGCCTCAGATCGTGTGTGACTCCGTCCATGCTGTTTGTAGCTCCACGTGCACCGGAGCGCATAGGAGCAAGCCCCCGCTGTAATCCCGTTACCAGCGTGACCTTTTGCACAGGGAGATCAGTCATCATTGGCAGCAGCGAGACTGGGAGAGATACCGCAGCGTAAACCAGCAGACTGTCATTTACCCTGCACGCGCCAAAACGCTACAGCTAAGTAACAACCAGAGACTGTCGTTACCAAATGTACAAGTTGTATTACTGCTTGAAGTTAACTCATGAAGTACTGTTGTAACCTACAAGCCTGCCACTTGAATAAACCCTTCAAACTGGTTATATCTTCTAAGTGTGAGGTCTAACAACCACACTGCACGTACTTATATACACTCTGCCAATAGGTTATGGGCCCAGCACGTCACGTGCGCGAAGATTAACCCCCTGAAGACAAAGTGCTAGCGCAGTACATAAAAGAACACAAAGGAATTATTTCTAAATTGCCATTTGTGGAAGAGTTAACGAGAATGCACAGTACAGGGCATAGCATGAACTTTCCAAAGCTCAAAGGCTCAGAGAATTACACTACATGGAAGTTCGCTATGGAAATGCAGCTTAAGAGGGAGAAGCTATGGAAAGTCACAATAGCCCCAGGAGAAAGTCCAAACCCAGAAGAGGTAGACAAGGCCATTGGCACAATAGGCCTGGCTGTGGAGCAGCATGTTTATTCTACTATCTGTGGGAAGGAGTCCGCTAAGGACATGTGGACAACTCTACAAGGTGCTTATGAAAATAAAGGCTTAATGAGAAGGATAAGTCTGAGACGCACACTGTATGGAACAAAATTGAATGCATGCAAGGACATGAACGATTATATTGATAAAATACTATCGATAGCTCAGCAATTGGCGTGTGTAGGAGCAAAAGTGGATGAGGAAGAAGTAGCAATGGTAATGCTGCAGAATTTGACAGAGGAATTTGACTTTCTGGTTGTCGCACTAGAGTCAAATGAGACCAAGCTTACAACTGAAGTTGTGAGAGCCAAACTACTACAGTTCCAAGAGAGAATCCACAAGGATGCCATAGCTGAAGGTTCTGCCTTAGTAGCAAAGGGTGCGAAACCCAAGAAATGCACATTCAAATGTTATGTGTGCCACAAAGCAGGGCACAAGGCTTCAGAATGCAGGCTGAAGAACACTAGTGGCATGCACAAGCGGCATGATAAAAAGAACGAGTCAGCACTGAATGTAACAGACAAGCCAAGGAGGGATCTCTGGTACATGGACTCGGGAGCCTCTAGACACTTCAGCTGCAACAAGGAGTGGTTCAATTCTTTAACACAGTGTAACCCCACAACAGTTACCGGGATTGGTGAAAAGATCCTTACTGCTTCAAGTGTTGGGACAATCACAGTGAGACTAAGAATTGAGGGACAGACAGTAGTCACAGATATCCAAGACGTCCTGTATGTACCAGAATTGGGAAGTAACCTCATCGCTATCAGCGTACTCGAGGCAAAAGGCTACAGAGTCCAGTTTGCAAAGGGCAAGTGTATGGTGCATAATGAAAGAGGGACTGTAATTGCTTCAGCAACCCGATGCAACCAACTATACGTCCTAGACACAGATGAATGTGTAGCTTTGGCAGCCTCTGCTGAAAATGAGTCCATGGAGCTCTGGCACAGACGTTTGGGACACTTAGGATATGATAATGTCCAGAAATTAGCTGATGGGATGGCAACAGGAATCACAGTGAAAGACACCGGAAGACCTGTGTGCGAGAGTTGCATAAAAGGCAAGCAGACCCGCAACCCATTTCCCAAGTCAGCAGGCAGAGCAGAAACACAACTAGCTCTGGTACACACAGATGTGTGCGGACCAATGGAAGAGGAGTCAACCAGTGGTTACAAATACTTCATGACTCTCATCGATGACGCCACAAGAATGACACACGTATACTTCATAAAGAAGAAAAGTGAGGTGGTCAAGAAAATTGTGGAGTACAAGAACCTAGTGGAAACTCAGACGGGCCTAAAACTAAAGGTCCTGAGATCCGACAATGGGGGAGAGTACGAAAATGAAGTACTAACCGACTTCCTAAAAAGGCATGGCATAAAGCATCAGCTGACGATGGCCTACACGCCTGAACAGAATGGCGTAAGTGAAAGGGCGAACAGAACAATCGTTGAAAGAGCACGAGCGATGGTGAACGATGCTGGCCTGGAGAAGAGTTTTTGGGCAGAAGCTGTATCTACTGCAGTATACCTGAAAAACAGAACACCTACAGTGGCCGTGAAGGGAAAAACCCCCTTAGAGGCCTGGTCTGGGAAGAAGCCAGACATCAGTCACCTCCGTGTCTTTGGGAGCAGAGCTTATGCACATATACCAAAGGAGAGAAGGAAGAAACTTGACCCAAAATCAAGACAGTGCATATTGCTAGGCTATTG
Source organism: Crinia signifera (assembly GCF_055691185.1). NCBI lineage: Eukaryota > Metazoa > Chordata > Amphibia > Anura > Myobatrachidae > Crinia > Crinia signifera. Next base: position 94,372,297 of record NC_139226.1, on the reverse strand, counting down.
TGAGGAGAGCAAAGGGTACAGGCTCTGGGATGCAGAGAACAGACGTCTCCTGAAATCAAGAGATGTGATATTTCAAGAAACAGCATCACCCACAAAAGCAAAAGAGCAAGAAAAGCAAGCACTAGTAGAGGTATGTGAAATAGAAAGCATACCTGCAACAGAAAATACTGAAGGAGGAAGCGAACCAACTAAAAGAGCTTCTGTGAGAAGAAACAAGGGCATACCAGCCAGAAGATATGAGGAAGAATATGCGAATATTGCTTTCAGTGAACCTCAGAGTATTCAAGAAGCGAAAGCGTGCAGTGATTGGGCGAAATGGAAATCTGCAATAGACACAGAGTTATCAGCACTGAGAGAGAACGATACTTGGACCATAGTAAATAGGCCAAGCAACCGCAAGACAGTCAAGAACAAGTGGGTCTTCTGCAAGAAGTTAAATTCAGACGGAGAAGTTGCCCGTTACAAAGCCCGTCTTGTTGCTAAGGGATACACACAGAGATCCGGAATTGACTATGGGGAGATATACTCACCTGTTGCGAGGTATAACACTCTCAGATTAGTAATTGCAGTCGCCACTTTACAAGACTTACTGCTATACCAATTAGACTTCGATTCAGCGTTTCTAAATGGAGAACTACTTGAAGAGATCTATATGGAATCACCAGATCATTATGATGAGAATGAACTTCAGACAGAGAAAGTGTGTCTTCTGAAGAAATCCATATATGGCCTAAAGCAGAGTGGTCGTTGCTGGTACATAAAATTGGACACAGTACTGCTTGAAATGAATTTTATTAGATCAGAGACTGACCACTGCCTTTATCACAAAACTCTGGGAGAAAAGTTGTTCATCATAGCAGTCTATGTGGATGATATACTTATAGCAGGTCACGAAGATCACATCACAAGTGTAAGAGATCAACTGAAACAGAGATTCAAGTTGAAAGACTTAGGTCCAGCCAATCATCTGTTGGGCATGAGGATTGTTCAAAACTTGCAAAAGGGAACAGTCACAGTCGACCAACAAACGTACATCGAGGCAACAATCTTGAAGTATGGGATGGCAGACTCCAAGTCAGTGAATACACCAATTGACAAAAGCATCAAGATTACAAAAAGTATGTCACCAACCACACAAGAAGAAATAGAGGAAATGCAAGATGTTCCTTACAAGAACGTGGTTGGAAGTCTTATGTATGCAAGTATTGGAACTCGTCCAGACATCACTCATGCAGTCAGTCGGGTGAGCCAATTTGCAATAAATCCTGGAAGACAACACTGGATCGCAGTGAAGAGGATTCTGAGATACCTAAAAGGTACAAGTCCCTTGAAATTAAAATTCGCCAAGACAAGCAATTCAAATTTGAAAGTCTTCTGCGATGCCGACTGGGGAGCAGATGAAGATGATCGTCGTTCCCACACCGGTTACCTGTTCACACTGGCCGGAGCAGCAGTTAGTTGGGCGAGTAGAAAACAACCGACCGTTGCTCTCTCAACAACCGAGGCCGAATACATGGCTCTTACAGAGACATCAAAAGAAGCACTCTGGATCAAAGAGACTTTGTGTGAGTTAGGTCTACTTTATGAAGAAGAGACTATCAGTATCGCATGTGATAACAGGGGAGCAATAGATCTTTCCTGTACTACCAAGCACCATGGAAGGTCAAAGCACATCGCGATAAGACATCACTTCATCAGAGAACTAGTGGAGAACAAGTCCATCGATGTTGAATACATTGCAAGTGAACAGAATGTCGCTGACATGCTTACTAAAGGACTGTCGGGAAACTTGCTTACTAAGTTCGTGAAGGACTGTGGACTTGTCTAAGTTCAAAAATGTTGATTTGAAGTTTTTGATGTTCTGAATGTCTTTTCCTCTCTAACCATATTTTCGGTTACAGGTATTACAAAAGGACAAAGCATTGTATTGAGTTCTTTTATGTAGCCGAAGACAGCCTTAAGCGAGGGGGAGTGTTAGATTGCAGCGCTCAGCGCCTGTCTCCGCATACACTGCTTAGTGTAAGACTTACAGTCTTCCTTTTCCCCCTTGCAGCCAACGTAGTTAAGCGTCACCCTGAGTGACAGGTCGCTTAAGCGAATAGCAGGGCAGAGACCCCTGACCCTGCTGGCAGCGTTACTCTTTCCTGTGAGGAAGTCCCCGCGTTAGAGTGTGCCTCAGATCGTGTGTGACTCCGTCCATGCTGTTTGTAGCTCCACGTGCACCGGAGCGCATAGGAGCAAGCCCCCGCTGTAATCCCGTTACCAGCGTGACCTTTTGCACAGGGAGATCAGTCATCATTGGCAGCAGCGAGACTGGGAGAGATACCGCAGCGTAAACCAGCAGACTGTCATTTACCCTGCACGCGCCAAAACGCTACAGCTAAGTAACAACCAGAGACTGTCGTTACCAAATGTACAAGTTGTATTACTGCTTGAAGTTAACTCATGAAGTACTGTTGTAACCTACAAGCCTGCCACTTGAATAAACCCTTCAAACTGGTTATATCTTCTAAGTGTGAGGTCTAACAACCACACTGCACGTACTTATATACACTCTGCCAATAAGAACATCCCGCCCTATATCACTTCTGTGGCTGACTGCCGCTCCTAACATCATTTTTGCCTGTGTCACACCCTGTATTAGAACCCAAGACCTGTCTTACTGGAGACAGACACATTACTGATTGAGCTATTTTGGGGACACCAATATTTATCTTGCCTCCGGGCTACTGGGACAAACTTATGTCACTGGTTAAAAGGTATGAATATGTGTCTGGTAGGTGCCTATGTTACTATGGAGGAGATTTATTTAACCTTATAAGAGGATCTAGTGGATTCTATAAAATAATAGTTAGAATCTGGGAAACGTCTCATATAGTTTTTTTAAAGTTTGAGAACTCTTCCCCTATACGCCTCAATGTTGCTTACTACTTACCCATAATTAATTAGTTTATCTGGGGCATGTTAGCTAATGGAGCAAGAGGCATTGTGATGTCTAATGATAATGTGGGGACATTATCATTAGACATCACAATGCATGGCATACTGGATTTCCACTTTGCACATTGTACACCTGGCCTCAGAGGGTTTTGTATTGGAAATAAGCAGCTGTACCAAGCTGGGAACCAATTATACCCCTTTCAGACATACTACCAGGGATTTTAGACCCGGTTCAAACCCGGGTTTTTTAAAATCCCGGGTCCATTGCAGGTGCGCAGGACCCGGGATTTTAGAGGACTAAAATCCCGGGTAGAGCCTTTCAGACATACCCTAGTCCCGGGATTGTGCGCGTGCATGTGAAAAATCCCGGGATTTTGCCGTATGTCTGAAAGGGGTATTAGAGACAACACTAAGATAGATAGATAGATAAATTACTCTTTTGTGTGCTAAACGATGTCAAAACAAAGTAAAAGCATATTTTGCATGCACATTCATCTGTTCCAAACTTGCTGGATATGGAAAGAGGGAGCTATGAAGACAGAGATTGGGGTAGGAGCAGATAGGAACTGGGGGTGGGGCGTTTGTGGCCTAAAAACTGTCACAGCTCATAGTGAAAGTAAAAACTGTCACAGCTCAAAATGAAAGTACATTGCAGGAGCCTTCAAATTGACGTACTTTTAACTAGTGAATCAATAAGAGGCTAATATGTCCTCCAATAAAGGTATAAGTAAATGTAAACTAAACACACGACAGATTATACCATAACCACCAACATCGCGTAATACATAATGTTTTTTCCAATAATGAGCATCTTTTCGTCTCATTGAAGAAGGGAACATTAATTGTCACCAGCCTCCATGAAATGCAGCATTCATGCCATAATAGTCATTATAATTAAAAAGATCATTTAGAGTTAAACGTATTCTTTCATGCAGACCACTTGGGACGTTATTTATACGTTCTCAGACACAAACAGCTAAGTGCTGGAGGAGATGTCATATCGGGAACGTGAAAAATAGAAAACGGAAAAAACACATTTAGTAATATTCATGGCTAATTGTGCGGATTCTGTCACTTTATTTCCAAGTACTTGATTCTCTTTTATTTCTTTGGGTAATTATCATCACCGGGTTGATTCAATAGTCATTTCCAGTTTGACCTACTTAAGGAAACGGGACCTCCCATCGCCTAATTGACTGGTCCACCAATCTGCTGTCATTAGAAATTATATCATCTTTGTTTTTAGCCCTGTACCATACTAAAAGCCTAGCATTAAGCCGCCTTTGTTGTTCTCTGTTAGGATTCAGTTCATTATACAAAGTAGTTATTAAGTATAGGGGCCTATAATAAGTTCCTTTATGCTAGAATAAATACCCAGTAATCCCGTAAAAAGCTGCTGCTTTGAGAATCACACACACAGCTGGGAAGTACACCAGGGATAATGGAAGGAGATGGGAACAGAACCAATATGTTTGAGGTTAAGTCGCATGAGACTGCCGATGATGACTTCGGCATGAGGAAATGTTTTGATTGGCATCCAGTCAGCGCAGATAATTGCTGAGTCGTCGTCATATCTGCCAATCCGCTGCGTAATGATGTGCGGCACCTTCTGTCCCCTCTGCAAGCTCCCAGATATGAGGTATATTCACATACATATGGAATCCAAATTTGTACCTACTGTATGTAAGAGCCGGTTGCACTGCAGGTGGGGCAGAATATTCCAAAAACATATTTTGGGCGCTATTCAGTCCTGGATTCCGACTGTCGGAATTCAATGTTCCAGCTGCCGAGTGTCAAAAAGTGTTGGCGAAAATGGCCGCGGAGTGTCGAAAAAAATTCATAGTGTCCCTTACGAGCCTGTGGATATCGGATGCCACTTGACAAGTCATGCCAAGTAAAACTGGGTGGGGATCGTTTGGTTGACAGTCAAAAAATCGACCATTATTGGTCAACACCAGGATGTCGACACAGGAAAACAGGTGGACATGCATTAGGTCTACTTGGTCAAAATGTTGGCACAAGCAAAAAATGTAACAAGGGTTAAAAGGTCCAGTTTTTATGTTTTGTTGTCAATGTCGACAGAGGTCAATGTTGACATGAGTTTTTTGAGGGGGGGGGGTTGTGTCAATGTACCGCTTCCCCTTCTTATGACAACCTAATGCATGTCAAATGTTGTCATATGTCGACCTTCTGCTTATTGACCAACAGTGGTCGACCTTTGTGACTGTCAACCTATACTAATTTTTCAAACTGACACTAGGAGGCATATGTACCGTAGTAGAGTAAATTTATTGGAGGTGGGGCAGCCGTCAGGAGAGGGGGCTGCTGGGACTCCAGTCACCAGCCCAGACAGAAAGGGGACCCCGTACTGGAGTCTCTGAAGTATAATTTTTATAAACAAAGTTCACATTTCCCTTGAAGTTATTTAGAGGTAAAGTAGTGTGGTTAGTGCTGCAGACACCGGTGGTCTCAACAGGCACGTGGGGTTCAAAATGAGGGAGTGAAGTCCTGCCGATTTTGTCAGTCCCGGGCCCTACAATGTCTTAATCAGAATAAGAGAAAAGAAAAAGGGTTGGACAATTCTGGGGTGCAAGACAAAAAAAAAGTGTGGAATTAAAAACCCTTCCTTTCCACTAATGTCTGAATCAGCCCTGGCTAGATGCGTGGGTTGCTGGCCAATCTAGGGTGGTTTTTAAAGCAGCAATCATTTTCAAGACAAAGCAATACCTTGTAAATCAGGGGTCTTCAACCTTTACGACAGTGTGGGCCACATTAAAAAATTCAACGAAGCCCGAGGGCCACTAATCTCTACTGCGGTATTTAGCACAGCTCTTCCTAGACAGACATCACAGTCCCCATAAAGCACAGCCCTTTATAGATAGACAGCACAGCCCCCGCATACATAGTTGGCACAGCTGCCCATACACATAAACCCCACCTCCAAAATATAGTCAGCACCAGGGCTATTTCTAGACAATTAGGGTCCCAGTGCGAACAGAAAAAAAATGCAGCTCCCCCATACATAATATATTGAAGAAATTGCGCGCCCCAAAAAGGTGTGTCCTAATTCTAAGGGGCATTGTCTAATTATAAGAGTGTGAACTAGCAGGAAAACCATTACCTGACATCTCACTTTTGCAACCTGCATGACCAGACATTGGTTACAGCAGGAATGGTTGTTGTCTTTCCTCGCTTAAGTTGGATGGCTAAAGGCCGCACAGTGACATATAAACATGAAGGCCCACACAGTGACCTAGTACGCCTCACAAATCAAGCCCAAACAATGACAGGCTACTTAAATCAATATACACTGTTTATCCGTAATGCCCATTACACATTATGCCACACACCATTATGCCCATTACACATTATGCCACACACCATGATTCACCTCTGGCGTGTCCCACGTGCAAAGGAGACTAGCGCGGAAGGTTTTTTTTTACATGGCAATGACAGGTGACGGGCCACTCAAAACAACTCAGCGGGCCACTTGTGGCCCGCGGGCCATGGGTTGAAGACCCCTGTTGTAAATGATTGGCGCTTTAAAAAAAATTGTGAGGGGCTGCATTCTCCTCATGTTACTCTGCAGAAAAGCACCCACAGGTGCTGCTGCTCTCTCCATAGAAGGGGTGCAACTCATGACTGCTGCTTCCAAAGCTGGGGACCATGGGGACAACAGCTGGCTGTCCCATGGTCCCAGCCAAGATGCATCATTCTCCTCCTAACTTGTGCTGAATCTGCTGCTTTCTAACTTAGGGGCACATTTATCAATGATCGCATTTACAATGCGATCTGGGTGGAATATTACCACCCAGGGTCGTAAAATGCTATCACATCACCTAAATGTATTATTCTGCTAGGCGAAGGGACAGGGCTCCGAAAGCCCGTCCCTGCGAAGCGCTGACCCGGAAGCCGGGTGGGTCTGCGCATGCGCGGTTATGCACTGACCTCCCCGGCGACCCCACTGACTGCACTGCCACCTGGACAGTGCAGTGTGTAGCCATAGGCTACAATGGGCTATTGACATCTCAGAATGGCGATAGCCCAGGGGTGCGAAGCTGGGCTGCCCGATGTTGATACATCGGGCAACTTCTCATCCCCCATAGAAAGCTATGGGGGATGCGGCCGGCGGCGCTTCAGGGGAGATCACAACAGGGATCAGAGATTCCTGCTGCGGTCCCCCTTTAATACATTCAGGGGATAATTAATATTTGCGGTTAACCCCCAAAAACTGATGTTTTTGGGGATTTAGCCGCAAATATTACTTGATAAATGGGGCCGTTACACTTCCTGTCTTCCCCCTCTGCAGGAGGCTTGCATGTGACCACTGCCTTATCCCCAAACTTCTCCCAATCAGTGTACAGGAAATAGCCCTAGCTATGCATGATAAAACTAAATAGTATTAACTCTTGCAGTACTAGGGTATTACACTAACAAGTGTGTGTGTGGGGGGGGGGGGGGCTGTCTGTGGCATTCAAATAAGTGCTATTTACAATCGTTATGCCGGCGTGTAATATATGTGATGCACAGACTCTGGGTGGTATCAGGAGACCCCGTTTGTCACTTCTTAACACAAATTTACTAGTTTGGGATAAAGAAGTAATTTGATAAACAATGTTAGCAAACTGTTATTTCCTGCATAATTAAGTAAGTTAATGCAGGTAATCAGTCATTCATATAGCAAATGGTGAATATTAATTCACTGAGTGACAATAATTCCAGACAAGGCTGCAGATGATGGCTGGTTATGTGCATGGGGTAGTTGATTGTAATGCTCAACAAGGAGAAATGCATCAACTCTAATTATGGGTTTTGTGCTTTGATTGCTAGATTGCTAGCTTTACAGCCTAGGGAGTGTATCAGGAACAGTTTTTTTTAATGCATTTTATAAATAGGACATCGTACCTTCTTTGTAGGCACATCATTAGATCCCTACCTGGCCAATTTTGCCTCACAGCCATAGATGGATTCAGTACTGAATCCCGGCGGTCGGGATCCCGGCGTTCAGAATCCCGACGCCGGAGTCCCGACAGCCGAAATGCCGACAAGGGGGGGACGTGGATCGCCCCCCCCCCCCCCTTGCGGGCTCGCTGCGCTCGCCACGCAGCGGGCCCGGTGCCTTGCTACGCTCAGCACACTAATTTATTCTCCCTCCATTGGTGTCGTGAACACCCACGGAGGGAGAAAGTGTCGGGATTTCGGCGGTCGGGATCCCGACCACCGGGATTTTAACTGCATCCCCCATAGATGTGTACAGGGAAATTGGCTACTGTGATAGGCAGATATTAGTGCAGCCCCTAATTTAATTGACCTCGTAAAGACCAATTCTAAATAGTAGGGGAGTGCAGGTCATGTCCCCACAATGCTGAAAATATTGTTGGGCGGTAAGGCCTTGCCCCTCTAATCTGAAGCCACCACCCGACCCCACACACACACACAAACAAACAATATCACATGTCGAAGGCGTGCAAGGGTTACGAACTTGGGAGAGTTGGGAGGTATGCATTCACCCCTCTTTTGAATCATATCCCTATCTGCCTCATTATAGCCCTCCTGAGCAATATATTTATAATATTGTTGGCACTTGTGTATTATCACGGCGCCCAAGTTTCTTACGTACGGCACCGTAGGAAAATCGCATCGCATGGGCCATTTTAACGGCCGTGCAATGCGTTCCGATCCGAATTTCCTATGTAATTTATTCACTGCTCTCTTAGCCCCGGGGGATCGCATCGCACCTCCCGCATATATAGGGTGTATGATGCCATTACATTACCTATACAATTATATCAATGTATGACATACAATGAGGTTTTAGGCACCCCCCCCCCCCCCCACTATCCACGCCACCCCGAAGCATGGCGCGTGTCGGCGGAACGCATCCTCCGGCCTTTTCATACCCCCAATATCTACGTCGGCGTGGAGTCTATTTTATATAGTGTGGCGAGCCCGAAGCGTGGTGAGTGCACGCGGACTACTTTACATGTATTCCGCTGCGCTCACCACGGTTCGGGCTCGGTGGCTCGCTGCACTCGCCACACTATATAGGATCAACTCCACGCCGACGTGGATAGTGGGGGTATGAAAAGGTCGGAGGACGCGCTTTGCCACCCCTTGAGGGGCTCGCTGCGCTCGCCATGCTTCAGGGTGGCATGGATAGTGGGGGGGGGGGATGCCTAAAACTTCATTGTATGTCATTATTGTATACTTAATGGCATTGCACACTCTATACAATATAAATAAAAGAGCACTGAATACATTACATAGGAAAATCGGATCGCAACTAATCGTACGGCCCTTACAATGGCCCATGCGATGCGATTTCCCTACGCACAATACCCCACTAAGCAAATAGCTTAGTGGGCACTGTGACAATACAAAAGTACCATATTGTTTAGTATATACTCTCAATATCGTTAACACTCCCCCTCCCCCGTTCTCATCTATGCTGCATGCCCAATTTTGACTATATAGTCAAAAAGGCAAAAAGGCATGCTACTAGTGGGGGCCAGGTGACGTCGTTAATGATATCATCCAGTGTGTATATGCGATCTATCGTTCACTCTAGATTAAATACACAGATGGAGTGGGAAGCTATTGACCCGCAGGAACTCGCATGGTCCATAGGGCAGAGCAAACCCACTGGGCGATATAATGAGCAAACATGAACTCTATCGCTTCTTATATCTCCTAGTGTGTACGGTCATGCAAACTCAGATGATAGTTTGATCATTTCTCCGCTTGTCTCCCAAATGCATCAATACCCAAAGGACTGTGTAATGCTTTGTAGAGCGATTATATCCTTCAATTATACAATGATCGCATCTAATTGACTCACATGAATGGGAAGCGATTAATCTCCTCCACAAAGCTTAATGGGAAGAGCAATTCCTCACACAATAAGATCTGAGGAGATAGCGGGCAGGAAGTAGTGAGCACAGGAAGTGACGGTTTTTTTTTATTCCTCTGGGCGATTAGTATAGTGGTATTAATTGCATCAAATCCTATTCATTACTTAAGACATTCTTGTGATTTTATCAAAGAAACTGAATGTCACTCGCTTAGCGTAGACATTAAAGGAATATATACCACATTGTTCCTCTCTGTATTATGCTTATGATTAAATATTGGGCCTGATTCAGCTTCAGTTGTAATTTTGAAAGGATTTTGCATGGCGAAGCACTCCCGCATTAAGGCTAGTCTGCGTAACCGCGGTGACTGTGATGTCATGCAGCTCATTTTTTCAAACACACCCAGAAAACAGCAAGTTTTCACCCCCAAGCGCCAGTTTTCTTTCAGCTAAACTCCGCCCACATTCTGTTTACAATCCATGCGCATTTTCAGTCGTTATTTCCCCTCCCACATGTGCAGTTGGTGTATGGTACGCATGCGCAGTTGTTTGATAATCGCTCATTCTGTGGGCAGTGATTATAAGGCCCATAATCCATAGTTGCCTACCTTCCTGCATTCTGCAGGAGACTCCCTGAGATAACAGCAATCTCCCTCTCTCTCTCATCAGTCTAGCAATCTCCCGCATTTTACCTAGCCAACATTATGTAGCTGTTACATTTTTGGGGAAAAAAGGAATGTGAGATAGATACATTTACACTGAATCATCAGCACCATTTTCCAGCGCTTTATCTGGTACAGTATATTGCCGTTTTTTTAGCCTTTTAAACCGGTTAGAGCTGCAGTGTGAAAGCACCAGTCTGCATTTATCGGTTAAAAATAACCGGTACTTGCAAACGGGTAAAAAGCCTACACGGTTCAGAGCCGTTTTTTATGCAGTATGAACGGCTCTGAACCGGTATATAGGACTCAGGCAGCAGTTAGCACTGAGCTGGTTAGGGTATCAGCGCCATGAATATTTGCGTGAGCGGCTCATTCATATGCAAATATGTAATGAGCGGCTCCTAGTGACCCGTGCATGCCCACTGCCTACCGCGCTGTCCGGATCCGCAGCCGGGTACCAGGGGAGGGAGGGGGTGTTACTAAGTGCTGGGGGGGGGGGGGGGGGCTGCTGCTTTACCAACACCTGTGGCTGCCACCCCCGGGTCACCCCCTGAACCCGCTCTGCCTATTGCATGGTATATTACTGGTTAATTACTGTGTACCTTTCACAAGGGGTTCAATGTGAAAGGTACAAAAACGGTAATTAACATTATACCGTTTACAATATGCAGTGTGAATGGAGTTAAACTTTCTCTGACCCAGTTAAAGAAACGTTTAAAAAAAACCCGGGTCAGAGCAGGTTTGGCAGTGTGAAAGCAGCATTACTAACTGCTTTCGGGCCCATCTACATTTGGGTACTTGTGAGTTATCCGGGCTGCCGATTTTTTCATCGCGCCCGAAATCGTGGGCATCGCGTCGGTCATGGCCGTTATAAGGGGCCGCGACGCGATGCCCGCGATTTCCCATAGACAGTAATGTTAAAAGACGCGATGGACCCGATTTCCCATAGACAGCAATGTTAAAATAAAATGACAATGTGAAATTGGCCAATATGGCCATTTCACATTGGATATGTTTTAAAAAAAAAGGTTTCATGGCCCCCCACCACCGTTAACGCCACCCCGCTATTGACGCCAACCCGAAGCGTGGCGAGCGCAGCGAGCCCGCGAGGGGCGGAGGTACGCGTCCTCCGACCTTTTCATACCCCTACTATCCACGTCGGCGTGGAGTTGAGAATAGAATAGTGTGGCGAGCGCAGCGAACCACCGAGCCCGAAGCGTGGCGAGCGCAGCGAGCCCCGCGAGGGGACGCGGACACCTGTGAAGCCCGCAAGGGGATGCGGATACCTGTGAAGGTATCCGCTGCGCTCGCCACGCTTCGGGCTCGGTGGCTCGCTGCGCTCGCCACACTATTCTATTCTCAACTCCACGCCGACGTGGATAGTAGGGGTATGAAAAGGTCGGAGGAGGCGTACCGCCGCCCCTCGCGGGCTCGCTGCGCTCGCCACGCTTCGGGTTGGTCTCAATAGCGGGGTGGCGTTAACGGTGGTGGGGGGCCATGAAACCTTTTTTTTTAAAACATATCCAATGTGAAATGGCCATATTGGCCAATTTCACATTGTCATTTTATTTTAACATTGCTGTCTATGGGAAATCGGGTCCATCGCGTCTTTTAACATTACTGTCTATGGGAAATCGCGGGCATCGCGTCGCGGTCCCTTATAACGGCCACGACCGACGCGATGCCCCCGATTTGGGGCTAAAACGCGGGCATCGCGTCGGTCGGGTGTCCTTAAGTTAACTAAACTTAAGGACAAAATCGGCAGCCCGGATAATTCACAAGTACCTACATTTGTATATAAGTAATTTTAAAAGATTCCTCTCAGATGTAGCAGTATACACACACACACGCTTCTAGGTGTCATGTTCACAATCCCTCTATATATGGAATTAGACATGCCCTTTGGGTGGATCATGACACGCCCCCTCAATGGGTCACTGTGCAAAATTCTACTACCAACTATAATCTCCCTGAAACTGTTTTTCAAAAGTAGGCAAGTATGCATAATCACTGCCCACAGAACAGCAGATTTCGCTCAGCATGTATCATTAATTGGGAGAACAACACACAACCAGTGTTCCATCTAAGCTGCGCGCGCGCACACAACTTGACGAGTGTGCGCACAGACATTACAACAGAGCGCACAAAGCAGCAGTGGTCCCTTTTTGCAGTTGTGGACTCAATTAATGTGTGTTTCACCCATTAACTACATTGTGTGTGTGCTGTGTTTTGAATGTTTAAATGTTTAATATAATTTTGAAGTAAAGTTAACACAAATGCTGAACGTAATTTTCCAGTTATATATAAGTGACGCACAAAAATTTACATTTCCTTCCAAAGTTGCACAGCCAAAGGGCCAGATTCTCTAAGCTTCAAAAGTGCTAAAATGGAGAGTGATAAACAGCCAGCCAATCAGCTCCTACCTGCCATGTCACAGGCTGTGCGGGAGATCCTCTAAAGCAGAAATGCGGTAAAAACCCCATTATCAGGGTTTTTACCGCATTTCTGTATGCTGTATGGCCCCTTCACAGTGGCAGCGCTGCGGAGGGAATCGCCAGCGCCTATGGGCTTCTTACCGCAGCGCTGTTTGAGGGATCCGTCACGGATCCCTCCCAGCATGCCCTGCGGCCGGCGCCGCCACTCTGCGCATGCGCAGATGGACTCCCGGGTCACAGACCCGGATGTCCAGTGCCGGCACCACATCACAAGGGACAGCTCTTATCGCAAGAGCTGTCCCTTGCATTAATAACCGCATATGTTAGAACATATGCGGTTATTAATAATGCGGTGGCCGGCGAAGGGGGGCGATAATGGAGAGCGTATGTTACAACATCCCGCCCTGTGTTTCAAAAATGTCAGGCAGGAGCTGATTGGCTGGCTGTTTATAACCAGAGGCGGATTGGGCCACCGGGATACCGGGAAAAATCCCGCCAGGCCGACCCAATCCACCCCCTGTTGGGCCGGCTGGTCCTACCTGCTGGCCGGCCTGGAGACTCATTGATCAGTCTAGCCGCCTGCAGCGCTTCCGGGTAGCGGTGGACTGGCGGCCTCCTGTCATTGGCGTGCGCATTGGGGGGTGCCGGCCGGGGGTGCACAGGGCACTTCCTAATGATGCACCCTCCACCACGCCTCCTACCCTGGCTGGATGCTTCCGGGTTCCGGCGCCTCCTTCACATGTGAAGGAGGCGCTCGTTTTGCTTCCGTGGCTCCTGACAGGTCTAATGTTTTATCCGTGCGCACGCACTGGGGGGTGCCGGCCGGGGGTGCACAGGGCACTTCTTAATGATGCGCCCTCCACGCCGCCTCCTCCTACCCTGGCCGGATGCTTCCGGGTTCCGGCGCCTCCTTCACATGTCTACCCGGCAGCGGCAGCGGCAACTTTGTTCCTCCTCTGCTTATGATCTGAGCTCCTTCCGCCCATCACCTCCATCTCCCCTCCGCACGTCAGGCACCTCCTTCCCTCCTCTGCCACATGTGTATATAGCACAATGGCATTATATGTGTGTGGCACTCCAGGGGGGCATTAAGCATGTGGCACTACAGGGGCATTATATGTGTGGAACTGTGGGGGGGGGGGCAGTATGTATGTGGCACTGTTGGGGCATTGTGTGTGCCACTAAAAGGTCAGCAGTATGTGTGTGGCACTATGGTGGGCAGTATGTATGTGGCACTACAGAAGCATTATGCATGTGGCACTATGGGGGGCATTATGCATGTGCCACCATGGGGGGCATTATGTATGTAGAACTAAAGGTGGCATTATATGTGGGCAATGAGCATGTAATCCCTCCTGGCAATGAGCATGTAGTCCCTGTAGCAATGAGCATGCAACCCCCCCCCCATGTGGAGGAGCATGTAACTCCCTGGCATGGAGCATGTAAATCCTGGCATCGAACATGTAACCCCTGACAACGAGCATGTAGGTGAGCACTTATATGACATAATATGTAATGGGGATTATGGTGTGTGGCATAATGTGGAATGAGCAATATGGTGCATGGTATAATATGTAATGTATACAATTATACAACATATAAGTGGTAAAATGGGTAATTTGGTGTGTGGCATATTGTGTAATGGGCATTGCTGTGTGTGGAATAATGTGTAATGGGCATTACAGCATATGGCATAATGTGTAATAGGCAATTCGGTGTGGGGCGTAATATGTCATGGGCATTATGGTGTGGGATGTAATAGGTAATTGTCATAACGGTGTGTGGCCTAATATGTAATTGGTATTATGGTATGCATTGGCATAAGGGTGTGAAGCGTAATGGGCATCACAGTGTGAGGCATAATGGGCATCACAGTGTGTGGTATAATGTGTAAGACATGTGGTATACTATGTAATGGCTGTGTGACGTGTAATAGGCATTACGGTGTAAACTTTTGGTGCATGCCTTCGGCGCACACTGTCCCTATTGTCAAGCCCTGGCATAATGTGTAATGGGCATTACTGTGTGTGGCATTATGTGTAATGGGCATTACTGTGCATGGCATTATGTGTAATGGGCATCGCCACTGAGCCGGAGCTTTCCATCGATTGCAGGGGAGCAAATCTCCCCCCCCTCCCCCCTCCCCCCATATGGGCTGCTTTGAGAAATTTCCCGGGCTGTTTTTAAATCCAAATCCGCCCCTGTTTATAACTCCATACTTCCATACCTCCCAACTGTCATGATTACAGCGGGACAGTCCCATTTTCGGGTCCTGTCCCGCTGTCCCACCCGCGGCAGGCATTGTCCCGCTGCGGGGGGTAGCAGTTGGGAGACCCCCCAATCTAATAGAATAGACGCTGTGCGCATGCGCACAGCGTCTATTCTCGTATAAAAATGAGGTTGCAGCTAATTAGCATAAGCCACGCCCTCATTTGCATACGCCCGTCCCCTTTTCGGGGTGTCCCTATTTCTTCGGCACGAAAGTTGGGAGGTATGTAACTCTCTATTTTATCACTTTTGAAGCTTAGAAAATCTGGCCCAAAATCTTTTGCCGCACACAGCTTTCTTAAATTTAGAGGGGACATTGTACACAACATATAACTACCTGTATGCTACCTGCAGCGTGCGAGCTGTTGTGCAATCATCTGATGGCCTGTCGCATACAGATTATGTGTTGTGGTTAGAATAATACAAATCCCTGAGTCAGCAATCTTGCTTTGTGACCTAAAAATACAGAAGATTGTGTTTCTATATGTCTGACAGATTTCTGTATCCATTTCACAGTGTTCCCGCAATTGATATAAGTACCTACCATTTGGTCTATAGTAGAAGCAGTCTCCGGGAAGTCATTTGCATGTGGATATTTTTTTTGGGTTGCCAGATTTGGTTTAACAATTGTAATGGCCTGCGGGTTAAACTGTCTTTACATATTATTCACTTACACCTCATCTTGTGCAAAACACAATGTGCAATTTTCATACAAATGTACCTACACAGTAATGCCCCGAAGCACTGCAAGGAAATGAGTTCTAAACCCCTAACTCCGTGACAGTGGTAAATAATGTCTTGCAATCCTGTTGTGCTATAAATGCTTACTTCCCACAGCCTCCATGTTGTAGAACTTTGCAGTTTAAGAGTGTAACAAAATGGAGTCACTACACAGATCAAATCAAGGTGCCATAGATACAGTAGAGGCAGCCATTTTGGGGACTCCATTTTCTCTTGAGAATGCAGCTTGTGAATTTATTGGAAACTAATGGCAGCACTGAGTTATGAGGTAAAATGTGGGCTCAACCATTAACGAGGACACAGCCTATAAATTCATTAGTAACCTGTGAGCTCACAGAAGCATGAACACACAAAATGGTGTCACTACTTAATATTGATCACATGCACTCCCATGAATATTGATTGAGACTACAAAATGGCAGGTAGCAGAAGCTAAATATAAAGGTTTTATTTATTTAGTGGTAAACAGCAACTAAAGTAACTTTTAAAAATATGGCTAATGCAGGGAAACCCTCCCGGATTCAGGGGGTACCCCCACTGTCCCCCGGATCGCGGCATTAAAATGCCACAATCCTCGGGTCACAGAGGAGGGGGCGGAGCTAAAATGACACAATTGCGTCATTTTAGCCCCGCCCCCTCCACGGAGATCCGTAAATTTACTGGTTTAGCATCATGGGGGCAGGGCTTAGTGATGTCACGCTTAAGCCCCACCCCCTGAACGGCTTCTCCCGGAGAGGAGAATAACAAAGTCGGCAACCCTGGGCTAATGTCATGTATCTTGGCTGTCGTATTACAAATCATTATCTCCTTTTCAAAATCTCAGATAAGCATGGCTTCCAGTTACACAGTCACTCAGCATGAAAGAAGAAGGGAACAGTATTATAGTAAACAATATATATATATATATATATATATATATACAGGGCTATTTTTCAGCAGGCTCCAGCAGGAACTGAGGCCCTTATTCTAGTTCACTCTTTCTGACAAAATATTAAACCTTGCAATGGCTGATGTGCGACCCCTACATGTTATTGTTGACATATGTAATCTTAACACTCTAATAAAGAAATGAAGACACGGAGACATGGTTTGGCAGAAATTTGTTAGCTGAAATTTATTGAAGAAATAATCTTAAAGATGAATTTTATTTTTTTAAAGATTTTTGTTTTGTTTTTTATTTTAATTTTATAATTTTTATTTTTATTTTATTTTTAAGTTTTTTATTTTATTTAGATTTTATTTTAAATGGTGGCCAAGAAAGAACGGCTATTATTAATCTCCACCCCCAAACCAAGCCTACGTAATTAGGCCTAACAAAGAAAACGGTCTCCACTCAACCCACACATGGCCTCCCACCCAGCCGGGTGGGCTTGCTATCCCCGGTCGGGTAATCTAGCCAAGGCCTAAGCCAATGAGGGGCAAGCGCACCGCAAGATACCAAATACGTCATAAACTTCAAACAACAAACGCCTAAAAACTCCTAACTTGCCGTTCTTTCCCGCCTAACAGCTAACGCGATTAACATACCCCACCAACCTCAAACCCCAGAACTAAGAGGGACGGGAGGGTGGGGAAATTTCCAGGAGAAGAGGGAGACTCCTCCCCACTCCTGCTGTATTAGCTTGAAAGCTAAACAAATTCCAAGCCCTAGCCATTGGCTAACCATGTCACCTGACACGTCCTGGTCCCACCCAGCCACTCAGTTTAAGCAACTACATGTCTATCCTAGCCACTGCGTTGTTTTAAACCTTGCAATGGCTGATGTGCGACCCCTACATGTTATTGTTGACATATGTAATCTTAACACTCTAATAAAGAAATGAAGACACGGAGACATGGTTTGGCAGAAATTTGTTAGCTGAAATTTATTGAAGAAATAATCTTAAAGATGAATTTTATTCTTTTAAAGATTTTTGTTTTGTTTTTTATTTTAATTTTATAATTTTTATTTTTATTTTATTTTTAAGTTTTTTATTTTATTTAGATTTTATTTTAAATGGTGGCCAAGAAAGAACGGCTATTATTAATCTCCACCCCCAAACCAAGCCTACGTAATTAGGCCTAACAAAGAAAACGGTCTCCACTCAACCCACACATGGCCTCCCACCCAGCCGGGTGGGCTTGCTATCCCCGGTCGGGTAATCTAGCCAAGGCCTAAGCCAATGAGGGGCAAGCGCACCGCAAGATACCAAATACGTCATAAACTTCAAACAACAAACGCCTAAAAACTCCTAACTTGCCGTTCTTTCCCGCCAAAGCGGGGGCACCGCTCCCGGTGATCCCGCCCCGCCACCAGACTAAACGAATGAATCCAAAACCGACAAAATATCCTCGATAAACATAACCAGACCCTCCCTAACTAAGTGAACTCCATCGGGCCTGTAGAGCTGGTGATACCTAAACCTAATGCGTTCATGTGGGACGATGGCGCCCCCTACCCCCAGCACCCACTTTGCTACAGCGGAGTTCAATTTCTTTCTGGATTCGTCTACGGCCTTACAATCCCTGGCACCCCTCCAACACAACCTAGGGATAACAAATGACCAGACTATAAGGCAAGCGGGCCATGCCTCCTTTATCGCGGCCAGGTCACTCAACATCAACGCTCTCAGCTCCAACTGGGACATTTTCCCAAGATCGTTTCCACCCAAATGGATCACCAATACTTCGGGCAATCCATACAATCTCACCTTCATTAGGAGGAAGGCCCTCAGCTTGCGCCAGGACATTCCTCTTTCTCCCAACCACCTTATCATGTTGGAGCACATAAAGATGGGCCCACCGCCCGCTGACACCAGTCTGGCCGCCCAGAAAACGAAGGAGTGGCCCACTATCCATATTTTGACTCTGTCGTAGCCCAAACCTACGGGGAAAATTATTTAAAGGGGTGATTAGATAATGCTCCACTTAATTTAATCAGGTTTAAACTACTCCAGTACATTTTAGGAGGGTCTGCCAAAAGAAAAATAATTTGGATTGGTGCACAATTTGGTGCGATAGAACTACTTCAATTCTAATTGAAGTCACTCCTGGATACAGAGGGTAAGAGACAGACATTGGTGGGTAAGGGTAATGGATATGCAAGGAAAACAGGGGATTACTCGGCCGGAGAAAAAACGTCAAGACCTGCTGAGGGACTCTTAATTGGTGCCGAATTAGCCGAATTGAGATGAGCCGAATTCAGTCCGTCAGGTCAGGTAAAAAAGCGTGAAAACTCCGGACGCTGGCCCAAGAACAGAGCGTAGCTAATCCCCGAGTAGGAATAAGTTGGGTAGGGTGGGGGTACACAGGATTACAGCCACTCCACTTTCAAAACATACGCACAGACATTAGAGCATGAGGTTGGGGCGAATATACTTCCGGTAGGTCGCAGAGCGCCACCGTCCTAGCTTTTTAATATCCCTAACTGACCAGCCAGAGCCCGCAGCTGTAGTTGCGGCGCCGATTCTAAAGGAGTGGGTGCCAAACTCCTCAGGACACAAACCCAGCTCCGCCAGACATTTGCGCATCATCCAACTGAACTGATACCTCGTTAGCGGAGAGCCGTCATAGTGCACCAGCCACGATTCACCTATGCTGGGCCTCACCATAGCATACCGCTCCGCCAGCGCAACGGGGCATGCCGCTGTGGGTCTCACCGCGCCTAGCTGCACCCACACTCCTTTAGCTGCCTGGTCGGTTTTTGACTTTCTAACCCTACACCACAGAACCTCCTTCTCTATGCGTATATCTGAAACTAGCAGCGAAGCAACTCTATCCTTAGCTGGGGAAACTAACTCTAATACCCGAAAGGCTCCGTGGAACGCCACTGTAAAAGCCAGGGTAAATAACAGTGTCTCAAACGCAGACTCAGCAACTACTTCAACTTTACTTAAAAGAGACAATAACAGGGAAAAATGGATGGGGCGCCTAGAATCAGGGGCGGCTGGCGCCAGACGCGACCAGCCTTTCATGGCCCGACGCACTAGAAAGCACTTGGTAAAGTCCTGAATGCCTTTTATTTGTGCGAAGAAGGATATTCCTGCCAGGTAGCGCGCTGCCACTGCCCTTGATTTACCTGCATTGTAAAGCTGCCATACAAAAGAAAGCAAAAGCCTTTGACCGCGCCTACCTTGCTGCCCCACGCTTCCAGAAAAAGCCTCCCATTCCGACCACGCTTGTTGGTACATTCTGAGGGTAGCAGGCGCCACGGATAACTCAGCTAGGCCCTCCAATCCGGCCTGATGACCTGCCAAACATAAAGTGGGCACGAGACCCCGACAGCATCAGCATCTGGAGCAAGCTCCCTAAAACGATCCCATTGAAAGCGTGATAGCGCATCCGCTACCTCATTCTGAATGCCCGGCACGTGCTTGGCTTTGAACAGAATGTTGTAGCGGAGACATTGAAGGAAAAGCTGCGCAAGGACCCTCAATACCAGCAAGGATTTCGCCTTTTGATTATTAATAGCATGCACGGTGCTGAAATTGTCCGACCAAAAGAGTACGCTGCGATTTGCTAACCGCTTTCCCCATAACTCCATGGCTACCATAATAGGAAACAGCTCGAGCAGCAGCATGTCCTTTGTAAGCCCATCTGCAAACCAAGCTGCCGGCCAGGCCTGCGCGCACCAGCTACCTTCTAGGAAACACCCAAAGCCGGTTGAACCGGCGGCGTCGGTGTAAAGCTGCAACCTGGAGTTGTCCAGCACCGGGGTGAGCCAAATTCGAATACCGTTAAAGTCTTCTAGAAAAACTGACCAGACCGACAGGTCCCGTCTGATTTCGGCTGACAAGCGCACAAAATGGTGCGCTCGCAATACCCCGGTGGTCGCCCTCTCCAGTTTGCGGCAAAACAGGCGGCCCATTGGGATGACCCTGCATGCAAAATTAAGCTGACCCAAAAGGGACTGCGCCTGGCGCAACGTGATCTTCCTTGACGCGCAGCAGTCAGCCACAGACTCCTTCAGCTTGTTAACCTTATCCAGCGGTAGGCAGCAGTGACCCCTTACGGTATCGATTTCAATTCCTAAGAATGACAACGTGGTTACCGGACCCTCCGTTTTGTCTTCCGCAATAGGCACACCAAATAGCTTGAAGACAGAACGGGCGTGGTGTAATAAGGAAGAGCACTGACTGGAGCCCGCAGGTCCCACGCATAAGAAGTCGTCCAGGTAGTGAGCGATCCCTCTCACCCTGGCTGACCTCTCTACGCACCAATGCAAGAAGGTACTGAACCTCTCGAAAAAGGCACAGGATACGGAGCACCCCATCGGCAAGCACTTGTCGATGAAGTACTCGTCACCAATGCGGAAGCCCATGTACCTAAAAGCATCAGGGTGCAGGGGAAGCAGCCGGAAGGCGGATTCCACATCGATTTTGGCTAACAGCGCCCCGGACCCGTACCCCCGGACCATGGCAAGGGCTTCGTCAAATGACTGATACACCACTGAGCAGGATTCTGGGGGTATGGAGTCATTCACTGAGGAACCCACCGGATAAGACAAATGCTGGATGAGCCTATACTTACCGGGGGTCTTCTTCGGCACCACCCCGACCGGTGAAATCACCAAGTTAGGTAGGGGAGGGGCCGGAAAAGGCCCGGCCATGCGACCTAACCTAAGCTCCTTGCCCACCTTCTCCTGCAACACAGATGCTAGCGAACTTGCTGACTGGAGGTTCCTAAAGGCACCCCCCAAAACTTCCCCCGAAATGGGAAGACGGAAACCGTGTGTAAAACCTTCTTTAATAAAGCTGGCTGCCTCCTTATCCGGGTAGAGGTTAAGCCAAGGGACCATGGCCTGTACCCGAACTGGGGTGACCGCTCTATCTAGCATTTGCGGATGCGGCGGGTCTGGATGCTGCCGAGGCAACCGCCCCCCTAGAGGGGCGGCCACCTCGAAAGCAATGGGAGGCTGAGTGGTTACCGGAACAAGTGATGCATATGTGCTTGTACCGGCACCGCTGACCCTGGCTGCAAAAAGAATTATTAAATGCATAGCATTTCCCCTTTGCCGCGGCCGGGTTGAATGGCCTGCCCCCTATACCGGGGCGCTTGTGGGGAACCACTTCGCTTGCTGGCCGATGCTGAGCCGCGGGAGCAGCAGGCACTGTGGTAACCGGGCGAGCCGCCTCGACCGTCTCAGCATAGGCCCTAGTCAGGCCCATCCACACCTCTACATCCTTGCAGCCAAAATCCATAATATGCAAACAGTCCTGCTTGCGCCTGAACTGTTCATCATAAGTCCTCCATGCGACCCCCCCGTTCGTTCTATACATATCATGTACCATATGAATATAACGAATTATATTCATATGCTCATCGGGCCTATCTTCAAGATAGCAAGCCGCGAATACGCAGAAACCAGCCAGCCAGTTATCATATGATCGAAATGCTTCAGCCCCTATGCCACCTTTAGCTTTAGCTGCTTTGTAGGCCTTCTTAGACTCATCAGTGAGGCTAAAAAGATCCACAAATTCCCCTTTTTGAATTTTTGCCCTGCAACTCTCGCGAAGGCCCCTAACCACTGCTGTGTAGTCGCAGTGCACTACCCCTGGAAGGTTCCTGCGTTTTCGCTCCCTCCTGGACAGGGCTGCGCTGCGCTTGCGCTTGCCACTGAGGGCCTGGCGGCCTGCCTCCCTCCTTGCGTATTTGGCCGCGCGCTTGCGCGCCTTTTTAGCGCTGCCCGCTTCAGATCCTCCCGCGGAGGAGGAAGAGGAGGATGAGGAGTGTCGAGTAGAGCCTGACCCCACTGTAGAAGAGCATGCCACAGAATCAGCCTTCCCCCCATCAGTAGAGTCCTCACCTGTGTCCTCTGGCTGGGCTGCCCATGTAGCATCGTCCTCATCGGTGTCATCTTTAGCTCCGCCTCTGCCCACTTCCTCGACATCTGCCTCGTCTGGCTCTGAGGAAACAACTGACAAAGGCCGGGAGGGCCACTCGTGCAGGGCATCTGGCCGCTGGCGTCTGTTATGTGTACCCTTCACCCTGGTTTCCCTAGGGGATGCCCGGCGGCCGCTTGGGGCCGGTGTGCCCACCCTACCAAATGCCCGGACAAACTCGGCACAACCCGGGATCTGTTGCCCCTTGAGTGACGGTCCCCGCCTCCGGGAGCGTGAGCCTGCGGGCTCCCCGGGATCATCATCAACCAGAGGAGCTAGGGCCCCTGCCACGGAAGAGAGAGCCGCGGACAGAAGGGCCGGGTCAAAAGTGTCTGGGACCGGCCTATGCCTGCTGTCCCTCCCCCGCCCCGCCGCTCTACTTTGTGGCCTGCTGCGCCCCGGAGCCACCCCTCTGCGCGCGCCCCTGACAGGGGTGCCTGCAGGGGCGCTCCCAGGGTAATAATTATCCCTCTCCCAAGACGGCCTATAGCCGTAGAATGGTGTATCGGGGTCTGGGGCGGGCCCTGCCTCCTCCTCATAGTTATCCCCATAATGGTCCTCGTGTTCAGGGGCCACCCTTGAGTCTAAATGAGGGGACACACTATTATCCCTGCTGCCCCTGTCGCCAGAGCCCCGCCGTCCGCGAGGACGGCTGGACCCGGCCGCCATCTTGGGACGCGCGCCTCCGGCGGCGTCTAATGGCCGCCGGGCGCCGCCACTGTGATGGCTCACTGAGGCCTCAGGAGAGTAGTCCTGACTAGCCTCCTGAGCTGACTCGCGGCGGGCGCCGTCAGAAGACCTGCGCCCGCCACGTGAAGCACCCCTGCCGCGCGTGTTGCCGCGACCGCGCGGCGGGGTGCTGACGTCACTCAGCACCCGCCGGGACACGGCCGCGGCAGCGCGACCGCCACTCCGGAGCCCTGCACGGGCGGCCGCGAGCCCCCGCCCGGGAACCGACGCCCGAGGCTGCTGAGGGCTGGGCACCCTCACACTATGCTGGGCGCGAGCGGACCCGCGCCCACCCCTAGCCGACCCCCTCAGCCCCGCTCGGCGGCCGGACCTGGGAGACACCGGAGCCACCGCCGCGGGTGCAGCGGTAGCCGAGCGCCTCCCTGCCAAACCACCAGCAGAGGCCGGGGAACCCATGCCAGCCATACCAGGTACTCCAGCTCCATCATTCGCCTCAGATGCGTCGGCAAACCGGGCGGGAGGCCTCACCACCCGCCTGGGGCGTCTAGCAGCAGCACGGGGCATTATTCTTGCTAAGTAAAAAGGTGTACTCACAAATGCTTAAAACAATTCACCACAGAAACGCTTCGACGAGGGAGACACAGATGTGCTCCCACAGAAATTTCCAGGAGAAGAGGGAGACTCCTCCCCACTCCTGCTGTATTAGCTTGAAAGCTAAACAAATTCCAAGCCCTAGCCATTGGCTAACCATGTCACCTGACACGTCCTGGTCCCACCCAGCCACTCAGTTTAAGCAACTACATGTCTATCCTAGCCACTGCGTTGTTTTTCTTAGATGGACAAAACCATGTGCACTACAGGTGAGGCAGGTGTTACTTGTGCAGAGATAATTCGATTTGGGTGGGGTTTTACACCTGCCCCACCTGCAGTGCACATGGTTTTGTCCATCTAAGAAATATTATGTTAGAAAGAGTGAAATAGAATAAGGGCCTCAGTTCCTGCTGGAGCCTGCTGAAAAATAGCCCTGTATATATATATATGGCCTGATTTGGACACAACTGGGCAAACCATGCTGCACTGTAGGTGAGGCAGATGAAACATGTGCAGAGAGAGGTAAGTGTGGGTGAGGCGTGCTCAAACTGAACTCTAAATCGCAAGGGGAAATATAGAGCAGCCAGTATTTACCCTGTACAGAAAAAAATATAACCAAATCTTACTCTCTCTGCACGTTACATCTGCCCCACCTGCAGTGCAACATGGTTTTTTACCCAGTTATGTGCCTTTTTTTGCCTTGCTAACAAACCTGAATCAGACCGAGAGCTCAGAGGGAAATCCAAAATCTCAAAACATCACGGGTTCCCAAGGCACATTAAGGGGTAAATTGACTAAGATGTGAGTTCTATTTCACATGGGATGTTGCTATGGGCAACCAATCAGAATCTAATTATTATTTAGCATCTAGAAGATAATAGTATCTGATTGGTTGCCCATAGCAATATCCCATGTGAAATAAAATTCCCATCTTAGTAAATTTCCCCCTTAAGGCCCATACACACTAGGCGACTTTGAGCTGAAAGTCGCTCAAAACAGCAGGTTTGAGCGACTTTCAGCTCAAAGCTGCCCAGTGTGTATGGCCCGGCAACATCGGCGGAAAAGCCGTTCATCTGCTGGTTATACCAGCAGATGAGCGGTTTTCAGGACGGCTTTGCATAGCGCTCCGATATGCAACACCGTCCTCCCCCCGCTCAGTGTGTATGCACTGAGCGGCTTTCCCCCCAGCGATGGATGCGATCATCGCTGTCCATACACACTGGGCATAGTCGCCCAGTGTGTTTGGACCTTTAGTGTGCCTTGAGGATCCAGGTTGGGAAACAACACACTACTTAATGTGCCATGTGACTGTGGTTGCCATGGTAGTGCATGACACTATAAAGAATTATAAAGAAACCAAAAAGCCTTTGATGTTGATGTCGGTGTCAAAACCCTTCAACTATGGATAAAGTGTTTCTGTATAAGATTAATAAATTCATAGGAGGAAACATTTAAATATACAAATGCATTTCTGAAAAAATAATAACGCATTTAAATAGTTGAAATATTCACATGCAAGTTAATAACAGGATGCCGTAAATCATTCATAAAATCTTTGCTCATTTACCTTAGCACATGTTCTCTGAATGTGCTATCGCTCATACAGTGCACTGAATATTGTCTGCCAATCAGTGCAAGGCAAGGAAATCACAGTTGACCATTTTACAAGATCACAAATTAGTCTGTGCAGAAGCCCTTACCTGATGCAGGAATCTGAATAACCTAGCTTGTACAGCATGAAACGGTAAAATACCCGGGGAGTGACATTATCTAGTATCTAGGTTATCACAGTTCATCCGTGTAGCTTGTTCCATGTGTTCTAATGAATTTATCTATGATTCCTTGTTACAGTTCTAACATTAAAGCGGCAGAGGTGGCAAAAAAAATTCACCTAATGGAAAGAAATGTATACTTTGCTTCAGTTCGTAATTATTTCCGGCTATAATGTTACATATAAATATTTATATATTTCTAGGATAAAATAAAGCATTTCTAATTTCTTTCTTTGAGATGGGTTAAATCCCATCTTTAAAAAAATTTAAAGATACAGGACAGTGCATCAGAAACACTGTATATGTATATATTATGCACCTACTTTAATTGGCAAACTCATCCTTGCAGGGGGGAGGTGTATCAACTGTGTCATTCACAAGCAGTGGCAAATCTGGGGGGGGGGGTGATTGGGAAGGACAGGATTGTGTGTGGCACACGGACTATCGTGAAAGCTGCAGGAAGTGGGCGAGGCTAAATGAACAGATTGTGTCATTTTGCTCCATCCCCTCATTGAGACCTGCAAATCACTGGTGGGTTCCCTATGTTGGGGTGGGCCTAATGATGAGACCATTTGAAGGTCAGGGATACTGGGTTAACCAATCGCTGCCTCTTGTAGGGCTAGTTAAACAGAAGAGATGGGCAATGAGAGCAGGCATGGCTGAATTAAGGGGGGCTCAGGGACCCCCCTGAGCCCCCCTTAATTCAGCCATGCCTGCTCTCATTGCCCATCCTCAGTACCCCTGGGCCCCCCTGTGGCTGGCATGTATTTTTTTAGCTAAAGGTTTTGTGCATGGGAGTGGGGTTGTGCTGCAACTTTACCTATTTACCGATGTGACAATAATTAATGGTGATGAGCATCAGGAGCTGAGGCACTCTGAGTGTACAAGTGTGCAGTGCATTACTGGGAGATGTCCCATGAGACTTTGCCCAAGAGGTCAGAGGCTGAGAGGCTTGTGATGAGCTCTGATTGGTGGAGCCCATTACATGCTTCTCAGGCCCATGGAGAACAGCAGCAGAAGCCTCGTTTTAGGAGGGTTTTTAATCAGAGGCAGTGCTCAGCATGAGTGCCCCTGAGCCCCTCATGGCTACTTACTCATTAGAGCTTTCATCAGCCTATAGTACACTCTAGATCCCACAAGACATCTAAAACCAGTAAGTTTGTATGTACACTCCCACATAATTTTTCCCTATTTTTTCTGATCACCTCCAGTTGTAGACCACATATATTATGGGTAGAACTCTTTGATCCTGATGCCATGACTAGCACTCTTACCCAGTGGGATTACATGTACTCTTCCAAAAACTTTGGAGTTTACATGTACTCTCATATCGCAATGTTCCAACCTTTGCTTTATAACATGTCCTTACATTTGAACTAGTCAGTGACATTATACATATGTATGGTCTACGGATTTGCAGCTAATATTGCCACTTGCTTTTATATGCTATTTTAACGACTGTGGTCTGTAAGTTTATACTGCCTTTACTCTGTGTTTTGTCAGTGTAATACTCTCCTGGGCAGTTTGCGGCCAGTAATGACAAGTGGGAGAGGGGCCCCCTGTCTAAAGAGACCCAGGCCCCCCCTAAGGCTTAAGTCAGCCCTGAGAGCAGGGAAATGTTCAAAGAGGGTGCATTGCAGCTGGTAGGAGGTGCAGAGAAGAAGAATATGAGAACGCTTTTCAGAGCGGATATATCTTTAAAAAGGTGTCTGAGAGAAAATCGAAGCCCCAGTTGTTGTAAATCTCTACTTTCATAAAGAAATCCAAGTTCTTGTATTGTAAAATCTTCAGCATAAGCATCAGATCTCAGATACGTTGCTGTCAGCATTCTCTGTACAACAAAAATTTCAATTCGGGAAACAAGGTATTCTAACACACAAGGGCAATGATATGTTTTATTAAAGATATTGAAACTCATCTAAAACACCAGCGACTAGGTGCTTTAACATTTCATGAGATAGATCAGCTTCGGATTTGTACAACACACAATCTATTTCCTGCTCCAAAGGGTTTAATAAGACAAACCTGAAAGGAATGTACTTAGCAGGTTGTGTGGTTCTTCTGGTGTCTTGTGCATAGGTCCTATGAACAATCTGGCCCCTTCGCACTCCCTCCTCTCACACCCTTCCCACCCATTTCCAGTCATGTGTGGGGACAACGTGGGTATAGCACAGGGATAGAAGATGAAACTCTCCTCACACATATAGAAAATGTGTTTTTATTCGCAATTGTGACTATAACTTATTGTCAAGTCTGCCCTCGCCTGTGGAACGCAGCGACTATGAAATGATGTAATATAAGCACAATACTTTGTTCCATTTTATTTTGTACATCACATCAAAGGCAATGAAGCGCCTGATTTTCATTCCATGGAAGACACTACCAGTTTCTGATTTTCTAAGGGCTTGGGAGAGATGTGCCATGCCTTAGACAGAGAGTGATAAAGTAGAGCGAGATAAAGTACTTATATATATTTATGTAATTACCTTTATTGCATCTGTACTTTTCAGACCTGTCTATATAATCATTAGGTATAGTTGTGTTCTTTGCTTTTATAACCCTTGGATACAGCACAGATTTGCTCTGTTCTTTGCTTTGAATGCAGTTATGCCCAAATAACAGCTTTCTGTTGGCGGCTCTAAGGATCACACATGAAAGTTGCAGGAGGATACGTACAAGCCAAGTTTAAACCTACCATACCTGAAGTTAGAGAACCTCTATTACTCTGATTATTTCCCATCAACAAGTGCGGTAGTAAGGCAGAGAAACGGATCAGACTAAACAATGGTGGCCCAGCCAATTTTACTCCTACAGGGAGCATTCTTAGGTCCTGATTATGTGAGGCGTTTCTAAAAGAAACCACTTGATCCATCCACATTTGGAATTGTATCCAACGTACAGTAGGCTCTTAGTAGGGGTAGAACTGTGAATGTAATAATTTATCCCTTACATCATCTCCACGTGCTTCCTTACGGCGAATGACTCTGATTGGTGGATAGCTCCACCAATCAGCATGGTGACAGCCATTCACTGTCAGGCTTAATGCTGGAAGGCAGGTAGAGAACACTGCACTCTGATGGATAGATCCTGCTATCCACCAATCAGCATTCTGTGCACAGGCAATTCCAGTGCTCAAGGGTACCCTGAATCATAGTGCTCTAGGAAGCTGCCCATATGTTAAGATGTCCCTGACTGTTAACATTGATTACCTACATTTTAATAAATGAAGCCTTGAAAAGAGTATTTTGCAAACAGATTTGAAATAATTTCCCATTTCTCAGAGAGGATGGTATGTCCTAACATTAGTAACACATTCTCCATATTTATCAAGCTCCGGAGAGGAAAACTTTCTAAAACTTGTATAGATGGCATTGCCAATAGAAGCCTACAGTATAAGTTTCTTAATGCAAAAATCTCAGAGAGGGATCCCTCTCAGTGTCCCACAACACATTGGTTAAGGTCGCCACGGCAAACACACACACGCCCGAATCCCCATGCTACGCTGCAAGTGGATGTGTATGCCAGGACTTACTTTTAAGATGCCTGGAAAGGGAGTGGGTACTGATGTCATGTGTGACGTCATCCGCCTGCCCCGAGCAGACAGGGACCTGCCCAGCATTTCTATGGGCGCACCCACCATTTTTGTGGGCCCGCCCATGAAATTACGGGTATCCACCCCAGCAAATGAAAATTTTGCTGTGGGGATTTCCACATGCGCCTTTACGACTATGCACATAAGCCAGTGGTTCCCAAACTTTTTTGCATCACGGCACCCTAGATTATCAGAATATTTGTCACGGCACCCCGAGGTGCAAAGTTTGCTACCGAGAATTTCAGAAAACAACATTAAATGAAATATGTTGTGCTTATATTTCATCCTTAGGTCCAGTTATGTAGATTCACTTCTATTTATCCACATATTTTAAACCTGGAAGCCACAAGCACTGATTTTGTCTAATACATTGACCATAAATATTTGCATCGGTTCTGGACCACCAAACCGAGGCACCCCTGCAAGTGCTCCGAGGCACCCCAGGGAGCCTAGGCGCACAGTTTGGGAACCCCTGACATATGCAATTCCCCACCATCAGGGATGGAGCCGAATTCAGACCTGTGTGAACAGGATTGAATCGGACCCTAAGACTCCTGGGTGATTGCAATGGACAACTGTTATTGGAAGAGCCGTCCTTTGCTTATCAGTACTTGTACATGCTTACAGAATGAATGTGGCATTTATAAACACCACTACGCATACAATATACCACGCAGGGTTATCCCGCCCAGAGTGTTCCTTGTTACTTATTTTCTTAGGTCCCTTTAATTGCTATGCTATATACCAGGGCATTTAGTAACAGGGAACAAACCCTGCTGCAATCATTTTCCTGAGAGACGATTATTTTTCCGCTCGCTGTGAGGCTACCTGGATTGCCTCCATCTTTGTAGGTTACATTGTGATTACATTGCAGGTAAAATAATTGAAAACACTTGATGATAAAGAGCTGCATTAATCTACGAGCCAGACGTAGTTTAGAAAAAGGCAGCGGCACATTCGAAGCTGTAGGCTGCCCTGTGCTGGGTTGCGGCCAAGTTTTCTTTACAGATTAGAGTGGCCTTTTGTAAATGAGTTGGATTTAATTCAAAAGTGTATTTTCCTTGTGTCTGAAAATAATCAAACGTCTATTCTAACAAACACCAACGTGGACTAAATATTTGACAATCAGAATGGCTATTAAAGCGGTCTATTTTGCTTTATCTTTGATAAATAGTGCACTTACACCATTATTTACCTGCCTTGGGTAAAAGGGAATGCAATCAGCGTTATTATTCTGTTTACTGACTGAGGAATACGGTACACCGTTCTTAAAAGGTGTACGCTTATTCAGTACTTAGATATTGATTCAATTCATTTTAGACCTAATTATAGACACATTTTAACACTATAGTATGTAATAGAATGCAAATATACAAAACTAGGTGATTCATCGCGCCCTACGGGCGCTCTTCACACCGTCGTAAGGGGCTGCGCCCCCTTAATTTGTGAACGTTTGTATTGTGAGAAATATGGTTAGAATTGTATGAAAGATGCCTGTATTGCAACTTGAGTTATAGGTGAAATGTGTTAAATAGAGAGCATATGATGTGGAAGGGGGTGTGCATTGTTTTGTTTAATTAAAAAGCAGTTACAGAGTAAGATGTACATTGATAGTGTGGATGGTACAGTGACATTTGTGGGTGTGTGTGTGTGCAATAGTATAGTAGGGTGTTTTTGAGTCAGCGGCTCCCCACTGGCGGAGGTCACAACACAGGAAAACAGGAGGCTGGGTAGTGATAGGGGTGTGTGGGCATAAGGGGGACTAAAGAGGAGGGTGGGAGACACAGTGCAGCTTCTGCCAGTGGGTGAGGGTCCAGCGTGGCAGTACAGGAGTACAGGACGGTGGCCCTTAGTAAGTGTCTCCTCCTACTGGGTGGGAGTTAGGGTGCATGAGAGCAGGAGGCTGGGCTATGAGGCATGATAGGGGTATGTGGGCAACACAGCGTCAGCGACTCCCCAGTGGTGGAAGTTATGGTTCAGGAGAGCAGGAAGCTGGGTAGTGATAGAGGTGTGTGGGCATACGGGGGACTAAAGAGGGGAGCAGGGGTGCTGTGAATTGTGGGAGGGGCGCGGGGGGGTGCCGTGAATCGAGGGAGGGGGCAGAATTGCGGGAGGGGGGGCGCAGGTGTCGGTGAATCTTGGGAGGGGGCGGGGGTCCGTAAAGCGCAGGAGTGGGGCGTGAATCGCGCAAGGGGGGGTTGCGAATTGCGGGAGGGTGGGTCGCGGGGGGTGCCGTGAATTGCGGGAGGGGGTGTGCGGGGGGGTGTGTTTTGCCGCGAATCGCGGGAAGGGGGGTCTCGGGGGGTGCCGCGAATCGCGGGAGGGGGGTCACAGGGTGGGTGCGAATCGTGGGTGGGGCGGCGGGGGGCGCTCACCTGGTGCAGTGTCTTTGCTGGGCAACATGGGGAGGCAGAGGATGTCTGGCACTGTGGGCTCACTGGGCTGGTTCTCTGTCATGTGAGTCAGTCACATACCTCCCAACATGACCCTCTCCAGGAGGGACACATTGCTCTGTTTCTGGACTTCCCTCATAATGTATGATTGCCATCACATGTTTCACACATGTTATTAATTGATTAGAAAGGTGCTTCAACACAGGTGCTGGCAATCATTAATTAAGGTAGAAGTCCAGAAACAGAGCAATGTGTCCCTCCTCTTATACACACACTCACACACTTTGAGTGACAGATGTAGCCAAATATATAAGAGATGATAGCACTTCTATTGCAGGAGGTCCTCATACCTCCCAACTGTACAGATTTTTTATTTTTTCACGGGACTGTCCCGTATCTTTGGGAGGGGTGGGGGGGGGGGGGCAGTTGGATACATTATGGCCAGTAAAATTCCGAAACGACCATTATGGTCAGTAACATTCTGGAACGGAACATTACGGCCAGTAACATTCTGGTACGGCACATTACAACCAGTAGCATTCTGGAACGCACATTACAGCCAGTAACATTCTGGAATGCACATTACAGCCAGTAACATTCTGGAATGCACATTATGCCCAGTAACATTCTGGAACGGCACATTACGGCCAGTAACATTCTGGTACGGCCCATTACGGCCAGTAATATTCTGGTACGGCCCATTACGGCCAGTAATATTCTGGTACGGTACATTATGGCCAGTAACATTCTGGAACGGCCCATTACAGCCAGTAATATTCTGGTACGGTACATTATGGCCAGTAACATTCTGGAACGGCACATTATGGCCAGTAACATTCTGGAACGGCCCATTACGGCCAGTAATATTCTGGTACGGTACATTATGGCCAGTAACATTCTGGAACGGCACATTACAACCAGTAACATGTTTTTTCTGGCTGCATTGTACTCTTCTGCCTGGGAGTCAGGGCAGTAATTGGGTGCTCATTCACCTGCCACGCACAAACCTGTTTAGCTTACCAGTATTGCATACACATATGACCATATATTATTTCCGCGGGTGCCGGACGGCTCCCCGACAGTCGGGATATTACTCCAAAGTCAGAGTCATGATTGCTCCCTTGTGGGGCTCCACGACCCCCATAGAGGGAGAATAAAATAGGTGGCGAGCACAGCTCACCACCATGCCCGCAGCGTGGCGAGCACAGCGTGGCGCGCGCAGCGAGCCCACAAGGGGCTTCATTGCGCTCCCCCTGATGTGCAGTCGGGATTCCGACATCGGAGAAATGACTGTCGGAATCCCGACTATCGGTGTGTCATACCCCAGTAACAGAGAGAAGCTTCCAGCAAGAAGAGACAGGAATCTTACCATGAAGTGGAAGAATGTATATCATACCTTCTGACTTTGCTGCCCACTCCGGAATGGGGCAGCCTGCTTGGGGCCCCATACTGGAGCTGCAAGGGTGGGAGCTGAAAAGGTGGGTGTGGTAGCACATTTGCATCATTGCAGCCCCACCCCTTAATATACAGTGCAGAGAAAGGTATATTAGCGGTGGGGCACCGATAGCACAATACATCGAAAATCATGTCATCAGGCCCCCCCAGACCACCCCCTCTTTAAGTGGGAGTCCACAGGGGGAGAAAGCAGCTAGATGAGGGTGATATATATAACATATTGCATGCCCCTTTCTGCATATTGGGGCCAGGAGTTTGGTGTTAGCAGTACAGCACAATCAATATATAAAGTGTTTAACCTAGCAGCTTCCACCTAAATGTTCCCCTACCATTCGGAACAAGAATGGATAAATATCTAGCATCCTGAATAATCATGAAAAAATGTAATATACAAAATTTCTCATTGAAATAATCATTTGAAATCCGGTGGAATGGTAAAGGTATATGAGAATATCACTCTGTGTGTGGGAGTCCTGATATAAAGACATAAATCTAATAAAACTTTTATCCCGCTGAACCAAGAAATCACAAGACAGGTCTTTATTACTATCAACAGTAATGCGATGGAAATGAACATAACACGGATGGTATTTCACTGTGACCCCATTACTATGGAAACAGCTTGCTCCTGTCAACAACAGCGACATTAAGACCAAAGCACCTAAAATGTGTTCTATTTGCATGCCAAAAACATGTTTCAATAAAAAACTCGGAGGTTGGGAGGGGGGGGGGGGGGTATTAATCCCTACATTCATTGCCCCTTGGCATAATGAAGGGTATGACACCATACACCATTAAGGTCAACACTGATGCGGGGTACACACCAGGACGACCCGTTCGCGATGCACATCGTGAGCGGGTCGTCAGTGTCTCGTCCGACCCGCTCACGATGACGCGGGGGGGCACGACCCGCTCACGATGTGCACCGTGAGCGGGTCCGATCCGATGGCGACCCGCACCCGGCTGTATGGTCGTCATTGAGATCCTACCTGCAGCAGGTAGGATCTCAATAACGACCGACCGACCCGCGGGACCGCGCATCGGATCGGTATCGGTCCACACCAGGTCAGAAAAGGGCCCAATCAGCACACAATCTACATCCAATTGATCGGAATTGGATCTAGATTGTGCGGATCGGGCCCTAGTCGTCCTGGTGTGTACCCAGCATTATGCTTGGAAACAAATCCCTCCCTCTTGTGCCTACTTAGTACTCATCTGCCCCTCTGGTGCTCAGTTAGTACACAACCACCCCTCCTGTGACCATTTAGTACTCACCCACCTCTTTTCCCTCTTGTGCCCACTTAGGACGAAATGAGCTAAGCCTTGAAAAGGGATAAAATGGAGAGTGATAAACCCCCAACCAATCAGCTCCTACCTATCATTTTTTTAAAACACAGCCTGTGACATGGCAGTTAGGTGCTGATAGGCTGGTGGTTTATCACTCTCCATGTTATCACTTTTCAAGCTTAGTATGCCTGGCCCCTTAGTACATATCCTCTCCCCATGGTGCGCACTTAGAACTCATCCAACCCTCCTGTGCTCATTTAATACTCCTCTTCTTCTCTTGTGCCCAGTTTGTACATATCCTCCCTCCTGGTGCTCATTAGTACACATCTTCCCCTCTTGATCACAGTTAGTACATATGCTCTCACCTTGTGCCAATTTAGTACACCTGCCCCCCCCCCCCAGTGCCCACTTAGAACGCATACTCCCCTAGTGCCCACTTAGTACACATACTCCCCCCTAGTGCCCACTTAGTACACATACTCCCCCCCTAGTGCCCACTTAGTACACATACTCCCCCCTAGTGCCCACTTATACACATACTCCCCCCTAGTTCCCACTTAGTACACATACCCCCTCTAATGCCCACTTATACACATACTCCAAATAGTGCCCACTTAGTACACATACTCCCCCCTAGTGCCCACTTAGAACACATACTCCCCCCTAGTGCCCACTTAGTACACATACTCCCCCCTAGTGCCCACTTAGAACACATACTCCCCCCTAGTGCCCACTTAGTACACATACCCCCTCTAATGCCCACTTATACACATACTCCAAATAGTACCCACTTAGAACACATACTCCCCCTAGTGCCCACTTAGTACACATAATCCCCTCTAGTGCCCACTTAGTACACATACCCCCTCTAATGCCCACTTATACACATACTCCCCCCTAGTGCCCACTTAGTACACATACTCCCTCTAATGCCCACTTATACACATACTCCCCCTAGTGCCCACTTATACACATACTCCCCCTAGTGCCCACTTAGTACACATACTCCCTCTAATGCCCACTTATACACATACTCCCCCTAGTGCCCACTTAGTACACATACTCCCCCCTAGTGCCCACTTAGAACACATACTCCCCCTAGTGCCCACTTAGTACACATACCCCCTCTAATGCCCACTTATACACATACTCCCCCCTAGTGCCCACTTAGTACACATACTCCCTCTAATGCCCACTTATACACATACTCCCTCTAATGCCCACTTATACACATACTCCCCCCCAGTGCCCACTTAGTACACATACTCCCTCTAATTCCCACTTAGTACACATACCCCCTCTAATGCCCACTTATACACATACTCCCCCCTAGTGCCCACTTAGTACACATACTCCCTCTAATGCCCACTTATACACATACTCCCCCCTAGTGCCCACTTAGTACACATACTCCCTCTAATGCCCACTTATACACATACTCCCCCCTAGTGCCCACTTAGTACACATACTCCAAAAAGAAAAAATGGAATGTCCCAAGGCGCAATCAGAAGCCCTCGCAGCCTCAATGTTAATGGAGAATCACTGGAAGACCTCCCCTGTAGAAATCTGTTGCTGGAAGAATAACATTGATGGCGCTTGACTCCGTATGGTGAATAGTGATGGATTGTGGAAGTAAAAGAAAAATGAACGTCTAAGCTTCTTTTTAAAATAAATTAATCAGTCTGACTGATTAATTTAATTTAAAAAGAAGCTTAGACGTTCTTTTTTCTCTTACTTTCACGATCCATCACTATTCACCATACGGAGTCAAGCGCCATCAATGTTAGTCAATGTTAGTACACATACTCCCCCTAGTGCCCTCATACACATATACTCCCCCTAATGCCCACTTAGTATACTGTACGTACTCCTCCTAGTGCCAACTTATACATGTACTCCCCCTAGTGTCTACTTATACACATACTCCCCCTAGTGCCCTCATACACATATACTCCCCCTAATGCCCACTTAGTATACTGTACGTACTCCTCCTAGTGCCAACTTATACATGTACTCCCCCTAGTGTCCACTTATACACATACTCCCCCTAGTGCCCACTTAGTATACATGCATGACCCCCTCTTTTTGTGTTCAAATTGTATGGCTATTCCTATCTTGTACACAGTTTTCCCTTTTGTGCCAACTTATTAGTGTTTTTCTTGGTGTAACCACTTGGTACCCATCTTACGCAACTTGTACCCACTTCGTACACAGTTTTCAGGTGTATTAGCCCTCAGAGGCTGACAGTAAGTAACAACCAAGTCCAATAGCCCTGAAATGTTTCAGTTCCCGCAGGACAATTCCAATCTGAGGGCACCATCCCACCAGTTGGCATGTTTACCGGACCACCAGGAAATTGTTAGGTGTGACCCTGCCCACTAAGTAAAGACTGTTTTACCTAAAGGTTCGGCGTTGGCAGGACACATCCCTTTTAGTGAGGTGAACTAAATATAGGAAAGAAGGGGTAGATTTACTCAAACATCTAAGAATAAAAAAGGTGATGTTGCCCATAGCAACCGATCTATCATTTTCTAGGATGCAATAGAGAAATGATAGACAGGATCTGATTGGTTGCTATGGGCAAAGTCACCTCTTTATTTATAGAAGTTTTAGTAAATTTACCCCAGAAATATTTGGTAAAAACCAGACCCCCGCCTGTCACTACGGTGATAAATATAGAAGAATAATGTTTAGATTGTATAGAGTTTATACAGTTAATTTAGAATCGGTGCAAATAATTTGTTTACTTTTTATGGACACATTTTAAAACAAGGTATTAATGTCTAATTAAAAGGGAATAATTTTCTTTTAGAAAACAGTAATTGAGTTTGCTTTTTCATTGGTTAAATAAATGCAGACTGCTTTCCTCTGTCGTGCCAGTTCAGTCAACTTTTCCATCTACCTGGAGCTCCACCTAGTGGTGAGGCAGTGACTGTAGTCATACTGGCCAATAGAAAGCAGCCTTTGATTGGATGACAGTGCAGGCTGCTTTCTATTGGCTGATAGACAGCAATCAAGGATGAATACCTAGATCAGGACATATTAGCCACGCTCAGTGACGGGGGGGGGGTTGCAGTGCACTAATGCATTCTGAGCCATTGCCTGCCATGCTTGTGTGACCAGTGACCCCTGCAAGTGACCGTGAATAAGGACTAGAATGTATTCAGTTCTTTCCCATCACATCCGATCTGTCGGGAAACACTGTGTGACATGTTCCTGCATGGTGTCTTGTGGCTCGGGTCCCTCTTATACATGTATATATATACAACACTCTACAGACAGTCCTGGCATTATTCCGAGTGTATATCATCTCCTGTTTCTGCCTTAATAAAGTTCCCCAGACTTTAGATTTTATATGTTGGAAGGGAAAAAATGGTTGTTTTTATTTCACTACTTCGTCTACTTTACATTTTTACGGGAAACAGTAGAATTACCCCAGCTGTGGCTGTGCGTTTTATATGACAAAATGGCTTTACTGCACAGTGGGACATATAAAGTCGAAGGAGAATAAGCAAGTTCCTAACGTGCAATGAGACCGGGTGCAGAGAATGATGAGGGGGAAAATGATGCCTCAATCAATCTTTACCTTAATGGTTACCTCTATTATATGTCTTATGCCCAGGAAGGAATATTGACGTCCTTCTTCCCGGACTCTATTGATTGCCTCTGGGTAATGAGTGGTGGGGAGTAGGGAACAACTTTTTTGTTGTTTGTTTTTTAATGGCCCCTATTGAGTTGGGACCAGGGCACTTACAGTGTATAGGCGCAATGGGAGGCTGCTCAAGTCTCCACAATTCCGGGGACCTTCCAGCAGGGGCTATTGGTAGTCACACAATTAGCATTCTATGTCCGCCTGATTGGTGGATGGCTGGAGCTATTCATCAATCAGATTCCAGTATTCTCTACCTGCCTCCCAACTTCAGCCAAACAGTGAATGGCTGTCAGTATGCTGATTGGTGGATGTCTGGAGCTATCCACCAATCGGAATGCAGACATCCATGCACAGTATAGAAGTATCCGGATGGTGCGGGACCTCAGAAGGGGCATAGGAGCCCAGGACTTACTATGATGATCAGATGGTCCTAAGTGGGACTCACACAAAAGGTTTCACTTTGAAGCGTGTGTTAAGAGAGCTTTATAGAACTTGTGGGCAGGGCTGGTTCAATCCACCTGAGTGCCCCAGGCAGGAGGGGGAGAGGGCGTCCCGGCGCTCATGCTCCACGGCGGGGGGGTGAGATGATGCAGCCGCTGGCACTGACCAGCACGGGTGGCAGCGGGAGACACGGGGGCTCCAGGGGGGGGGGGTTTGGGGCTCCAGGGTGGGATTGCCGCTGATGATCAGCGGGGGGGGGGGCGGGCAGCGGGTGCCACCCGCAGATTAGCACTGATCCATGGGTGGGCTCTAGGGGGGGCAGGGGTATGGCTTACCTCCTGCTGCTCCCTGCTGGGAGGATGAGTAGTACTTGGGTGGGCTTGGCACTGCAGCTGCTTTCTTCTTCCAACTCTCCTCTGGTGGTGGGAGCTTTTCTGCTGCTGCTCCTCCAGCAGCTCAGTACCGCAAGCTGCCTAGGGGTGGCATCGGCCCTGCTTGTGGGGGAAAGGATTAACTGAGCATGTGCCCCCCCCCTTCCACCAATCCACCGCAAGCATGTATGGGCATCCCGGGGCATGTGGACCCCCCCTAAGCCTTTACCAAGTTTCAGCCCCGCATCCCACACATGGTGCATGCCACAATGCCACTGTTACTGCCTACGATACACTTAAACAACCAACATCATATTTAAAAAAAAAGATAAACTGTACGTACCACATCATTTATCCATAATGTGTTTTTTTTATACCTCAAATGAGCATAAAAGAAAAAGCAAAAAAAAATAAAACTTACAGAAATATTTCTTATTGACTTAATGTATTTTTATACTCTTTCAGAACTTTAGAAAAATAAATTCATGATCATAAACGCATTGCTTCCAATAAAATGTACAACAAAAGATTCAGATTTACAACCAATAGTTGTGGGAGATTTTACGAGTTGTACATTTCAGACAAACTAGAATTAAAAAACATTTGCCAGAAATATGGCTTTCCCCCGGTACTAGTTATTTATTCCCCGAATCATCAAGAAAAACTCATTGGAATTCTTCAGGATACCAAAAAGCTTTCCATTTTACTGCACTCCGCTGTCACCGTTCCGTAATCTACAACATATTCCCAAAAATTGAATAGCAGATTCATGGTGATTATTCTGCAGTATCCCACAGCGGAGGCAAAGCTTCGGGCCGCATCAGATTTATAGCTGGTAATTAATATCTCCCCGCTGAGCCCTCCCTAAGCTTAGGGAGTGTTTGTGGCTACGAGCCTAAGATCCATCCTTCCCAGGGATAAAGTTGAATAAACCTCAATCAACGCCTCAAATTTAATTCAAAAAGAATGTCTTCAATTAAAATAAAAATGCTCAGATTTGTTGGGTATTTGAGCTAAGTTGGGTGAGATTTACTTTTATTGATTATGTTGGCTGTCTCAACGTCCGAAAGGCAATAAACAGAGCGGTGCCAACAGGGAAGGGTCTGCTTATTGGTTTTTGAATACTTGCAGGCAGGTAGACAGATGGCTTACTCCGATTCAATAGAAAAAGTTTCCCAATTTACTCAAGGCCAGACCAGGTCTTCTAAGAATCTCGGACATGCAAGGCTTAAACTCATGGTCCTTGCCTGGAGTCGTAAAAAGAGATTGCTCAGTCTAATGAATTTACAGCGGGCCCATGAATCAGTGGGCAACACACAAGTTGCACAGGAGAGACTGTTACCTGCAACCTTTATACTAATATAAGCTTTTGTAGGCTGAATGAGTTTATATTATACAGACCATTTTAATAAAAGGTTTGGAGCAAAGATCAGCCAAGCTTTAGTCTAACGACCGCATACATTGGTGACAGATTGTTGCTATATCCCAAACTGGCTGGGTCAGGGAATGTTAGACACGCTTAAAAAAGATGGAATGTAGCCCATACTGAAGCAACCAACCAAATTTGGCACCTTCTAAAACATAATAGAGAATCTGGCACGAGTGGTGGAACTTGTGGGTGGTGAACCCACAGTGCAAAAATATCATTTGGCCCCCCCTCCTCCACCACAACCCAAATTCACAATATATAATATGGCAGTGGGTGACAGGGAGAAGCAGAGGGTGATAAGGGAGGCAGCATGTGACTAGAAAAAACAGTGGGTGACAGGGGCAACAGCACCTGCTGCATCACTGGTAGTCCCACCGCCTCTGTAGTAACCGTCCCTTTTCTGGGAGTGTCAGGGGAAAACGCAGGTGTGTTCAGGTGTTTGAGGGGAAGTCATGTGATGTCAGCTCTGGCCCCGATCAGTCTGATTCTATCGCAGCCACTGAGTAAGTCCTGAACTGAAATCAGACTGAAATCATTTGTTGATGAGCCGCTTGCCAATGCATTTTTCCCCCTTTTTCCCAAAATATCTAATGCCTGCCATTGCGGATGGGGTTTAATTCATTATGGCCAAAGCTTAAAAATTCTGCAGAGCAAACCATGGAAGTAGCGAAAACAATCCCTTAATATAAACTAAAACTATACGCAATTAAGTAAAACAAATATTTGAGCTTAGTGTCTGTTTTATTGCTAAAATCTCCTTAAAAAATATCTAATAAAGAAAATCACCCCAAGTCCCAACTTGAAAAGACAGAACTATAACATTTCCATTGAAGCACCACTGAAATATGTTTATTACAGAATGTGATGCGAATCTTATTAGTTTAACTCTGATTAATTATGATTTCTCACAAAGGCAAGAGAGCTATTCAAAATGCAACAGATGTCCACTTTATTATCCCAAGCAGAGTTTCTGTCCTGACAAGTTTCCTGCGCGTGGCATTGTCAGGCTGACGGGGGATGCGGGAGTACAGATTTGGCTGGATGCCGCCTCAGTAGAGGAATTTGCTGTGCATAAGGTCTGACCACATTCATTCACAGCATGAGCAATGGCCCCAGTACAAGAAGTGGAAGTGTCCAAGATGATGTAGCGACATCCACTATACATCTGCTTGTTCCTTTATTTCCCAGTCCTCTGCGTGATCACAGAGCGTAAATGGGAAATTCGGTTGAGTTTCTCTACATTTTTTTTTATAATTTTTTTTATTTGTGTTCCGTGCATGTTTGTATTTTTGTACATTTGGCATATTGTATACCGTGCAAATTAAATATCATCCCTGGTTTAGACAAATGCGTTGTATAATGCATCCTAACTTTTATTTAATTCCCCAAAATTCACTTTATAGAGATAAATTCTATATTCCTAACTTCAGGTGTAAATTTACTAAGATGGGAGTTCTATTGAAGGTTGGATGTTGCCCATAGCAACCAATCAGATTTTCTAGAAGAAGACTGCACACAGGCCCCTACCTCTTTTAATATGCCCCTGACTATTGGGACCCACACACCGGGCGATCTGGGGGCAATCTCACTAGATCGCTTAGAACATCGTTCTGTGTGTAGGAGCCACATTGATAGTGATGCGCGGCCTTGCATTTCGTTATCGCCCGGTGATTAATATCCAACACGCTGGATAAATCTAGTTACATCACCGGTGTCATGGCCAGTGTTCTCACCGGCGTCCATGTCGACTTAAGTTTAAATTCCGGACAAAAAAAACATGAAAAAATCATGAGGTTTTTCTCTGTTTTTTGAGCCAACGTGCCAACAGGCGGTATTTCATGCCCTACCATCCACTAGGGTGCGGTGGGAGAATAAAATAGTATGCCGAGCATAGCGAGGCACCGTGCCCGAAGCATGACTATGTCGACATTTGGGTCAAACGTCAGTGAAAAAGCCCATGTCAACCATTTGACTGTCCACCTTCCCCATGTCTACCTAATGACCCTGTCGACTTAACCCATGTTGAATTTCAGTCATGTCGACCTTTCTGCATGTCGACCTAATGCTTGTCGACCTGCTTGCTGGTGACCCAATGATCCATACCCTTTCCTATTTATACACAGAGGAAATTAATCTGAGACCCATGTAATGCAAGAAATACATATATGTCAAAAAGAATAAACTCGTCTGGCACAAACCAACTGACACGTCAGGCACTGAGTGGTATTTATGCTTATAGCCACATGCTCAGGGCGGATGCAGCCGGACTGCCCCTTTAAGTAATTACCGTCATGTTATGCAATTGAATATTTCTGTCTGGCACATTAATTATAAATTCTTTAGAACCCGTATCATCCTTGCCTGTTTTATGCAGCTCTTTGAGAGAAGAAAGTATTGTCCGTGCAGAGAGTTTTAACAGGGGATTCCCTTTCATCCGCTTCAGGTTTTTTATTATTTCCCTTTCTTGTCGCAAGCTGTGACCTTAAATTTAATTAAATGTACTTTTAAAGTGGTTTCACTTCTGCAGCCTTTAAAAAAAAGAGATTTTTTTTATTAACCTTCCTTTAATAATGCACTTTGTCCCTTTAGAAATCTCCTTTCCTGCTGATTCATTATGTGTGGGTAAGCAGACCGTGACATGTTAAAAAGCATCTTGATAGTATTTGATATTCAGTACTAACAACATATCGAGTCATAGGAGATTTTTAAGGGGGGCAGTGGGGGAGACAATCTGCATACTGGATGTGCCAAGACAGTAGGTAATTTGCATTTAGCATCCAGAAACACTCTGCTTGCAATCTGTCTCCCTTCACTGGGTTTTCATTTTTATAACCTTCAGAGGGAGTGAAAGCAATATCAGGCGACTGCAAGCAATGAGGAGTTCCAGCACTGTAACCTTGGGTGATAAGAAGTTCATGCAATGCAGGGGATACAAACTGCACATACCTGACCGCCTCTTAGCATGACTGTGTGCCACGCGTGTACCCAGTAACGCCCAGGACAGGTTAAGTGATATAGATGATCATTTACTTACATTGGGGCAGATGTATTAAGCCTTAACAAGAGATAAATGCAAGGGGGATAAGGAAAGATAAACGTCCAGCCAATCACCTGCTAACTGCCATGTTACAGCCTGTGTTTGAAAAAAGTCAGTAAGGAGCTGATTGGCTGGACGTTTATCTCTCTTTATCACCCTTGCATTTATCTCTTGTTAAGGCTTAATACATCTGCCCCAATGACCAGTGGAGAACCAATCAGCTTTTGCCAGACATTATAATTATGGTTATGGTACAAAATGTCAACATGGTTGTTTTTTCGACTTTTTACAGTCGGCAATTTGACATAGCAATTTTTGCGTATTTCAGCCCTCACCCTATGCATAAGCCTAAAACTAACCCTAAACTTAATACTAACCTGGACTGATGATATTGTGGCTGTCAAAATTGACGTCAACATTATCCCAATGTTGATATTATTCTTGCAACAACATTATGAAGGTAGAGATTTTCGCAGCAGAAACTTTTTCCTTGTCAACGTGTCCATGAATGTTGTCCAAAGCCGTGTCCAAAGCCGGGTATAGGTGATGTTTAACAGGTGGACCGAATACCATGTGACCCACCGGGATAGTTGAAATAGCCTGAACAGGAACTGAGCAGGACATCTTGAAAAAGGATATATCTATTATCCGAAACGCGTTGATTGGACCTGCTTTTGAGGGTGAAAGGAGAGAACCAGCGGGACTTCAAGCTTACGGACACCAACACTCACAAGCTGTGCCGGTCCGGCTGTGTCTGCAGCACGCCCACCGCATATCGGCTCGGAGCCGTCCCCTCTGCAGGTTGAAACTACCTCCCCTCCCACGTTACTTGAGAACTTTTATACTTTATACTTGTGTGTCATTGTTTCTGGACTGTGTGGAATAAATCGTGAAGCTGCTTTTACATCTGGCTACTAATCATTGGAAAAGATACCATTAAGTGAACGCGTGGCAGAAGTCTAAAGAAAGTTGAGTGCCTGTCATATGTTTGAGTT
The DNA here is from genome assembly GCF_055691185.1 of Crinia signifera. NCBI lineage: Eukaryota > Metazoa > Chordata > Amphibia > Anura > Myobatrachidae > Crinia > Crinia signifera. The sequence continues at coordinate 94,327,836 of NC_139226.1, read as the reverse complement.
GCCATTTAAGAGAAGAAAGGTTCCATGCAGGAGTGGTGGTGAAGAAACCGTTATGTGCACACCAGAATAGGATTCTAATGTGAGTTCACTGCCAGTAGGATTCCAAAGTAGATTCTCCTCAGATGGTCGGGTGCACTCTGTGGAAAAGGGAATTGATACTCCCCCCTTAGAGCTAGTGTTCATTTTCTATCCTACTAGCACTGGTTACCTTCATCAATACCTGTAAGGTTGACATTCAGACCATGTTGATATTTTTGGTGTCGGCTTTCTGAATGTTGACATGATGACTGGTGAGGCTTGCATTTAATGTAGATGTGCAATATAAAATGGTAGATAGTACTCAATCAATTTATTGAGTCTTCTCTTGTGCATCAAAGGGATGGTTTTTTTATGGACATAAAAAGGAAAAATATATACACCCAGCACAAAAAGTCTAATAGCCCTCGGGGTTATATAGTACATAATATCACATAGCTGCCAATGGTGCAGCTGCTATAGGGCCCACAGCTGGGAGGGGTCCAACATCCGTGTCAAAGTCAGACATGTCATATTTTTCAGACCTTTAATACCTTTGCATTGGGCACCACAAAATGTATTGGTATGCACCTGGACCTGTTCCATGTAATGTAGCATAAAATGAACTGGAGAACATTATAATGTGTCTTATTATGAACTGGACAATGAAATGTGGTATAATATGAACTGGGGTCACTGGATGTCATGATGACATTTAAATACTACATAATGATAGAACTACAGAGATGGGACTGGGAACTTAATCATAAATATACGCAAATTAGATCTTTGTAGTTCTATTATTATGTAGTATTCAAATGTCATTATGGATACCTGTCATTGTGCTGGGGGTATATACAGTATTTTTTCCTTATTTACTGTAGATGTGCAATGAATCACAGTGTTGGGACAGTATTTTCAGGAATCCTGCATAAAACTCTGCAGACGTAGGTGGCTTGAGGTAACAGAAACAGTGCCCAATTTAACCGCATTTTCCAGGTATGGGTAAAAACCGGACCCGGACAAGACCCCGGAATACTGGACTGGACATCAAACCTCTGGGGTGGGGGTGGGGGGGCTGCCTGTGACAGCTGTCATCAGGGAGAGGAGAATAAAGCCTCCCTGTATGGTCCAGGCATGTAGCAAAAACCGGAATGGTCCGGACCACACAGGAAGGCTGTAATCTCCATTTCCCCATGTCCCTGGTGAAAGCTATAACAGGCACCCCCCGTACAGGACACCCCCCAGACCGGACACTACAAGCCCCGGAATGCAGAGTTTGATGTCCAGTCCAACGGTCCGGGGTCTTGTCCGGGTCCGGTTTTTACATACAGATGGAGCTGGCCTTATTTATCGCCGGCTCCCGCCAGATCCTCTCCTCTGGCTAGCGCCGGCGATAGGGACGCACACACGTCCCAGTATCGCGGCAGCTGGGCAGCGTCTCCCTGCCCGTCTCCGCTTCAGGGAGACAGGAAGGGTTCGGGGGGGGGAGGTGTTCGGGGCGGCGAGGGGGACCAGTGGCGGGGACCCAGGGCGAGCTCCGTTGCCACTGGGCACGCAAGCGTCTTGTGAGCGCGCCCCTGGCAGTAGCCGGCCGCTGGCTGGCCAGCCCCTGTAAGGAAGAGGGGTGCTACATCTGTAGTCCCCATTTTCTGACTTGAATAAGACCTGGCCGTTCAGACCTCCAGGCAAAGCATGGCCCTTAAATATCCACCCATGGGGAACTTGATGGTTAAGCTTTGCATTTGGGGTGATTAATGCAGACTGATTATATATAATGTATGGCTTAAATAATGAAACCCAGAGAATGCAGAAAGAACGTGTGCACTGTGTAGACATGCTGTGACTGTCACTGTGCTCCGGAGACAGAAGGTCTTTCTCCAGATAGACAGCAGAACTGCAAACAGACGGCTGCTATGTAAAATCAGGGTGATGCAGCTTGTACTGAAAGCAAAGTGTGCCCTGTAATCTGACGTCAGACGGGCTGCGCTGTGTTATTGCTGCATCTGTCAGCTAGCAATGGGGGGTAATAGCCCACAATAATAGCAGCAGGGACCCCCAACGGCTATGACCAACCTGCTGCACTCATCTCTGGCCTCATCCTGGCCGCTGCTGGCGGGATTTATTACTGCAAGATAAAAAAGCGATAGTCACAACTCCAGTATGTACCAACGTGATCTAGCAATTATCATTTATTCTGCAATTTTTGAATCCATGCAGTGTTGCCTCACAGTAATTGGTCATTTGGGGGTTATGAGTAAAAACCAGACTTGGACAAGACCCCAAAATGCCAGACCGGACATCAAACTCTGCATTCCGGAGCTTGTAGTGTCCGGGGTGCTTGTCCGGGGGGGCTTGCCTGTGACAGCTGCCACCAGGGAGAGGAGGAGGAGGGAGAGAATAAAGCCTCCCTGTTTGGTCCGGGCATGTAGCTAAAACCGGAATGGTCCGGACAGCGCTGTCTTATTACCAGGGGCCCCTGGGCAGAACATTAGCGTGCCCCCCCCCCCCCATACGCAGCGGCAGCTGGGAGCTTGTAGCGCTGCCCTATTTGCCGGACGGGAAGCGCTGCTGATTTTGAAAAGACTGGCCGGATGCTGATTGGCTGAGAGAAATCAGCCAATCAGCATCCGCAGTCTTTTCAAAATCAGCAGTGCTATCTGCCGCTGGCAAACACTAGTTTGCAGGAATCTATGATCTGCAAACTCTCTTTGTTCTAGGGAATAGGATTGCCACCTAGCAACAGCTGGTGGGTTATGGTGTAAGCCTCCCGACATACGCTGGAATGGTATAGTGAAATAAAATTTTCACTTACCTTACCACAGCCAGGGGAGTAGGGAGCTTAGCTGCTGATGCATGACATGTGCACAGGCAGTGCACATATACTGCAGGTCATGCAGGTGCACTCTAGTCACATGCACCTGCTGTATATAAGGCTAAGCTCCGCCCCCTGAGGTCAGATTTTACAGAAGCTTACAGATGGCAATCCTAAAGTGGAACAAGAGAGAAATACCATTGTATGCAAAGACCATTGTATGCAAAAATAAATGTTAACTAGAACATTCATAACGAACATAGATCAGATCTGAGAAACTCTACTGGAAGGAGTAAGAATGAAACTGGGTTGAACTAGGAACCAACAACTAAAATAACTGCCATGCTGTATTGTAGCCAGGCATGTTATAAACTGAGGCAAACTTGTGAGTATAGCAGAGAAGAGGAAATAATTAATTTCTGATCTTTAGGTGACTGCACTTGTTGCTTCTTCTAGGCCTTTGGAGTGCCTTGAATCAAAGGATAAGTTAGGTATATAACCGAACCTTAGAGAGAACAAGCAGCAGACCTAGCAAGGTACTGGGTGGGAAGGGTGGGAGCTGTTGCTAGGTGGCAATCCTATTCCCTAGAACAAAGAGAGTTTGCAGATCATAGATTCCTGCAAACTAGTGTTTGTTCGTCGGGAGGCTTGCCACCTAGCAACAGCTGGTGGGTAGACTACCACACACCTGGTGGTTGCTCTAAGGAACGCAATTCTTTGAGAACCAGAAGGCCTCCAGCAATGTCTAAAAAAAGTCCAAGCGGATGAACAATGTGCAGCTTGCAATACAGGCTGAAATGGTATGCCTCTAGCAGCCATTGAATTAACTGCGTCACAGTGAAGGGGATGGCCTCTGAAGTGGAGTGTCTATTCCAGAACTCTGTATGGTGGAAACTATACACTCCCTGGTCATAAAAAGGTCTGGCAGGATGAAAAATATTCTGGCATGTGAGAGAGAAGTTTGTTTGATGTCTCTCCTTACAGGTACTGTGAGGGGTAAGTAAGTGGATTGGCAATCAACTATACAAAGATCTGGATCTGACTGGTCTCTGACCAGATCACATTCCACCAGAGGTGTGTGCATGGAACTTGTTTTTGTGTGTCCCCGTAGAATAATAAGGAAACCCATTGGCGTAGGGGTCATCCAGGTTCAGATATGTGGTTTGACGAAAACTCAGCCCCTCTGGCTGCAAAGGCAGGGGCTAACAGTGAAGCTAACTTCTTTGAAAGGCCAAAGATATCTGCAGATGGTGGTATAGTGGCCAAGAAGTACAAAAAGGGATTAATGTCCCACCAGGTAGAATGCCATAGCATGGTGGGCTAGCTAGAAAGAATCCTTTAAGTATTCTTATTCTCTGAGGCCTGGGATAAGGAGAGCTAGAGTCAAGCCATATGAGCATATCTTGGCATAAGCCAAACCTGTTTCGAATGTGGTGGCAAGGAAGTCCAGAGTTATGCTAGGCTCGGAAAAGGGGGCCTGAAGAAGGAAGGTTAGAGGACTGTAATGCTAGAAATTCAATTATGGATTGATATCTGGATCTTATTCTAGGCCTAAAACAGGCAAGGCGTGGAAAAGGCAGAGAGGTTGGGAATGGTCTGCAACCTAGTAATGTTGCAATCCACATACAATGTGGAAGATGTTTCAGTAGGTCTGTGCTGCCCTGGAAGCAGTCTGTAGATGAACCTAGAGGAAGCCCGGAACCTTGTGAAAAAGGTTGATAAAGGGAACAAAACTCTGGAGGGCCAGACAGAGTATGCCAGAAATATTTGGGTATTTTGGACACGTCTGTTTTGATTTTGTGGATGACCCACAACCGCAGAGCCAGAGGGAAAAAGGCATATGAAAGTGGAATGTCAGCCCGCGAAAAAGGACATAGCATCCATGTGGAGAGTCCCTTGATATTTGGATATGAATGTCAGAACTTGTACGTTTAATGGTGTTGCAAACGTATCCACTTGTGGGTGACCCAAGGTCTTTGCAATTCTGAGAAAGATCTCTGGTGTGTTATGGCAGCAGTGGGATCTAAATCTACACCTCCGAAGGAACTGGAGAGTCGCTCAATACACAGTATGACTGGTTATGTATAAGGAAATGGCTATCTTGTTTAACTCTTCTTGTATGCATGTAGCAAACAGGAGAATGGACCGCTGTACTGCCCACTTCCAGGCATTTATTGCCTGCTGACAGAGAATGCAAGATCAAGTGCCTCTTATTCTTTTGAGGTAGATAAACAGTGGTTTTGTTGTCCAGACAAAGCTGAACTGAATTATCCCGTGGGTCTGAGGGAAATACAGAGGATATAGCCAATCTGGCAGCTCCTAGCTCTGAGATTGATATGAGCTTTAGAATCTCAAGCGGTCCACTTCCCTCCTACTGTATTGCACTGGGTGAATGCCCCCCAGCCCATGAGGGATGCATCTGATGTGATGACTATGTCTGGAGTAGGAGGTAGGGGAGATCTGGAATAGGAAATGTTTTCCAACTGTGAATCTCCCTGTGGACTATGGGAGATAGTATCATTTTGTCTGTCCTAATCCTGTCAAATAAGGGATGATAGGAGGTTCTGGAATTGTCTGCATATGAGAGGTACATGGAGAAAACCCAGGATCTGAGGCTCTCATTTTCCTTATCAGCCTAGCCAAGTCTCTCAGTGAAAACTGAGCACCTAAGAAACAGACTTGTATGGCGTTCCACTTGTCTGAGGGAACCGCTATTGATACAGAAGAGGAATCTATCAAAGACCCCAGAAAGACAACAGATTGGGAAGGTATTAATACAAATTTCTCAAGGTTCTTATGAAAACCTAGATGCCAGAGGAGCGACAGGATAAGATACCTGGGAGAAAAGGGGGACAATTGTTCTGCATGCACTACCAGGAGATTACCTAGGTAGATAATAACAGTGAACCCTTTACTGTCTGAGGTGTGTAATTGCTGCCTTCATGATGCATATGAGTATGTAAGGGGCATTGGACAGTCCGAAATCCATTACAGTCCAGTTGCATGGAACGTCTCTCCACAGGGAACTTAGCAGCCTCCTATGATTTGGATGTTCCAGTATCATGTTCAATGCCTCCTTCGGGTCTGTTTAGCTACAATGTTTAGCTTGGACCAGCCTAAAGGGTATATCTGCTAAACCCTCCATATGGAAAGACCAAGGTTTCATATATATTCACTACTGGCCTATATGAAAGGTCCTGTTTCCTTACAGGGAAATGGTAGCTGACCCAACCTATTTGCAATTGTCTGCCGACTCGATCTAGCCCTGTTAAAGGGCCAGGGACATTATTTATCCAGCATCCAGAACTAGTGTTCCCTGGATGGGAGCATATCTGGTTAGGAAAAGGAACAAGGGGAATATGCCCTTCCTCCCACCTGTACATGGTAGTTCGCCTACAGGAGGCCAATGCTCTGGAAAGACAGGGAGGAATCCTCTGTCTTTATTAGGATGATATTCACTTCACCTCTCGTGACCTGTGTCTGGGAGAAGCCTCCTCTGAGCACTCTGTGGCTGTCACATTGCTCTAGGTTCAAACTGCTGGCTCTAACAGAATGACCCTCCTAGCAAACAGGCCCCTTGAAGGGCTGGGGACTTTAGCAGAACTTAACCTTGTGTATGAAGTCAGGACTGAAAGATCAGAATTAGGTTTGGGACATCCACTGATGCAGGAGCTACATTACTGAGATATGCACTTGCTTGCTGGCAGTTCTGCAGGCATTTGAAATAGAATTAAAGGCCTGGCCAATCATCAGGGTAGCTCTATTAACAGCTTTCAATAGGGCCATTTGGAAGCAGGGAATCTAGGGAGTTCGCTGGAACCCTTTTTACTCTGCCTTATCCAGGGCAAATAATACTGGCCCACAGTGTCAGTTACTATGAACTTTTATTTATTTTTATTTATTTATTTTTTGCAGCACTTTTCCCCCCACTTGTGCTGAGAAAGCAGAGTCAATCTCTAGGGTAAAAAGGGCAGGGATTTCAGGAATGCCCAGGTGTTACAGAGAACAATCTGTCCTCCTTAATGAGGGGCTGCAAAAGCCAGCTGGGTGAATTACTACACCTCAAGCACTTGTTCAGGGCAGAGTGTGCTGTGTATAGCATAAATGGGGCATTTCACTTGCCAATGCCACTCAGGTCATTTGCAAATCACTATATTCACCCCTGTGAGAGGATTCACTGGATCTTGTTACATCCTCCAACTCCCAAGCCACTCCCTGTGAGTTAGCTGGGGACTGTGTACTGTGGTGACTAGTCCCTTTTCTGAGCACTAGTCCCTGTTATGAGCTTGTTGTTGAGCATACTGCCAGTGACAGATAGGAAAATGTGCTGGCCATGGGCAAGAGAGGGTGGTCTGTTACAGACCTCTCAGGTATTCCTACTGCAGGCAATACCTGGTAAAGAGATGTTATTGCCTGAACAGGCATCTCTTGAAGAAACATGAACTATTTGTTTGTTTCTTTTTGTGCCTTTCCACAACACTGTGAGAATAGGCAGGGGGAGGAGGAGACTCTGCCTGTCTGGGCTCTCCTTTCTCCTTTTACAGACCTCTCAGGTATTCCTACTGCAGGCAATACCTGGTAAAGAGATGTTATTGCCTGAACAGGCATCTCTTGAAGAAACTCTGCCTGACTGGGCTCTCCTTTCTCCACAGAAACTTCCCTGCTGTCTTCCGACCTGACAGGGTTAAATAACTTTCTCCTCTTAAATAATACCTCATTCTGTGAGGAAGAGGAGGTATAAGCAGCCACAGCCATGGAATGTTTGGAGGGCCGTTTGTTTTGCTGAAGGATGGGGATTTTATTAGTCTGTCTGTAGCAGACACAGACACAGCTTCCTCCTTCCTTCAGCGCTGAGGTAAAATCTGACCTCAGGGGGCGGAGCTTAGCCTTATATACAGCAGGTGCATGTGACTAGAGTGCACCTGCATGACCTGCAGTATATGTGCACTGCCTGTGCACATGTCATGCATCAGCAGCTAAGCTCCCTACTCCCCTGGCTGTGGTAAGGTAAGTGAAAATTTTATTTCACTATACCATTCCAGCGTATGTCGGGAGGCTTACACCATAACCCACCAGCTGTTGCTAGGTGGCAAGCCTCCCGACGAACAAATAGTGCTGCCACAAGCTTCCAGTCGCCGCTGTGGGGGCAGCGGCGTGATCCCCGGCTGTGCGGCGCCTCCCGACCCCCCTCCCCCCTTTTTCTCTCTCCCAGCTGCCGCCATCCTAGCTGCCTTTGCCGGTCAGAGCGGCAGGTATGGGCAGCGCGGGCGGATCACTAATTGGCCAACCTGGCTGCTGTGTGGGGAGCAGGTGGGAGAGAAGGTTCCGGGACACCTGCTAGCAGAACTCTATGGCCATAGCCACGGGGGCGGGAAGCAGTACTCACAACCACCGACACAGCAGGACAGCCGGGTCTGGGCAGCAGCAGCTAGTAGCGCTATTTGCCAGGCGGCGGGAAGCGCTGCTGATTTTTAAAAGACTGGCTGGACGCTGATTGGCTGATTTCTCTCTGGCGTCTGGCCAGTCTTCTCAAAATCAGCTTCCCACCCGGCAAATAGCGCAGCACTACAAGCGTCCAGCTGCCGCCCGCAGCAGTACCCCGGGGTGCCGTCTTCCCCATTGGGGTGGGCCCCTAGGATTCTTGGGCCCCTGGGCAAGTGCCCATTAAGCCCAATGGGAAAGACGGCACTGGGTCCGGACCACACAGGGAGGCTGTAATCTCCCCTTCCCCATGTCCCTGGTGAAAGCTATCACAGGCAGTCCCCAGGACGGGACACCCCCCGGACCGGACACTACAAGCCCCGGAATGCAGAGTTTGATGGCCGGTGCGGTGTTCTGGGATCATGTCCTGGTACGGTTTTTACTTAGTCACTGGCCATATGTATAGGAACCAACTACAGCAACTCGGACCAGACCCACACAGGCTCCATTCATCTAACTCTGCTTACCAGAGCTTGTAGTGTCCTATCTGGGGGGATGCCTGTGATAGCTTTCACAGGGAACATGGGGAAGGGGAGATTACAGCATCCCTGTATGCTAGACTGGACCGATCCAGTTTTTACTACATCTCCAGACCATAAAGGGAGGCTTTATTCTCTCCCTCTTCCTCTCCCTTATGACAGGTGTCACATGTACCTCCCTTACCCTCCCTGTACGGGACACCCACCCAACAGGCACCCAATGGTACAGAGACTACAAGCTCCGTGATGACAGAGAGTGATGAATGGAATGGAGCTTAGCCAGTCCTGCGTTTCGGAGTCATGTCTGGTTCCGGTTTTTACCTACAGTATACCCCCAACTACTGTATAAAGCAAAGTCTACTCTCTCTAGTACTATTCACATACAGTAGATCCTGGTGTTACTCACTGTGCAGGTGACGGCAGAGATGCAGAACATGCTAAAAGACCGGGTATGGGTAAAAACCGGACCAGGACAAAACCCCCGGACCGCCGGACCAGACATCAAACTCTGCATTTTGGAGCTTGTACCGTCCGGTCCGGGGGGTGTCCTGTCCGGGGGTGTCCTGTCTGGGAGTTCTGCCTGTGACACCTGTCACCAGGTAGAGGAGGAGGGGTTTTTACATAGTCCCTAAAAGACCTGCTGGTCCAGATTTGCAGCGTTGAACAACAGAACAGATTGTTGCAAACAATATCTGCAGGGAATGTGAAACGTTGTCATTGTATGTAACAAATGGATCAGATCGCAGAGGCTGTTGGTTGTCAGGGTTCCACCTCTAGCATCTTGCAGCAGCTGCTTCCAGTTAGCCAGAGAGGATTTTCAGATGACAGATGAAATACACAGTATTTATATGTGTAATAATACTTTTTTGGACTTTAATAGATGTGTCTAATAATGTACATTATCCCAAACTCCCCTTTTGTGCATTTTTCACATGTTCACAAATTCTTGGAGGGGGGGGGGGATTCACATGTTTATATCCTCTGAAATAAAAGGCTTCGTGTTTAAAGCTTCTCGGTATTAACATAAATGCCGCAATTCTTCAGGTAAGGGGCAGGGCTAAGATGAAGCTATTTGCATCTTTTAGATCTGCCCAATTTGAATAATTTTGGCCCCTCTTCAAAGAGCAGCAAATCACAGCATTTTACTGGCAGAGGCAGATGCTGCAGGGGGATGGGGAGGATGCCAGTCGCTTCCGGTGAATCAGGAGGGGGTCTCAGCTTTCGGAAGGCTCCTGGCCATTCTGGGAGGATAGGGAAGTATGGTAACAGTTATTAGGTTGGTAGGGGTATGTAACACTGGCTTGACCCAATTTAGGTTGACATGCATTGGGTCGACTTTTTTGTCCCGAATGTCGACATGGACAACGCATCCCCTTGCATGGCTCACTGTGCACATCATGCTAGTAGTGGATGGTAGGGCATGATATACCACCTGTTGGCACATGTCAGCTCCAAAAAATCGTGAAAACTCATGTTGACCTTCCCATTGTCAACCTAATGCTTGTGTCGTCATTTCAACCCTGTTGACCTTAGCCATGTTGACATATTGCAGGTGTCACCCTAAGGCCTGCCAATCTTCAGTGGTCGACACAATGCATGTGGACCTAAATAGGGTCAACCTAGTGACCGTATCTCATTGGCAGTGTCTAGGTCAGCCCCAAAAGGTTGACACGTCAACATAGTAAAAAGGTCGATTTTCAACACATGAAGTGGCCGACATGGTGGAGGTTTTATTGGTGTCAAATTACCTCGAATTTGTGTACCCCTTGCCATGATTTGGGTTAGGACTGCTGCACTCAGAATACTTTTCCCAACCAGAGTCCATGTCGATGGTAAAGAATGAAAAAGTTAAAATTTTGTGTCAACACTGCCAGAGAAAATGTTATTTGGCCGCTGCCAAACTTACTGCTTCATAAATCTCCCTGAAGTACTATTCATTCACAAAATGACAGGCGAGGGGGCGTTCGCTGGGGTCCACCTAGCGTTTCATGATAATACTGGGCGGACCGCTACGAATGCAGGTGTGCCCCTGCCTGCTCGGCACATGGCGGCAGCGCCCGCCCCCAATTCGCAGAACGGCCAGCGTAAAAGTAAATCCAGGCTTACTTTTATCTGCGAAGACTGGAAAAGTCATTCGATGGTGAGTAACCATCGAATTATCTTTTCCTCTGTGCGTCCGCATGCTCGCAGATGTGTAAGTGTACGCATCCACTCGTGGTGTAGTGTAGCCGGGCATTGGGGCCGACCGATTCCCACATCTCCTCCTGTTATAGGCCTGGAATAGAACACACTGTATATATATACGTCGCTCACATAGAGGACACAAGGATATCAAGTAAGTTTCTGCAAGTTAAACCAGTTCTCAATCAAGTCCCTCAGTCTCTCTGCAGAAGAATGCACATTCTGCTGAAAATATGTATCACCTAATCTTAAATTAATTTAGATAATTTCCTAGCAAGTAGCACTTGACATTGAAAAATGGCATTACTAGCACATAAATTATCTTTTCCATGATTCATTAACCCTCTTTTACCAAGAAGATAATGGGCTGTCATGCTGCACTGTGAGAAAGTGCTCGGCGCTATCAAAAGGGCATTATGAAATATTATTCATGAACCAGAAAGTACAAACTGTGACTATTATGTTGATAAACCTTTCAGTCAGTGACAAGAATACACACCAGTCAGCCGGGGCGGGTTTCCCTGGCGACGATCCTGATGCTGCAGCAGAGTTCTCTGTCACTCACCAATCATCAGAGGCTATTTACTAAGGAGATGCAAAAGGTAACCCATAGCAACCAATTAAATGTTCTGCTTCCTAGTCTGGTTTGCAGTAGAGCTATTTGCTGATTGGCTGCAAATATTCTACCTACAGTCTGGGTCATGCTGCAATTTGTAATGCAATAAGTATCTCTCGTCAGGATGTGGTCGTTAAGTCGGCACAAGAAAGGTCGACACTCTTTAGGTTGACACCGGAAGGTCAACAGGTCGAAGGTCGACAGGGACTGAAGGTAGACAGGGTCCTTAGGTCGACAGGCGGAAGGTCAGCAATGCAGAAGGTTGACAGGGTTTTTTTAATTTTTTTTCCACTGTGGTTCCTGAACAGGCGGTAGTTCATGCCCTACCATCCACTACGGCATTGAGGGAGAAAGGAATACGCGTCGACCTTCAGCATTGTTGACCTTCCACCGGTTGACCTTCTGCCTGTCCACCTTCCGGTGTTGACCTAAGGAGTGTCGATCTTTCTTGGGTCAACCTAATGATCCATACGCCTCTCGTCACATGACCGCCAGGGCCTAGAAGACAACGCTACTGCCTGGACCAGGTAAATGACCGCTGGACCACTACGGATGTTCCATCGACATTCTATCGTGTCAACAAGTCATCTGTGTGGACATAATGAATGTCAATATGGTCATTATTATCATGTCCACCTTATGCAATAGTTTTGAAATCTATAGCAGCCACCAAAAGAACTGGAAAATTCTCACTGCGGCCGATTATCGATACATTGCGTACTGTATGTGCACAATGCCCGCCAGCCATGAAATCTTGTTACTTTTTTATTCCACCGCTAGCCGTTTGCAAGGAGAGTGACGGGAAGTAGGCATCTGGGGGTGGAAAACTGGCTGTCTAGTGGGAGTGGTAATAAATATGCAGGCGTACCAGAAAAACACTGTGAATGTCTGGGAAAGTGCAGGTGTGTTTAATCGTTCTAGGGGAGGGTGTGTGACATCAGCTCCGGGTCAGATAAGCCTATAATCATCGCAGCTACAGAGTAAGTCCAGGGCTAAGCGGCACTTGCGATCGCCACTGACGAAGTCCATGACGAAACACGTAGGGGCTTGGCCTAACTGACGCAACTGAATTGTGAGAAGGAGTGTGAGGTGAGACGGACGGTGCCGGGAATCACTGTTGGAGCATGCATACCGGGTAGAGCCGTGAGTTCTCTGCACAAGCAAATACCTTCTCTGTTCGTGATTTTGCCAGTGTGGATTTGTCTATACCAAGTGGTTTTTAGCCCACTACTGAGGATATTTATGGTACGCATGTCGTACACCCTCACGTATTTTTATTAATAAAATTTTTACAAAAAGGATACTGCACTATTGGGCGCCCCTTGTTTCTTGTGTTGTTGCAGAATATATATATATATATATATATATATATATATCTCCTATATATTTGGCTACATCTGTCACTCAAAGTGGGTGTCTGTGTCTATAACGCTCTGTTCCTGGACTTTCCTCTTAATGGCCCTTATTCAGATCTGTGCGGCCGGAGCCGCACACGGTGCTCCGGCCGCACAAACCAATCCCCGCCCACGATACGGATCGCCACGGCCGTCCGTACACGGACGGCTGGCGATCCGCAAGAAAATGGTGGGGCGTACGCCTCCACCATGGTGGGAGCTGCCCCCTGCATTCGATGGTCGGCGACCATCGAAGGCAGGGCCGCACGCCCCACCAGGTCCCGCAAGCTGAGACCACACGGACAATCGTCCGTGTGATAGCTTGTATGGGGGCTGAGAGCTGACATCCGGCGTCATACCCTCATTAGCATGCATACGCCCCGCGTTTGCATGGGAACGCCCATGAAACGCGGGGCGTATGCATAGGGAAATGAGGGTATGAAGCCCCTCACGCCCCTATACGCCCCCTTTGCGGCGGACGAACTACGTCTGCGGCGAATTGGGCTGCACATGCGCAGATTGACCTCTGCGCATGTGCAGACTGAAAACATCGGCGGTACGGCCGCACGCGGGCCGTACCGCACGATTCAGAATAAGGGCCAATGTGTGATTGCCTTCATCTGTGCTGAACACCTTTCTGAGAAATTAACCTGTTTAAAACAGGTGATGGCAATCATACATTAAGGAAGTCTAGAAACAGAGCATTGTGTCCCTCCTGGAGAGGGTCATGTTGGGAGGTATGTGACAGAGAACCTTACCAGTGAGCCCACAGACAGTGCCAGACACCCACTGCCTTCCCATGTTGCCCAGCACTGCTGCTCCACAGCCACCAGGTGAGCGCCCCCCTCCCGCGATTTGCGGCAAAACCTCCCCCCCGCGCGCCCCCCCCCCCTCCCGCGATTCGCGGCAAAAACACCCGCGACCCCCCCCTACCGCGATTCGCAGCAAAAACACCCCCGCGACCCCCCCTCCCGCGATTCGCTGCAAAAAGAACCCCCCCACGACCCCTCCCGCAATTCGCGGCATAACCACCACCCCGCGACCCCCCCTCCCGCGAATCGCGGCAAACCCTCCCCCGTGACCCCCCCCCCCCCGATTCGCGGAAAAAACACCCCCCCCCCGCGACCTCCCTCCCGCGATTCGCGGCAAAAAGAACCCCCCCGCGACCCCCCCTTGCACGATTGGCGGCACCCCCCCTGCGACCCCCCTCCCGCGATTCGCGGCACCCCCCCCCCGCAATTCGCAGCAGCCCCAGGATTAAATGGCACATGCAAAACACTGACATGGCTATGGTCGACAATGAAAAAGGTTGACATGAGTTTTTGAAGATTTATTTTTAATTTTTTCATATTCATTGTCATGTGTCGACATGGACACCAATGAAGTGGCACACTTATGTCAACATTTACATGTGTTGACCTTTCTGTGTTGATTTTTTCTTGTGGCGATTCGCGTCACACCCCCCCGCAACCCCCCCTCCCGCGATTCGCGGCACCCCCCGTGACCCCCCACCTCCCGCAATTCGCGGCAACCCCCCACCGGAACCCCTGTGAACCCCGCCCTCCCGCGATTCGCGGCACCCACCCCCGCGACCCCCCCTCCCGCAATTCGCGGCACCCCCCCGTGATTCGCGGCAGCTCCAGAATTAAATTGCACATGGAAAACACTGACATGGCTATGGTCGACAATGAAAAAGGTTGACATGAGTTTTTGAAGTTTTTTTGTCATTTTTTGAATATGAATATGAAGTGCCACACTTATGTCAACATTTACATGTGTTGACCTTTCTGTGTTGATTTTTTTCTTGTGGCGATTCGCGTCACACCCCCCGCAACCCCCCCTCCGGCGATTCGCGGCACCCCCCCCGCGACCCCCCCCTCCCGCAATTCGCGGCAACCCCCCACCGGAACCCCCATGAACCCCGCTCTCCCGCGATTCGCGGTACCCACCCCCCGCAACCCCCCCCTCCCGCAAATCGCAGCACCCCCCGCGATTCGCGGCAGCCCCAGGATTAAATGGCACATGCAAAACACTGGCACGGCTATGGTCAACAATGAAAAAGGTTGACATGAGTTTTTGAAGATTTATTTCATTTTTTGAATGTTTTCATATTCATTGTCATGTGTCAACATGGACACCAATGAAGTGGCACACTTATGTCAACATTTACATGTGTTGACCTTTCTGTGTTGATTTTTTCTTGTGGCGATTCGCGCCACACCCCCCTGCAACCCCCCCTCCCGCGATTCGCGGCACCCCCGTGACCCCCCACCTCCCGCAATTCGCGGCAACCCCCCACCGGAACCCCTGTGAACCCCGCCCTCCCGCGATTCGCGGCACCCAACCCCGCGACCCCCCCCCCCTCCCGCAATTCGCGGCACCCCCCGTGATTCGCGGCAGCTCCAGAATTAAATTGCACATGGAAAACACTGACGTGGCTATGGTCGACAATGAAAAAGGTTGACATGAGTTTTTGAAGTTTTTTTTTCATTTTTTGAATATTTTCATATTCATTCTCATGTGTCGACATGGACACCAATGAAGTGCCACACTTATGTCAACATTTACATGTGTTGACCTTTCTGTGTTGATTTTTTCTTGTGGCGATTTGCGTCACACCCCCCCACCCCCCCCCCCCACAACCCCCACTCCCGCGATTCACGGCACACACACACACACCTCCCCCGCGATTCTCGGCACCCCACCCCGTGACCCCCCCTCCCGTGATTCACGGCACACCCCCGCGACCCCCCCTCCCATGATTCGCCGCAACCCCCGCCCCGTAACCCCCCCTCCCGCGATTCGCGGCACCCACCCCCGCGACCCCCCCTCCCGCAATTCGCGGCACCCCCCCGCGATTCGCGGCAGCTCCAGAATTAAATTGCACATGGAAAACACTGACATGGCTATGGTCGACAATGAAAAAGGTTGACATGAGTTTTTGAATTTTTTTTTTTCATTTTTTGAATGTTTTCATATTCATTCTCATGTGTCGACATGGACACCAATGAAGTGCCACACTTATGTCAACATTTACATGTGTTGACCTTTCTGTGTTGATTTTTTCTTGTGGCGATTCGCGTCACACCCCCCCACCCCCCCGCAACCCCCACTCCCACGATTCACGGCACACACACACCCCCCCGCGATTCTCGGCACCCCACCCCGGGACCCCCCCTCCCGTGATTCACGGCACACCCCCCGCGACCCCCCCTACCATGATTCGCCGCAACCCCCGCCCCCGTAACCCCCCTCCCGCGATTTGCGGCAACCCACCCCGCGACCCCCCTCCCGCGATTCTCTGCAATCCCTCCCCTCCCGCGATTCGCAGCATCCACCCCCCCACAACCCCCCCTCCTGCAATTCGCGGCACCCTCCGCGACCCCCCCTCCCGCGATTCGCGGACACCTAAGTTGCAATACAGGGCATCTTTCATACAATTCTAACCATATTTCTCATATACAAACGTTCACAAATTAAGGGGGCGCAGCCCCTTACGACGGTGTGAAGAGCGCCCGTAGGGCGTGATGAATCACCTAGTATATATATATATGCTCTGAGCAACATCACCTCTTTTCATTTTTAGAAGCTTTAGTAAATTTACTCCACTATGTGTTATCTTCTAGAAGGTGCTAAATAAATAGGAAGTACTGTAGATTCACATGGGATGTTAATAATAATAATAATAATAATAATTATTATTATTATTATTATTATTATTATTATATTTATATAGCACTTTTCTCCCAATAGGACTCAAAGTGCTTTACCATTGTCTTTACAGCTCAAAATACAAAGCAAGCTTAACAGTAGATATCAGTGAAATGCTTGAGTAAATAGGTACGTCTTTAGTCTATTTTTAAAGGTTTCTACAGTGGGGGCTTCTCGCACTGTGCGAGGAAGAGAGTTCCATAGAGTTGGAGCAACATTGCCCACAGCAGCTTCCCATGTGAAATAGAACTCCCGTCTTAGTAAATTTTTCCCTATAACTTAAGTTCTAATGCAGCAATGGTTCCTTCCTACTTTCTTGTTTTGTTCATGGTGTTTCCATTTATGTACCGTGTAAGGCTCCGCAGACCCCTGTGGCACCATATAAATAATGGATTATAATATTAATAGTCATAAGACAGTGTGTTGTCCTTACACCTACATGGAATTACCCCACAGCGTGCACATCTATGTACAACGCTTGCGTGCACACAAAGAGAAGCACCTTTCTGCAGTGTGTGTGTAATTGTTATGTATGATCCCAGGTTATTCATTGCTGGTTATATTCTATTACATCCATAAATCATTGAATACAAACTATAGCACCGTAAATATGTTAGCAATCAAATAATACCGTAATAATACTCATCATCCTCATCCTCAAAATGATATTTTTCAATATTTTGATATTTAGTGCCCAGTATGAAAATAAGTGACATCACGTGCAAGGGGAGGGGCTTGAGCACTGAGTACCTGTGCCTGCGAGTCCCAGCAGACTCGAGAATAATCTACCCATCCACAGCCCTTGCCGCTGTGACAGCTGGGGTCCACATAAAGGTCACACAAGCTCAATGATGACAGGGACAAATGCAGACAGGATGGAAGAGGGGAGATCTCTGTAGTCTGCAGACTAATGACAGTGAGCTTGCCAGTGTGTTTCAGCTGTCAGGGGTCAAGGTAGCAGTAGAAGAGAGCAGGCCCGGAGGACGGCTGATAACAGTCTGTAGTCATACTGCAGGCTGACAAATAACTGGCTGCATGAATTGTGAATGCAAAAAGTCATGGGTATCCATATCTCAAGCCAGATGTAACGGAGCACTGTGTATAGCATGTGTGTAATTAAATGACGCTTACAGTCATCACCATGCCGGACCTGATTCTAACCACACACAATGCTAATATGTGCGCAGTGGGCCGATGCTGCTAGTACCACTGAGT
Source organism: Crinia signifera (assembly GCF_055691185.1). Taxonomy (NCBI): domain Eukaryota; kingdom Metazoa; phylum Chordata; class Amphibia; order Anura; family Myobatrachidae; genus Crinia; species Crinia signifera. The sequence goes on along the minus strand of NC_139226.1, from coordinate 94,309,929 downwards.
CGCACTGCGATGATTATTGCCCAGAGCTGCAGAATTAATACGGATTTAGGGAGTGTGGATTTTAGTGGGTGTTCCTGGGCAAGTTACTGACAGTGGCAGCATCCCACAGGGCAACATGTTCCCACAGAGGAACTGCGCCTACCATAGGACTGGTGTATGTTTCGATGGGGCAACCGAAAATGCACCTGATAGCGTGTTTTAAGGCAGACTGTGGCAAGACGGTGTCTCACTATGGACACAATTTGAATTAGCACAAAGGCCGTTATTTAATTAAAGCCCCAAAAAATCATCATCATTTTGACTATGTTTTTCTGTGCTGCAATGGTCTCAGATGGCGTTAGAGGTAAAGTGATTAGCATGGAGAGTTTATGGGGCGTAATAGGGGAGGGTTGACTCCAAATATCTATTACAATGGCTACAGCAGCACTTCTCTTAGATCAGGCATGTCCAACGTTGGCCCTTCAGATGTTGTGAAACTACACATCCCAGCATGCTTTGCCACAGTTTTGCTATTAGAGAATGCTAAAACTATTGCAAAGCATACTGGTATGTGTAGTTTCACAACATCTGGAGGGCCAACGTTGGACATGCCTGTCTTAGATCATGTGCACTACCCAGTGTTCAGATTCACTGCTGATGCCTGTTATAGAGGAGGTGAGACAGTATACAAGCCACCTCCTCTCTTAAAATCCCTCTGGAACCTGAGTACTGTAATGTGGCATAATATGAACAGGGGCACTGTAGTGTGGCATAATATGAACTGGGATCACTGTACTGTGGCATAATATGAACAGGGGGCACTGTAATGTGGCATAATATGAATAGGGGGCACTGTAATGTGGCATAATATGAACTGGGAGCACTGTAATGTGGCATACTATGAACAGGGAGCACTGTAATGTGGCACAATATGAACTGGGGGCACTGTAATGTGACATAATTTGAATGAGGGGTAATGTGTTGCATATTGTTTACTGGCAGCCCTACAATGGAAAATAATATGAAGTACAGTAGGCCACTACTGTGGTTCAGAGAATGAACTAGGGCACTGCTGTGGGGCATAACATTAACAACTACTGCAGAGAGATGTCTCTCTAGAAGCACTGAGATAGGGGCCCCTTGAAAATGTTTCTATGGGACCCACAAAGTTCTGGCTACATCCCTGGTGGTATGTGTAGTTCCATAACCGCTGAATGCTGACTTCCCCTGTCAAAAAAGTATACAGGAAAATTTGATTTGGCTATGGTACTATATGGCGATGGTTGTGAGACAAAAATGATGTCACACTCCTCAGGACTTTAATTCCCTCAAGTCCCAAATATTACATTGCTGGATTTTGTTTTCAATTACCTTGTAATATCTTGATTATTACCCTTTATTTAACAGCTACAGTATGTAACGAGACCACATACCTTACAAATAGTGCGAGCGTGAGGGATGGCACCATTTTGTTGGCTGTATTAATATCTGTATGAACTTGTATATTCTAAGTCTACAAAATGGCTGCCTCTACCGACTGCAGTTGACGGATGCATTGTAAGGTGGGGGAATGAAAAAAAAATTTAAATTAAAAAAACAATTTCTGACTGTGGCCTCCAATATTCTCTCCACAGTTCACGGTATTAAGTGGACGTGCAACAATGGGAACAGCGGTTCAGGGTTTTCTGTGGAGCACCTTGTTCAGCAGATACTCGACAGTCACCAGAGCAAACCCCAACCTCGGACGCACAACTGTCTCTGCACTGGCAACTTAGGTAACTATAGAGATCTCTCCTAGGGTTCTCGCACATAGCCATTGTCTAGCAATGTAAGCAGCCATTGTCATCAGTAGGCTTATTTCATAACATGGCGGAAAAGGCCATTCCTGTGCTACCTGTAGCTGCCAATCAGATACCAGCTGTCATTTGGGTCAGGTAATACAAATAAATGCTCATATTTGATTGGTTTCTGCAACATGCTTTATGCACCTTTGTTATTGAATAAGCCCAAGATGAATAAAAATGTATAAAAAGGGCAAATTCATAAGAGATGGGCTCGAATGACAAGGCCTACGGTGCCAGAGTAGGGACAATTGTGCGCAATTTAAATGATAATTACAATTATTACTCGATTTCTAAAAGAAATGCTGTAGAATTTGTTATTTAAGAATTACAATGGATGTGAAATAGAAAAACAAGGATTTCATGTATTATTCTTGAACGCTGGCCAGTCCAGACCTTTTGCACTATTTGCAAAGTGATTAATGTTGTAAAGTCACAATTGTGTTTCATTTTTAGACTAGCAGTTTGTCTCATTGGTACCAAGGGATTAAGCATTTGTTAATAAGCACCAAACATACACAGATAAGCTGCTTTTAGCAGACTGGAGATAGCTGGGAAATGTGAAGGTGTTTCTTACAGTTGCTATATCCCTTGGCAACCACTTGGAAAGCTTTTGATTGGTTACTATAATTAGGTCATACATTTGTCCTGCTTTTAATATGGACATTTGAGGCTGAATTTCAAAATGAATGAATTTCATTACGATTATCCAAGAAAAAAACATCCATGCTAAATATTGTATGATTGAGGTTGAAAATATGAACGTTTTACCAATTTATGAAGGAACAAAATGCCCTTTTCCAATGCACTGTGTGCTAAATCAGTTTTTATACCAAGTAGCTATTAATTCAGTTGGAGCCAGTGGCTTTGCTAAGGTGCTTCATGAGGTAAACATAATGTCCACCATCTTGTTGCATGATTACTAATAGTTATGAGCTCTCACCTTATAATTTTAATCAAAACTCCATCAATTCACATACTGTTATTTATACTCTAGACTGTGAAAACAGAAAGTTTGGAGTAAATTCATAGGCTGAGCTATATGGCTATTGGTTATTCACACACAAAATGGCTGCTAGGACTCTTTGAAGCGGACAAATTCACTCCTAAAGTAAGATGTCATTTCCACTCACTTGTCTTTGTCAACAATAATAACTCAATTAGTGACTTATTGGAAGTCCGCCGTTCTCTTGACCATGACCATTGCCATGGTTACCAAGGATAGGAACAAATATGGCATCCTAATGGCAGCTAGGTCTGGGCAGGTAACTCAAACCAGAAAAGGCTGGAGGTGTGTAATGTTATGCTGCACCTGATTGGACAGGATTAATAGCCAACCCAGAAAGATTCCCCATTAGTGACACACCTATAGCCCTGTTGCAATGTTTTAGAACTGTTCATCTGAAATCAGTCAACTAGATATTTTCATTTCTCCGTATTCCATTATATACAGTTATGTCCCATCTTTTGTGCGCACATTTGTGACAGTATTAGAGAAAGCAGATTTCAGTTTAATTGTAGTGGTCGATTAACTACATTGAATCCGCAATAGTCAATACTAGCGTTCTTGCTGTTCATTTTCCACCAGACAAATGTCAAAATGTTTATTCCAACAGTGATGTTCAGGAAAGATTTAATATCATTAGAGTTTTATTCCGGCATCACGCTCACAGAGTGTTTTAATGTTAATGCAGTCCGGACAGATAATACGTGCCTGATTTTATTTAGAATATTCCTGCATTTAGGGGTTTATTCTGGGTGATGCGAATTTGCGAGACAACCAGAACCCGCCCTGCGAATGGTGGTACGCTGCTGAACACCATTCGCGTGGTGCGTGCATATACATCCATTCGCATGCCATACATCCATTCCCACATCTTTCAACCATCGAAAGATGTGACGCGCACACACATATGCTCAGGTCACTTTTACAGGCGTGTACGTCGTCACTGAAATGGGCGGGCAGCTGACATCCGGTGTTGGCGAACACGTCCCCGGGCGATTACTATGAAAACACCCAGGATCTTTGTGGGAACACCCATGAAACGCTGGGTGTTCCCATGGGGGTGTACCCTGCCACCGTTCAACGTGGCCGCATGCACCCAGCATCTGCACATGCACAGACAAAACAGAAGAAAACATCCGCCCCCTGCGAAGGGGCCGATGCAAATGGACCATAATAAGAACCTTAGTGTACACAGAGTAATCACAGCAGTTCTGATAATAGATGTTGTTTTCAGGTATGAGTCATTGGGTCGACCCCTAAAGGTCGACATGCCTTTGGTGGACACATAAGAAAGATTGACATGCCTAAGGCTGACAGGGTCAAAGTTCGACACAAGCATTAAGTTCACATTGGGAAGTTCGACAGTCAAAAGGTCGACATGGGTTTTTCACTTTTTTGTCACGAATATCGACACAGTCGCCATGGACACCGTATCGGTGCACCACATCCCCTCACATAGCTCCCTGCGCTCACCATGCTTTTGACACGGTGCCTCACTATGCTCTGCATACTATTTCATTCTCACTCCACACCCTAGTGGATGGGCAAGGAATGCCACCTGTCGGCACACGTCAGCTAAAAAAAACCTGTGAATAACCCATGTCGACCTTTTGACCTTCCCAATGTTGACCTAATGCTTGCATGGACCTTTTGACACTGTCGACCTTAGGCATGTTGACCTTTTTCCTGTGGCGGCCTAAGTCATGTCTACCTTCAGTAGTCAACCCAATGTATGTCAACCTTAATAGTTGTCGACCTAGCAACCGTTTACCATCGTTTTCCTTTCTGCCCACCGATGACCGGTCCAAATATATATATTTTCCCTTTGCATGGTGCATTACGTATTCAGAAGTAACAGTTTGGAACAAATACGCCGAGCTCGTCTGTTTTATTATTTATTTATTTCCTGTTTTTCTTCATTCCGCTGTTTTGCTTTTTTCCTTTTAGTTTATATTTAGTTATTTATATTTTTGTCTCAAATAGCCAACGGGGCTGTGTGAGCTGTTTAATGACCTGACTTTGTACTATTTCACCATTACATATTTATTGCACGAGCGTTCAGAGGTGTTATTAGGAACTGCCTATATTACTGTTGCACAGACATAATGGGATTTTTCTTGCTCACATATATTCATGGCTATCTCACTGGCCTTTTGCTTCTATGCACAAATTATTCATATACTTGCAGATTCAACAACACAATTGCCCACGAGCCAAAGACGGAACATATCTCAGTTTGGTAGCGCGGGTAATGTGTGCACAGATTGAAAACAATATGCAAGGCTGGGGCCAGTCGGGTCTACACTGATAGTATTGCAGCGCATTTACAGGGCTAAGAAATAACTCATAACTTCATGCAATTCTATATGCATTAGGCCTTAAAGAGAGCTGTCATCACACTAGTTATATCAATGTTGGGACAGTTTACAATGAACTTTTGCACAATTTGGCTAATTAACCACCAATGGTAGATAGATAGATAGATAGATAGATCGATAGATAGATAGATAGATAGATAGATAGATAGATAGATAGATAGATAGATAGATAGCAGTGCTATAAGTAGGGTGGTGCGTAGTGTGCACTGCAGGGGGTGCTCTTGGAGGAACTTGTTAATTATCTGTTTTGTTTTAATTCTTTCCACTTGTAGCTCCGAGGATCGGCATTTCCTGACTGCCCCCATCTCCTTCCTTCCCCTCTCCCATAGCTAATATCTGTACACCTTTAATGAACTTAACTTCAGCGCTCTTTGTTATTCGGGCACACTGTCCTTTATTACATTTTAAGATGCTGACGTACACGTGATTTTAACCCATCACCTGTGGCATTGCAGTCAGACACTCTATTCATGCGTCATCTGACCCTGTATAGAAATTCTAAATAGAACTATTTGAAGTTCACCTTGTACTTCATTAAAAATGATCAGCATTACAGCTGAGCTGATGTAGATAGATAGATAGAGAGAGAGAGAGAGAGAGACAGACAGACAGACAGACACTCCTTGTTTTGGCACCTTGAAACATAAAAAGATAAGGTACTTGTGTATTATAGCGGCACCCCCGATGTACATCGCGCAATGTTTTTATCGCATCGCATGCCATGCACCCGATGGCATGCGATGCAACGCGATTTTGGCCCCCTATGCGATGAAACACCAAATGGGTGCTTACAATGTTAAATGCACCCCCACGCCGCCCCCCCCCCCACACTATAAACGTGAACCCGAAGCGTGGCGAGCGGCAGCGGTACGCGTCCTCCGACCTTTTCATACCCCCACTATCCACGTCGGCGTGGAGTTGAGAATAGAAAGTGTGGCGAGCCCGAAGCGTGGCGAGCGCAGCGAGCCCCACAAGGGGACGCAGATACCTGTGAAGCCCGCGAGGGGACGCGGATACCTGTGAAGGTATCCGCGTCCCCTCGCCACGCTTCGGGCTCGGTGGCTCACTGCGCTCGCCACACTTTCTATTCTCAACTCCACACCGACGTGGATAGTGGGGGTATGAAATGGTCGGAGGACGCGTACCGCCGCCCCTCGCGGGCTCGCTGCGCTCGCCACGCTTCGGGTTCACGTTCATAGTGGGGGGGTGGCGTGGGGGTGCATTTAACATTGTAAGCACCCATTAGGGTGCTTATACAATTTTTAATGGCATCGTATTGTATGGCATTGTATGCCATACACAATGTCATACAATTTTAAAATTGTATGACATTGTACAATATCGCGCAATATCGCGTCGCATCGCATACCATCGCATGCCTTATGGTATGCGATGCGATGGGCGCCGCTATAATACACAAGTACCAAAGATAAAATTCTACAATATTAACAAACCACCCAAAGTTAAGTGGAGAGGAATAAAGAACCAATCAATCAGCTCATTCCTGTTACAGGTTATATTTGAAAAATGACAGTTAGGAGATTTTTTTAAATCTTAGCTTTTTTCTTACGGATAACACAATGTTATTACAATCTTAAGTTAACAACTTCTGCATTAGTAGATAGATAACAAAAGCTGAAATATGTAGTTTTAACATACAATTACTAATAATGACCTTAATATTGGAAGTTTGTTGTTTTTTTCTTTTGCGTATCCATTGGCGCCCTCCAGTGGCTAACATGCGCAAATAACAGCTGACCAAAAAAAAAGGAATAGAAAAATGTCATTTTCCTGGCAGCAATTTGCTATTCTTTCTCTAATATTAGTATGATCATTTTGCTGCCTTTATGCAATATTCTGCTAAGCTTCAGGGGAAACACAATGCTTGTATGGTTGGAACAATCACTGAGCAAAAAATTATTAAATATAACACAGATGGATGTGCTGTTATTATTGCAGAGATCCGCTTTATTCCACGTGCTGGTTTTTTTGTAGGTTTACCACTTATTTTTAAATGACCTTTTATTGGTACTTTTTTTTATATGTATAATAGTTACCTATGTCGTACAAATGTATCCATAAAAGTACAATATCCCGTTTTTAAAATGGGTGTGAATCTAGATCGACAGACAAGACCGACATGGAGAAATGGTCTACACATACAAAAGGTCGACACGGGGAAAATGTCGACAGGAAAAAGGTGGCCACGTGAAAAGAGTTACACCAGGATTCCATATTACTTGGTGTCAATGTCACCACCTGTCAGTATGAGCCCCCAATTTATGTAGTGCGCACCCTTGCATGGATCACTTTGACCATTCCCAGTTGTAGTCCAGGTGGATCAAAAGCATGAAAAAGTAAAAAAAAACATGGAAAACTCTGCCTTTTACTTGTGTCGACATTTTGTCAATGTTGACCTAGTGCACTCAAATTTTATAATGCCAACCTAGTGCATGTCGATCAGATGGGGTCCACCAATTACTGTCGACCTATCATCCGGATACCTTTCAAATGATGACACTACATAGGGCAGATATGGCATATTACCCAGATTCATTTGGTAAATACCAGCAATACGTATAATCGCCCATGTGTATGCACCTCCGCCAGCAGGCCGCCATCCTTATGTGCGTTTCATCCCTGTCCTCATTATCAGTGGGCATGTGATACAATATACAATACAATATACAATGCAATATAGGTTCCGCAGAGGGAAGTGCAATCAGCTCATTCACACGCTCTACCTACATACCATCGTTACTCAGCTGAGAACATCATGCCTCACCTGAAACAAGTAACACGTTGCATAGATGGACAGGTTTTATGTATAAATAGTCCATCAACAAAACTGCGATACTTGCCTACTTTTGAAAACTAGCTTCAGGGAGATTAAAGTCGGTAGTAGAATTTTGCACTGCACCCCATTGAGGGGCGTGTCATGCTCCACCCAAAGGGCGTGTCTAGTTCCATATATGGAGAGATTGTAAAAAGAGATTGTGAACATGGAACCTAGAAAAGTGGGTGTGTACTGCTACATCAGTTAAAAAGATGTATATCCAAATGTAGATGAGCCCCAAAGCAGTTAGTAAAAGATACTATACTTGGTAAAGTGCTGGGAAATGGTGCTGATGATTCAATGTAAATTTATCTCTCTCTCATTCCTTTTTTCCCCCAAAAAATATAAGTGTTATGTGGGCTAGGTGACATGAGGGAGATTGGTAGACTAACGAGGGAGAGAGGGAGATTGCTGCTATTTCAGGGAGTCTCCTGCAGAATGCAGGAGGGTAGGCAACTATGAGGTGCTTCATACAGTGGTACTGAGAGGGGGGGGTACTAATTACACAGGTGTGATGGATGTTACCTGGCAGCAGCAGCAACTCTTCTCATCCCACCAGTGCTGCTGTGCGCCGGGCTGCAGTGCTTAAAGTGCTATTTTTCTGTTTCTTAGTCTAAGGGTGCATGGCCACGCCTCCTGCAATTAGGCCACATCCTCTGGAAAGTACCTTGACCCAGCCTCACTCTCTACTGCCCTGGCTTTATATACACCGCATTGATCACTGAGCTTTTTAGGTAGCTGAATACTTGGAATAACTGGTGACGTGTTTTGCGCATTTACTAAATTGTCCTCTGACCTGAATGTAGCCGTAACATTGTCCCGCTGGCTGAGCGTAAAGCCACGTTGTCTGCCGTAGTGTACAGGTATTTGAATACAGACCTTCTTATTTGTACTCTTATCCTATGTGTCACATATTCATTACCATTCTTACATATTACCTGTTTGCTGATCATTCACTTACTTATCATTCCTCCTCTATTACCTGTTTACCTATCAATCCTTATTACAGTAGCATTCACTTACGTACCACTCTTTCTCTATTACCAGTTTACCATTCATTTATTTAGGCTTATTTATGTTACCTATTTACTATCACTCTTCCTCTATTGCCTGCTCACTATCCATCATTCACTGATCATTCTTTACTGTTACTTGTTTACCATCATTATTTCTCTATCACCTGTTTTGCTATTACTCATAAAAGTAGACAACCAGTTTTATTTACTAAGAGATGGGACGTTGCCATGGGCAACCAATTCGATTATATCTATTATCTACTAGAAGGTGCTAAATAAATAAGAAGTGGATTCTGATTGGTTGCCCATAGCAACATCCCCTGTGACATAGAACTCCCATCTTAGTAAATTTGTCTGGTGTTCACTTTTGAAAAAAAATATAAAAAAAATTCAATTTTTTAAAAAATGCCCTCTGCGAGAACATACATTGGGAAAAGCCTGGTGCTTACAGTATAGAACAAACCCGGTTGCCACTCCTTCCCTGTTAGGAGAGATGGTTTCTACATTGTATTTTGAAAGAAAAAAAAATATATATATATATTTCTTGTTTTTTATTCCAAGCAAACTTGTACCATTTTCTTGACACTAGTAATTATAACCATTAGTATAAAAGGATTACCTTCCATTTTATTTGGGGTCATTAAAGAACAATTATCTCTTTCCGGGAATAAAGGGAAAACAGTTTGAGTAAGAAGTAACCAATATTTATGTGCAGTGGCGGATTCAGGGGGGGGCACCCGGGCACGTGCCCCCCCTGTCATTTATTTTGTAGCTGAGGAACAGGGTTTTCCAACGAGCCCAGCCCCGTGTCTCTAGCCCCCCGGGAACCGGAGATATCGCCTGGCAAACCTGTAACGTTTTTTCCCCATAGGATAATATGGGACCTGTCAATTCCGACCCCCACCCGGTTCCGACAGCTGCCAGTTCCCGCCCTGGCATCACAGAAGCTTGTGGTTGATTTCATTCAATTCCAAATCGCTGGACCTTCAATATGATACCAAATCGGTCAATCAGTTCCAGAGATATTGCGTGTAAACCGATTTTTTTATTTTTGAAATGTAATTTCATGGCTGTTCATGTTCTTAGAGAGCAGATTACTCTGGAACCAAACGTTCCAGTTTCACCGGACCAAAATCATTCAAGGCCCGATCAAAAGTTCTTCAATATAATACTTGTCTCATGTAAATGGGTCAGTTGGTTCCGAAGATATAGCCGGTTAAATGAGATAACTGGTTAAAGGGGGGAGGGGTGGTTTTCTCTCCCCCTCACACCAGAAAATGCAGGGACTAGGCTGGTGTAAAAGGGGCCAACCTGGGAATGCATTTTCTGGTGTGAAAAGGGGATTATTTAAAATAGCCGGGACCTGCAGTGCTCTGAATACAGCCAGGCTCTGCCACTGTCAGTGGCTATCACTTCTGCCTGGCGGCGGCTGTCCCCCATTTACCACGAGCATGTATTCCCCTTTGGCAATGAGCATGTAATCCCACATGGCAACGAGCATGGAATCTCTGGCAATGAGCATGTAGAGAAGCAGCACTTATGTAGCATCATTTTTAATAGGCATTATGGTGTTTGGCATAACACATAATGGACATAATGGCGTGTAACTTAACGTGTAATGGACATTATGGTGTAAATGTTTAATGCGAGACTTTGGTGGACAATGTCCCTGTTTATGAAGTGTATTGTGAATTTTGGCTTAATCTGTGTGGCATTTTGTGAATTCTGGCTCAATCCATGTGGCATTATGTGAATTTTGTCTCAATCCGTGTGGCATTATGTGAATTTTGGCTCAATCCATGTGGCATTATGTGAATTTTGGCTCAATCCGTGTGGCATTATGTGAATTTTTTCCCAATCTGTGTGGCATTATGTGAATTTTGGCTCAATACGTGTGGCATTATGTGAATTTTGGCTCAATCCATGTGGCATTATGTGAATATTGGCTCAATCCGTATGGCATTTTATGCATTTGGCTCAATCCGTGTGGCATTATGTGAATTTTGACACAATCCATTTGGCATTATGTGAATTTTGGCTCAATCCGTGTGTGTTATTATGTAAATTTTGGCTCAATCCATGTGGCATTATGTCAATTTTGGCTCATTCCATTTGGCATCATGTGTAAGGGGCAAGTATAATGGGGTCTAGTATTTTGTTGCATAATGTGTAGAAGTTGTATATGGTGTTGACACGCTCCCTGTTGAGTGGCCACACACCCTTTTCCGGAGCACGCCTTTGGCGCGCGCACAACTACATCCTTCACTTTTGACGCCATGGTGGGCCTGCATACTTTAAATGCCAGGGCCTATTTTTAATTCCCTTCCCACCCTCTCCTGCCACTCTCTTAGCATGTACACTGGCACCACTAACACCGCCCCTCCCCCACCCAAAACCCTTTTATATCATGGTGCCCCCCCTGTCATTTTATCCTGGATCCGCCCCTGTTTATGTGCTATCGACCTTCAGAGAGAGAAACAAAGGAAGCAGTGCGATAACGACGGGACGGCTCTAGTAATAGGCAGCTGCCTAAGGGTTACAGAATCTTGGGGGGGGGGGGCATCTTCAGGTCTGACTAAGACAAAATGTACCCTTTGAGTGCCAAGTGAATTTGTCAAAATAGGTGTGAAAATTGCCAATGCAAACATTTGTATTCATCATAATGACCTGTAATGTTACCTTATATAGGACATATATATATATTTTTTCCACGTTTTTATTTGATTTTATATAACAAATGTGAGCGGTGCTGGTATTTTTTTAGCAGATATTTTGCACATCTCTCACAGAGATGTTGGCACTCAAAGGGTTAAGGATGACTCTGAGGGCGGCGTCCTCGTTGAACTTAATGCAAATAGCAGGTGTTGAACTTCTGAGATGCCACCTCCACGTGTTCACATGAGGTTTACGGGAAGTCGGTATTGGTGTATGGGTGGTATAAGCAGCTAAAGATTTGCCCAGGGTGAGGAAATACCTTGAACCATCCCCGGATATAGAATACCAGGACAATTTGCCAAAGTTTTGCTACCTAAGCATCAATGCAATTTAATGGAGCTTATGGGGGAGACTAGTCAAGAGGTTACATTGATTAGTAAATACTGACTAGAACTGTTCAGCAAAAGTCAAAGCCACATTATTTTCATTGGAACGGGGGCTTGGAGAGCCTGTGAATAATTTGCAGACAACCGTAGCCTTTGTAATTCCAAAGAGATGTAGCAGGTTATCCCAGATAGTTATCTCTGAATTCACTGCACAAACAGTCAGACCCAGATCGTAGAGGAATCCCTGTGTACCTTTACCAGTACATATGATGGTGGATTCAATTGGAAAAATCTAATTGAACCCAATTCGTGTTATTGGTCAATGACCAACATATAGGTTAAAAGATCGTGGCTAACAGTCATCCACATTTAAGGCCAGTCCCATTCACCAACTGTCCAGTCTTGATCTGTGTGGGTATTTCTCCTTGGCTGAAGGTAACATGCTTTGTATCGGGATGATAATGGTAACATACTGATGTGGTATAAAATTGTGAATCTCCACAAATATCAGCCTTTATATGTATTACTTAATGCATGCTAGATTCAACCATACCTCAGCCCATTATGTATTATTTGGGTGATGTATCAGGCCTTCTAAAGTGGGGGAGTGGAGAAGTTGCCCATAGCAACCGATCAGCTACCACTTATAATTTTAAAGAATGTACCTGATACATGCTAGGTAGAAGCTGATTGGTTGTGGTTGCTATGGGCAACGTTCACCATTTTTAAAGGGATTTGTCCATGTGTATAGGAACAGGCTTAGATGCTGCTATGCAGGCTTAAAGCCAGCAATCCTTAACATGGGTCATCATTTGCCCTCTCAACCCTATGACCTTGACACAGTCACATGCCCTGCTAATAATAGTGCTACACCACTGAAGTAACCCACTATGCCAGCTGCAAGTCATGGATAACTCTTCAGCAGTTATGAAATGTTCTCACCACTTGATATTTGATGAAACAGACCCATTAATTGTACTGTCTTTATTTAAAAACGCGTTTCCTCTGGGCAAGAGCCAAATACACAAAGCTTTATTCCACCAAAACACTGTCTGGACTGACACAATACTGACCGAGTGTCATGACCATCCATGATCTGATGTGCTAGTACAGTAGGCACCTTATTTCCTGCATGTCACAGTAGTCGGTGTTGGAAAAGAAACCCAGTATAAGAAAGACAAGGGCATATTTCTTAAGCTTGTGAAGTGATAAAGTGTCTGGTTTTGATCACCGGCCAATCATCTCCTAACTGTGACGTTACAGGCTTGGTTTAAAAAAAATGACAGGTAGGAGCTGATTGGCTGGTGATAAAAACCAGACACTTTATCACTTCACCGAGCTTAAGAAATCTACCCCACAGTTTGTTACGGAAATGTAACTAAGTACTTTTTATGTATTGACTGTTTATTTGTTTACTGGCTGTGAGGTCGTTTACTTAAATTGTATTTCAATGTATCAGATGTATCAGCTTTAGCGCTCCTGAATGGACAATAGAGATGATTAATAAGCGTTTTGTTATACGGGTAAATGTATCAAGCCTCCAGGTTGTATCAGAATTTGGGGGTGGTTTTTCAAAACTTGGAGAGAGAGAACGTATCAGCCAGTCCAGTCTTAACTGCCATTTTAATGTTTGTGTTTCAAAAATGACCGTTAACCTTTGAGTGCCAACATCTGGAATATTGTTCCAAATACGTTAAAATCCAAGGATATTACAAGTCTGATAGAAAGTAAAATAACTACTTGGTGACTTCTTATGCCCTTATATTTTGCAGTAACAAGCACAGTATCCCATATATGAGCTTCATGTCTTGTCTAGCTTCGTCAAGACACTCGATAATATACTCAATCACCTAGTACCGAAGGAGACTCTCCTCCATGTCAAAGTTACGGTAGTTTTTATATTAAAAATACACAATTACACAATGGAAACTCTACTAAGTTTACTCTTTTTAGCCAATATCTTTATACAATTCCTCATCTGGATAATAAACAGCTGCAAAAATAGAATTTTGAATGATATTTGTGCAAAGTATCTGTTTTGCCCATTTATAAATTTTTCTTCCCCTTGATTATTTCAGGTGCTGGTAGCAGTGTGCATCACAAATGTAACAGTGCCAAACATCGCATCATCTCACCAAAGGTCGAGCCAAGGACAGGAGGATACAGCGCTCACTCAGAGGTACAAAACAATGATGTGTCAGAAGGCAAGAATGAGCACAGTCATGGCAAATCCTCCAGTCGGGAGAAAAGAAATGGGAAAATGGCCAAGCCTGTGCTTCTTCATCAAAATAGCACGGAGGTTTCTTCAACAAACCAAGTGGAGGTTCCCGACACTACCCAGAACTCACCGGTGTCCATCAGCAGTGGCCTAAATAGTGATCCAGACATGGCTGACAGTCCTGCCGTTACTGGCGTCTCTAGCATGGCCGTTGCTTCAGTTATGGGTAGCCTCTCCCAAAATGCCACTGTGTTTATGTCTGAAGTCACCAATGAAGCAGTATATACAATGTCGCCAAACACAGGTCCCAATCAACACCTCTTGTCCTCAGATACAACTACCCAGGGACTCGTGCTGGCGGTAAGTTCAGATGGTCACAAGTTTGCCTTCCCTACGGCAGGGAGCTCGGACAGCTTATCAATGCTGTCGGCTAATGTCTCAGAAGAGCTTGTATTATCCACCACCCTTGATAACAGCAGAAAGATACCCGAAACCACTATGAATTTTGACCCAGACTGTTTCCTCAATAACCCAAAACAAGGGCAGACATATGGTGGAAGCGGTCTAAAAGAAGACAACATTAGCACTAATATACGAAGGTCATCCAGCACAGAACGCAGTTACACGTTCAACCCAACTTTAGCAAAAGAGATAAAAATAGAGGACACCACATTTGAGCAACAGTTATCAAAGGATAGCTACCCATCCACGTCATCGAATACTCTAACACTCACCCCAGGTTCCGGCCTGCTCCCATCAGGTGGGGGGCTCAGTCCAAGCACCACGTTAGAACAAATGGATTTCAGTGCGATCGATTCCAACAAAGATTACTCAGCCAGCTTTAACCAGACGGTGCAGAGTCCCCATGTCCACCAGACCCCTTCCCCTAGCTTCTTTTTACAAGATGCCAGCAAACCGATTCCTCTGGAGCAGAACTCCCACAACACTATCAATGACTCGAACAACGCGTACGTCAACACGATGGGCATCCCGAACGTCAAGACTGAAGTATCAAGTCAAACGCAGACCAACTGTAATGGTTCGATCGACCAAGCTAGGATAGAGTCCACATCTTCCCTCCAACTTATGCAGTTCCAGGCAAACTTCCAAGCGATGACTGCCGAGGAAGTTCCCATGGAGACATCGCAGCAAGCGGAAGGGAATGAAAATATTCTGAAACCTGGTGACCTTCAGGCCTGTAGCGCTGAGCACTATATGCAGTCAGAAAACACTGCCTCGATGAGGAACGGCAATGGCCTGCCTATTCTGCAGGGAAATATGGTACAAGGACTCTATCCTGTTGCTCACCAGGCACTGAGTAACTCTTCCAACATGGAGCTCAATCTAGACCATTTTGATATCTCCTTCAGCAACCAGTTCTCTGACCTTATCAATGACTTTATCTCAGTAGAAGGAGGGAGTAACACTATTTATGGACATCAACTGGTGGCTGGAGACAGCAACGTGTTGCCTCAGGCGGAGGATGGAAGCAGACCGGTATACGCTCAGGCTGAAATGTGCATACCTTGTTGTAGCCCTCAGCAATCAAGTATGCAGCTAAACAATTCAGAAACGGGGGCCACCACCATGGCTTATATGCATGTTGCCGAGGTTGTGTCAGCGGCAGCGCAAAGTACCCTGGGATTGCTGCAACAAAGTGGACGACTGTTTATGGTGACGGATTACTCTCCTGAGTGGTCATATCCAGAGGTGAGGTCCTGATTGGTGTATATTATATTTTATGAGCTTACATTCAGAATGATGGACACTTAGGGGTTTATTTACTAAGATGGGAGTTCTATTGAAGATGGGATGTTGTCCATAACAGCCAATCAGATTCTATCTATTATCTTCTAGAAGGTGCAAAATCAATAAGAAGTAGAATTGATTGGTTGCCCATAGCAACATCCCATCTTCGATAGAACTCCCATCTCAGTAAATAAACCCCTTTAGGGTAAGTTTACTGAAATGGGAGTTTTAATGAAGATGGGATGTTTTTCATAGCAACCAATCATATTCTACTTCCTATTTAGCACCCTGTAAAAGATAATAGATAGAATCTGATTGGTTGTTATGGACAACATCCCATCTTCAATAGAACTCCCATCTTGGTTTATCATTTCCCAAGTGCATAGATACGTCAATTGTGATTTTTGCCTGGTGGCATTTTTAAAGCGCCAATCATTTATAGATCAAAACAAGGTCAGTTTTGCCTCGTAAACAATTGCCGCTTTAAAAATGCGGCCATACTCACAGAACTTCCTGCAAAACCAGAACATCACAGGCTATTACGTATTGCCCCAAATATATCTATACATACCATATGTCTTTTAGATTGCATTTATGCATTAAATCCCTATAAAGGTTGAGGCATCTTTTCCAGCTCGCCCCTTATCATACTTTAGCGCGTTCACTTTATTCCAGCATTGGGAAAAGTGATTTTTTTTACATTTCGTATGTGCAAGAGTTAAATAAACAGCAATCAGGTTGAAAGAGCAGGTTGTCTTATGTCAAAATATAAAATGCCATCTGCCAGAAATAATCAGAACTTTTAATGAATAAAGGGAGGTAGCTCTCTCCTGAGAGATACGAGCACGTTCTACAAAATGATCTCTGAAATTCAGCTTTATCATTTACAGGTATTTTAAGAGCACCGAAACCCTGACTATTATTAGCACTCACTGTGATTTCACAGCCAGTCCTTCATTACAGTCAACAGAAAAATTCCAGCGCTCAAAACTATTATCGATTTTTAAGAATAAAAAAAAAATGTATTTCAAATGAATATATTTTATAGTTTCCTGATGTAGATGTATATGTGGCAATAAAAGAAAAAGTTTGGAGAATGAGGAGTAGCAAAAACTTTCAGTGTATAATATTCACTTAGGTGTATTCATATAAAACAAACTGTAATCTTACCGGGGTTATATGGACCAAGGGAATCATGCTAACAGGAAATGTACAGGTGCAGTGATAAAGTTGATAATGCACCAGCCAGTCAGCTCCTGACTGTGAAGTTATGGGAGGGATTCAAAAAAAGAAGCTTATTGGCTGGAGCATTATCACCTTCCACTTTATCACTTCACCAGGCTTAATACATCTGACCCTGAGGGGCTGATTTATTAAGCTTGGTGAAGTGATACTGTGGCTTTTACTTGATCACTGGCCAATCACCTACTGTCATTTTTCAAACCCAGTCTGTTACTTTATCACTGGCCATTCAGCCTCTTTATCACTTCACAGATTTTAATAATTCTGCCCCAATGTTACAAAAATGCAAAACTGGATTAAGGGCCACATGGGCCTGGGGCTGAAAATGTTAATGGCTAATGTGCTGTATGTGTATAGGGAAAAATCCCGGTGGGCACCACTTTACGATGGACTAACTCCCTCCTCCGGCGGTCAGTCACTTGGTGGAGCAGGATCATGGATTAACTTGGGTGTTTAGTTGGTTTATATATAAATTATACCAAGATTAGTCCTACTGCCAACTAAAGTGGGTGATCCTGACCAGGGACGTCACTAGTCTTGGTGACACCATAGATGTGCACCGCTAAAAGGGGAGTGTCTTCATGGGGAGGGAGTGGCATTGTGGGAAGGGGAGTGAACTCACAGGAAGGGTGTCTTCAGAGGTGTTTATAGAGAGGAGGAGGCCTGTGTTCAGGTGCCTGATTGGACCCCCTCCACCATAGCAAGTTTTTGCGCCTTTTTATTCTTTTGCCTACACCATCCAGATTACACCTTGTCTGATTGCACTTATTCCAGTTTGCAGTGACTTAGAATCATAACTATACCCCCAGGGCTGAGGTTCTGTAGCTGCACGCAGATGACTCAGGTAGGGATTATAGGCACAAGTAATGGTGCAGCGTAGAAATATGCTGTTATATAACACATTTCTTCCTTCAGTGTACTGATCACTCATCATCATTTCACCTGGATAATGGGAGTTGTCATTCCCACTCCCCCTTTGTACGATCCATGTCTCATGGGTCAGGCAGAGGGGGCACGTTCCCTAACGGCACACAAGAGAGACCAGATGACTCCCCCTCCCCCCCTTTACCTGCTGCGTTTCCATGAACAAAAAAATCTTCCATACAGTAATTTCTTAAATGGGAGCTTGTGATATGCAAATGAAGGTAATAATCCTCAAACACCTGTTTACTATTATTAAGCTCACCGCACGGGATATAATGTATTCATAGACTTATCTTCATTTCAGATTCCTTAAAGTGAAGTTTTCTTTTTCCATGTAAATGCTTTTCTTATGCTACTGCCTAAGGGGACTTGGTAAAAACTGAGGATGTAGAACTATAAGGGGTACATTTACTAAGATGGGATGTTGTAGATAGCAACCAATCAGATCCAATCTATTATCTTCTAGAAGGTGCTAAATATTTAAGAAGTAGAATCTGGTTGGTTGCTATGGGCCTCAGAATGCACTGCTAACATCTTAACACTAACAAGTATCATAGGCAAACGCAGGGTTGGGGGGGGGGGGGGTTTCTGGTTGCCCGGAACCCCCCACTCCTCTTTACAAGTGCCTTAAATTTTGCCAGCAATGGCATTGGAATATAATATGATCAGGAGAGCGGCCACCACATCATGCAGTGTAAGGGACAGAGCAGAGCTGCTGCACATGCCCAGTGTACCAGCTTCTTCTACCACATTTACTGTATGTATGTCCAGTGTATAAAGATTCCAATTCTCAGGGCTGTTACCGCTCCCCCAGACCGTACCCACCGTACTCACTCCAATGTGCTGCAGAGTGGGAGATTCTCCCCCTCTAAAAATCCTGCGTTTGCCAATGAGTATGGCTATACACCTGCCTTATGCAAACCCCCCCCCCCCCCCCCCCCCCCGAGTGGAGTTTACAATCTATATTCCCTACCACATGTACATGCACACACAGACATTGTAGGGTTAATTTCTTGGGAGCCAATTAGTCTACCAGTATATTTTGGAATTGTGGGAGGAAACCAGAGTACCCAGAGGAAACCCACGCAAGTAAGGGGAGAATATACTAATTCCGCACAGTTTGGGCCATGGTGGGAATGGAACCCATGACGTCAGCAGGGCCGGCGCCACCACTAGGCAGCTTTAGGCATTTTCCTAGGGCGCCGGCCACTAGAGGGCGGTAAAAAGCTGCAGGAGAGCAGGAAGAAGAAAGCTCTGCGCTGCCTAGTACAGCACGTGACCAGGAGTTCGTACTAGCAGGGAGCAGGTGAGCCGTACGCCCCCGCCCTCGCCCCCCTCTGCCTGCCCCCCCAGGAGCTAGTTGGCAATCAACAGCACCACTGCACCCCCCTTCCCTGCTAGACGACAGCAATCCACTGCAGGCGCCCGCTGCCCCCCCCCCCCCAGTCAGCTGCAGAGAGGCGTGCACCCACCCCCCTGTAATCCGCAGGTGGTGCCTGATGTCAACCCCCCCATCTGCTGCAGGTGCCCTCCCCCCCCCTGCCTGCAGTGTTAAGCCCACTGCCCCCCCCCCCCCCCGGAGTTAGTTGGCAATCAGCGGTGCCACTGTACCCCCCTTCCCTGCTAGACTGCAGCAATCCACTGCAGGCGCCCGCTGCCCCCCCCCCCCCCAGTCAGCTGCAGAGAGGCGTGCACCCACCCCCCTGTAATCTGCAGGTGGTGCCTGCTGTCAACCCCCCCTCCCCCCGTGAGCCTCCCCTGTGGACTGGGTCGGAGCGGCGGGGGGTGCGCAGGGGCGGCAGGTCGCCTGGGGCGGTAACAGGGCTTGCACCGGCCCTGGACTTCAGAGCTGTGAGGTACTAATGCTAACCATTACACCGTCTGTACTGCCCCAAGTGGTGGATTAGCCAAATTTTACGTATCCAGACATTTTGAAGTCTTTTTAAATGTTGGAGACTTGAGGAAATGCTGATATAATGTTTATGCAATACTTTTAGATCTGAATATCCACTTTATAGACACACAGTAAATTATCCACAGGCAAATGAGCACTTACAATATATACATAACAAGTTACATTATGATAAGAAAAAGAACGGTGTTATTCTTAGTGATATGATGAGGGTAGCTTTTGTTTTCTATGTAATATAATGTCCTTGTTTTCCAGCATACTGTATAGTATAGTCCTTGAGTCATTCAAATAAGGTCAAGTGTTTCAAATGTCCTTCATTTGTAATGCAATGTGCACCCTCTAGTGGTAGACTTGTGTAAGGCAACATAAAAAGTTTGAAAACTTGATAAAATCCAGTAAGTGTACAGTACTGTTAGGTTTGTGCTTGGCATACAAACTGATTGGCATTGCTGGAGGTTTAATACATTTACCAAGCATTAGTTTTGACTGTCATTCGAAAGCCAATGGTAAAGCCCGTAAATCACCTAGAAATCAGCGCATCCCTATTGCAGTACATATACAGCGATGCGTTTGCTGTGCATTGGATTTCTGCATTAAGTCAGAACAGGTGGGTCACATTTAGGAAGATGCCGTATTTGGGACAGACAGAGTGGACCACTTAGGCAGAGTGGCGGCTTGCTCAGAAAGGTACTGAATAGTACCACTAGCCAGGGTCATCTTAACGCATGGGCTTACTGGGCAGCTGCCCTAGGGCCCCACAATTCTAGGGGCCTCCGAGCAGGGGTTTGCTGGTGCCTCTGGAGTTTCTAGTAGAGATTGCTGCCCGGCTGCTTTGATTATGAATTAAACAAAATCAGAGCTGCTGGCTGTAATCATGCTAATTGCTGGATAGCAGGTGGAGACATCGCAGGAAGTAATAATTTAGTTAAGTAGGGGCCCCACTGCATTGCTTTGCCTAGGGCCCTGCCACTAGCACAATAGCAGAACACAGAGTAGGATCACCAGTACACAGTAAAATCTCCAGTACAAACATATTTAAAACCCACCTCTGCAATTATGCCACACCCCAAATCATGGGTTGTGCTTCAAATGCTGCCTGCTCTGTGTCTTCTCTGGGGTTCCCTGTGTCCTCTTACCCTCTGCTATCCAAAACCCCCTACATAGTTATATCCATTTAGTATAATTTTAATTTATAATTACAATTTTAAACATAAATAATGTATATATTAGACCCGGCATATCCACAGAGTGGGAGAGCAGGCTCATCCATTGTGCAGGAGAGCAGGCTCATCTATTGTGCACAGGGGCGTAGCTAACTATTTTGCACCCCCCCGCCACATTTTTCGGCGCCCCCCACCCCCGCGCACACCTAACCTGCCCGGGGGTGGGGGGGGTGAAAACTGTCTGCAGTATGGGGGCAGCCATTTTCTAATTGTCAGTTTTCATTGCAGCAGGAGCCAGCCGGGACCGTGACGGTCAGGCAGGTCCCGGCAGAGAGCTGAGCGAGACGCAGACCGCGGGTAACTATAGCCTCGCAGCCCCCCAGCGGCGCCCCCAATTTCTCTGCGCCCCCCCCCCCCCCCCGCCACCGCGGGGGCTGCGGAGCTATAGTTACGTCACTGATTGTGCAGGAGAGCTGGCTCATCCTCAGAGTGGGAGAGCAGGCTCATCCATTGTGCAGGAGAGCAGGCTCATCTATTGTGCAGGACAGCAGGCATATCCTCAGAGCGGGAGAGCATACTCATCTATTGTGCAGGACAGCAGGCATATACTCAGAGCGGGAGAGCAGACTCATCTATTGTGCAGGACAGCAGGCATATACTCAGAGCGGGAGAGCAGGCTCATCTATTGTGCAGGACAGCAGGCATATCCTCAGAGTGGG
This sequence comes from Crinia signifera, assembly GCF_055691185.1. NCBI lineage: Eukaryota > Metazoa > Chordata > Amphibia > Anura > Myobatrachidae > Crinia > Crinia signifera. The sequence continues at coordinate 94,287,905 of NC_139226.1, read as the reverse complement.
AGAGCAGGCTCATCTATTGTGCAGGAGAGCAGCCTCATCCTCGGAGCGGCAGAGCAGGCTCGTCCTCGGAGCGGCCGAGCAGGCTCGTCCTCGGAGCGGCAGAGCAGGCTTCTCCCTCCTCGGAGCGGCAGAGCAGACTCGTCCTCGGAGTGGCAGAGCAGGCTCGTCCTCGGAGCGGGAGAGCAGGCTCATCCTCAGAGTGGGAGAGCATACTTATCTATTGTGCAGGACAGCAGGCATATACTCAGAGCGGGAGAGCAGGCTCATCTATTGTGCAGGACAGCAGGCATATCCTCGGAGCGGCAGAGCAGGCTCGTCCTCCGGGCGGCAGAGCAGGCTCGTCCTCGGAGCGGCAGAGCAGGCTCGTCCTCGGAGCGGGAGAGCAGGCTCGTCCTCGGAGCGGCAGAGCAGGCTCGTCCTCGAAACGGCAGAGCAGGCTCGTCCTCGGAGCGGCAGAGCAGGCTCATGCTCTGAGAGCCTTATCCAGAGCTGTATAAACTCACATCTGCACTAATCGATTGGGCCACCATTCGGAGATGTGTTCACTACAAAAGCAGACCCATTGTCCCACATACATCACTCAAAATCTGGAAATAAGAGACACACAGAAATTCAAGTGCTGTATTCTCAACAAGTCGGTCATACAACAGTTCAAATTTAGACATCACCCCCCCACCACCCCCATCCATGAAACAGATAATGAAAGACAAAGGCATTAACGTACTTTAGTCATCACGTAAAGGTAATGCAGCTATGCTAAATATTCCTAATGTTCTCCGGCTATATCCTTTCTTGCTGACAAATGTACAATTAAATCCATTCATTTTTATACCGACTAATTCAGATGACTTGTCTAATTGTATCCCAGCCCATTTCAGCCTTTCTAATCAGAATATTTTTGAATGATAGTGAAATGATCTCCACAAATCACGGTCACTTAGCACATCGTGGAGTGGAATTGCTTTTACTTAACGTGTTTCTTCTTAATAGTGACTTTTATGTTCAGTTTTTATGTTCACTTTTATTGTCATTTCTTCCTCAATTGAATCTGTTTCACGATTCTGAAATACACTGAGATAAGTAACGTTATATATAAATATAGAGGCAGGGTCGGATTAAGGTCTGTGTGGGCCCCGGACAACATACTTTTGGGACCCCTATCAAAAAGGTTCAGATGTATCAAGTTTCAAAAAGTGATACAGTGGATGGTGATAAACCACCAATCAGCCCCCAACTGTCATTTTTCAAACCCAGCTTGATACATCTAAAAGAAAAAAAAAGAGGCTGTTATAAAAAATAAAGTATACGTTTTCAATCAGCATTGTGACTGTGTTCAATTCGGTACAAATGTATCAAGTTTCAAAAAGTGATACAATGTAGTGATAAACAGCCAATCAGCTCCTAACTGTCATGTTACAGGCTGGGTTAGAAAAATAACAGGTAGGAGCTGATTGGCTGGCTGTTTATCACTCTTGACTTTATCACTTTTTGAAGTTTGATACATCTGGACCTATGAAACAATATATAGATTCAAAATGCAAATCACACCTTACAAAATGTACCCTAATGTTCCAAATATCAGCATACTATAAAGAATAACACAATTGTTTATAAATAATTCACAATAACGGATATGTTCGGTGCCACACAACTCAAAGCCCGCTGCCAGCCAATGACACACTGCTGGTGCCGCTGAAACTCGCAGCTCCTAGACTGTGAAATCCTGCGAGAGGAGATGGCAGTGGTTGTGTAGTGGGGAAATTAATTCCACCTATTTTGGTGTTGATTCCACCTTCATCTGATTTGGTGCCGCCGACTCTGCTCCTGACTCTGAGTGCACACAAAGGTGCAATGGTGATCAGGAGAGCTGCAATCGGCTAAGCCATGGGCATTCTTGCTGAATGAGTGGCTGTAGTTCACATTATTGGTCTGGTCAGAGGCGGAACTACTATTGGCGCAGCAGATTCAGAGCACCAGGGCCCCTGAGGACTAATACTGCTTTCAGATTGCAAAATGCAGGGTCACACCGGGACTTTGAAACACCCAGCAATATTGCCGGTTCGCTGATGTCATTCGCAGCAGAGCTTCATCAGGGGAGGGGGAGGAGGCAGGCGCTGCTCCAAGCACTGCCTCCTCCACCAGTATGAACCGAACCAGGTCGCTTGAACCGGTTAAACCCGTTCGAGCTGTACAGCAACCCGGCAATGAATCGGTAATAACCCTTCTTTTTTACCGGTTCGTAATGCCGGGTTGCTGGACCCAGTAAGCCCTTTCAGATCGAACCGATTACCGTGTCGAACCGGCATGAACCCGGTAATTAGGTGCGATCTAAAAGGGGTATAAGGGGCTTACTGTAGCCTCTGTTACCCTCTTCCTGTAACTGCCTCTCTCCGTCACACTCTGCCTCTCCCCTTCACACTCTGCCTCTCCCTGTCACACTCTGCCTCTCCCCGTCACACTCTGCCTCTCCCCTGTCACCCTCTGCCTCTCTCTGTCAACCACTGCCATGTTGCATATTGTGAACTTGGGTTGGGGTGGAAGAGGTGGGCCAAAATTATATTTTTGCACCTGGGCTCAGCACCCACAAGTTGCGCCACTGGGTCCGGGCTCGGCGACTGAAAAGGATCAGATGCCTCCCTCTCAGTGGTCATACAGTATGTTTCTAACATTAATGAAGTTTGTTGTTCTTATTTTCCATAACTTGTAAGACATACTGTACGGCTGTAAGTACACTCCTTCCTCCCAAAGCAGCCTTTCATGTTCCGAGAGCCATCTCTCGTTAGATGAACACAAAGACAATGACAGCTTAGCTGGCCGGGAGGGAATATAATCAGGGTGAGGGGTTTGTTGTATAGCAATGATGAGAGGAATACGGCTGGGTCCCTGAAGACACGAAATAAAACTTTGCTGAGCTCATTAGTTTAATTAATAGCACCTGTGTCTCCCTGATTAGGAGGTTTACAACCTTGCAGACAGGCCTTTCCTAATCTCTGGCTCCTGCTTTGGCACAAGGTTTAATGAATATGGATAATTAGGGGGCATTAAGGGAAATGCGGAGACATCTCAGAGTTATACAAGAAAACTTTTTAGCTGTAGTTTCCAGTTAGACAGAGTTTCCCGAACTCTGACATTACAGTCCAGGTTATAAGGATATCCATGCTGGTGGCTTAATTAATACTTGGTTTCCAAGACTCTGGCCAGTGTTCAATGTTAAAGTATGCTATATGCAGCAAATCCGGTTTAGGATTCGCTGCACATTCACTGGGTTCCGGAGGGCTGGAGCATTCGCTGCCAGCCCTTCAACGCTCGCTGCCCCTGATGGCAATTTTTAACCTTGCGGCATTGGCCTGGGGACGGCAGCAGGCAGGGAGCTGGAAGCCTCCCTGCCTGCGCCGGAATGTGGGAGGGGGGGGGGGAGAGGAGGGCTCCCGGGGACACAGGCAGCATAAACTGCCAGATTAAAGCCCATATGGGCCTGGAGCTAACATTTATGAAGGGCCTATTATGTGCTGCTGCAGGGAGTGTGGCCAGCATGATGGGGCGTGGCTACAATGTTGGGGGTTTGATCTGTGCAGTGATAGGGGGCTAGCACCATGGGGGGTATAGCTACCGCAATATACAACATCACTTTCTCTCCCTCTTTGCTCATATAAGATATGTAACACCGTGCAATTTTATTCATTAAAGTTTCATATATATAAATGACAGAAAATTCTGTAACATGAGTGGACACAGTTCCCAGCTTAACCGCACTGGATGGCTCTCAGCTGTCACATTACCTTCTGTAACCAAACCCAACTGTAACTAATAGCATCTCTCCTGGTGCGGGATGTACCACTATATCCTGCCACTTATTGGGTACATACTGCCGTTACCCACTCTGTCCAAACTCCGGAGCTTGGTACATATGGTCAGGGCTGGTGCAAGGCACCGGAGCGCCCCGGGGGGGGGGGTGTGGTGACGCGGCCTCGACGGGGAGTGAGGGTGCCAGGCGATTCGATGCGTGCCGTCCTTCTGCCGGGGCAGGATGCGGGAGTGTGCCGCTGCGTGCACTGCAGGATCGGGCACGCAGTGTGTGGCTGAGCCACGGGGCGGTGGGGGAATGGGTGATGCGGCGGCAGCAGCCGTGAAGTTGCTCCACAGGGGGGGGGGGGGAGAGGAGAGTTACACCGCTTACCTCCATCCCATCCAGGGGGGGGACACCTGCTCCAACTTCCACCCTCCAGTGGCCGGCACCCTAGGCCAGTTGTTCTCAACCTGGGGTACTCTGCAGACCAGTTGGGGGTACTTGAAAATAACATTGGTAATGGCGGAAGAAGGAAGAGTCTTTTGATGGTGGCAGAAGACTCCCATTGCCATGGAGACAAACCACGTTGTGTCACTTTTGGTTCTGTCTGCAGCATCATTAGTGTCTCCTTGTGCTTTTGCCTGACCAGCAATCCACTAGGAGCTACCTACGCTGCCCTCAAACATCACCAATCATCTGCCCTGTGTCAGGTGTCGAGAAAGCAGGGGCATTAATCCTGCAGGCATTAGTGGGAACCCCGATGACGATACACAACCAGCGGCCAGACACAGAGTATTCCTAACTGCATACTACTCCTCCACTACTCTTTAATATAAAGACACGCATTAGTACAAGCATACTGCTCACTTCCACTACACTCGTAAGTACTGTGGATATTTCAAATTGAGATGAGGGGGTACTCATAAATTAAAAGTCTAATCAAGGGGTCGGGAGATAAAAAAGGTTGGGAACCACTGCCCTAGCCAAATGCCGAAGGGCGGGATTTTGTAACATCCGCTGCCCATTATCGCCAGGCATCGCATTATTAATAACGGCATATTTCTAACATATGCGGTTATTAACGCAAGGGACAGCTCTAACATCCACGCCCCCTTACCGCCGCACTTCGCATTCATAATTATCGCATATGCAGTAACATATGCGATAATTATGGCAAAGGACAGGTCTTGCGTTAACAGCTGTCCTTTGCGATAGAGTCAGCGGGTCCCATGGGGACCCGGCGGCTCTCCCCTCCCTCCCTTACCCGGCGCTGCTGCTGCTGTGCCGGGCTCTCCTCCTCCCTGCACCTGGAAGAGGATCAGTGTAGGGAGGATGAGGTCACAGGTCCGGGCAGCACAGCTCTGTGCTGCCCAGACACAGGTGAGGGGGGGCGATGCCGGGTGGCGGGGGTCCGTGCGGGGCGGCAGTGGGTCGGTGTGGTGGAGGGTTGCGGTAGAAGCCCATAGGCTTCTCCCCGTCACAGTAACCCGGCGGCGGATGCTTACAGCATCCCAAAATGCGGTAAAAGCCCAGATAGCGGGGTTTTTACTGCATTTTTAGCTTAGATAATCTCCCCCAGAGTCTTTTCCAGCATTCTCAAACTACAGAATCAAAGTCGAATAAATGCTGCAGTATCAGAATTTTTTTTATGGCACCCCTAGGCCCCCCAAAAATGTAGAAAAATATATTAACATAATTAGATTGTGTTTCTATGTGATCCTTCGGTTCATTTATGTGGTAAAGGGCAGGATTTGCTTCTGATTGTACACACATTTTATGATTAGCAGCCACCAGCACTGGTTTTGTTTATAAATAAATAATTGACCATAAATCATTTGAGTTGGTCCTGGACCACCAACCCGGGGCACCCCAGCAAGTGTGCCGAGGCACCCCAGGGAGCCACGGCACACAGTTTGGGAACCACTGCTTTAGTATCTTGCCTTATTTATAGTACATGGGGGCAGATGTATTAAGCTTTAACAAGAGATAAATCCAAGTGTGATAAGGAGAGATAAACGTCCAGCCAATCACCTGCTAACTGCCATGTTACAGGCTGTGTTTGAAAAAAAGTCAGTTAGGAGGTGATTGGCTAGACGTTTATCTCTCCTTATCACCCTTGCATTTATCCAGGGTTGCCGACCCTCCCGGATTTACCGGGAGTCTCCCGAAAATCGGGTCCCCCTCCCGGCCCCCCAGGAAGGGTGGGCAACCCTCCTGGAATCAGGGGGACCCCCACTGAGCCCCCCGATCGCAGCATTTAAATGCCGCAATCCGCGGGTCTCAGAGGAGGGGGCGGAGCTAAAATTACACACTCGTGTCATTTTAGCCCCGCCCCCTCCATGGAGATCAGTGATTTAGACTAGTTCCCGTAATGGGGGCGGGGCTTAATGACATCACAGTCAAGCCCCATCCCCCCGAACGGGTAATGAAAGTCTCCTCTCCGGGCTTCTCCCGGAGAGGAGAATTTGAAAGTCGGCAACCCTGCATTTATCTCTTGTTAAGGCTTAATACATTTGCCCCATTATCCAGATTGCACAGTGTCCAAATGTTAAACCAACAGTCTATGCATGGAATTGTCTTTTGCAGTATCAGGACTAAACTTTGTTTTACACAAACAGCAACAGCTGAAACTTACAAAGGCTGGATGACCAAATACAGACTAGTCACATATAAGTTCTGATTCAGCTTCTTGACAGAAACACAGAAGTCTGAGGGTTCTCACAGGATACACTCTGCTGTTGATCACATGTTATGGTAATGAAGATGGGCACAAGGCCTATCAGAGCAGGGGGAGGGTTTAGACAGGGTAGGAATGATCACGAGTTATGCCCCCCATACACGGTCCGTTTTTTCGGTCCGTTCTGTACTTTTAAAGTACACATCGGATCGGATTGCATCCCTAGTGCATGCAGTGTTGGCTGACCAGGGAGAGTGGTCACCAGCGTTGTATGTATGCTTAAGTGATCTTTAACCCCACCTTTCCTATAGTGACCGTTCTTTAGTGCCGCCACCATTCATAGGCCCTTATTCTGATTGATGCGTACTTTTCCGCATACTTTCGGATAGCGTCTTTACGGCGTCTGCGCATGCGTGGAGAACGCAACGCGCATGTGCCACGCACTGACTCCGTACCTGTTCGTGCAAATCCCGTACAAAACTGTGCACCGCAATCAGTCTGGAAATATGGGCGTATTATGGGCGTCATGCGGAATGACACATGGGCGTAGTTTCAAAGTGGGCAAAACTGGGAGGAAACATGGGCGGACACGGGGGAGTACACTTATGTTGGGGGGCGTGCATTTGGATAGCACTCCGAATGCACGCGAACAAAACCGATAGAAATGTGCGGTGTCCATAAGCAAGTATTGCTTTGCGGAAACCACTCGGTCCTGCGGTAGGCGAACGGAACGCCTAATGACTACAAGCATTAACACCTGAACCCAATACAATCGACTCCTTTACTCATTACTCACTAATGGCACGCTTGTCAGTGCTTTAATTGAAACCATTGCTGCTTCAATTGCTGTAAGGGTTAATGTGTGCAATGCATGTGTTAGGCATGGTTGTAAGGATATATTGGCATGTAATTGATTCCAATTCCAAATAAACATTTTTTTAGGAGGATAGGTAATTGAATAAGTGGGTCATGTGATGTATTGCAGAATAGACATAATAGTGGGTAGTTTTGCGTAAATACACCGCTTCCGTGCGGACGCCCCGCTTGCCATCCATTCGGATGCGGTATCACCGTGCATACTCTGTAATACCGTGCAGAATCTGAGTGTGTCCACCGCACACGCATGGTTTGTATGTCGTCCGTAAACACGCCCTGTTCTTAAAGAGTGAGTCCGTCCGAATGCGGAGGACACGTGGGCGTTTCTACGGATGATGGACGCACGCGGCCGCACTGACTGGCGTGCGGACCGCACCGTAAGAATTCGGGAATATCCGCACCGATCAGAATAAAGGCCATAGTCTTAGTTAATTGTCAAAATAAATTTGACATTTTGTTTTGAAACGCCAGCACTTGTGTCGTGTCTTTATTTTAAGTTAAGTTATGTAAGGTTTAAAGTTAAGTTTGTATTTAAGTGTATTAACCGACGAGGTGGACCAGGGGGATACCCGATGGATGAGTTTATGGAAATGTCTTTACTTGCTGGGTCTGTATTACAGAGAGGTTCCTGGCCATCACTGGTTATTAACTCACAGCAGCCAGGGTGCTCATGTCCTTTCAGCACTGCTGTACCTTATAGCTTCACTCACTGTGGCTATGGAGGGATCACATAAACTCCAGGGCCTCCCAAAGTCTTTCTCTGCAGCTTATCCGGCTATCTTCATGAGAGGCCAGTCCCCTTGCTCCTTGTAATGCTGACTGCTCCAGCAGCAACCATGCTGTCTCTATATGCTGGCTGACTCAGTCCTCTCTTTGCTTTCACTTTCTAAAAACTCCTCACCTGATCCTGTGCATGTGTAGCCAGCTTCCAGAGCCAATCAGTGCACTAGGAAGTGCCTGCTATACATGTGGACACATGAGAGAATAAGTTCACCTCTGCAGTACCCAGAGTGTCCCTGAAATGAGGCAGGCAGAATAAATAAAGCACATGGATGTACATTGCTTCCAAAAACAGTCCCATTATTCCTTTCTGGGGTGCCACACTGACAGCAGCAAATAGTGCAGTCTATAATGTGACGCATACTGTAGTTTGATTTGCCACTTTTGTTCTAACACTTTATCATACCTCCCAACTTGTGAGTTGAAGAAATAGGGACACTCGCGCGCCGCGCGAGCACCCAAAAAGGGGTCGGGTGTATGCAAATGAGGGCACCTCTTATGCTAATTAGGCGCAACCTCATTTTCATACGAGAATAGACGCTGTGCGCATGCGCACAGCGTCTATTCTATTAGATTGGGGGGTCTCCCAACTGCCACCCCCCGCAGTGGGACAATGCCTGCCACGGGTGGGACAGCGAGACAGGACCGAAAATCGGGTCCTGGGAGGGGACGACAAACTTTTTAGCAGGGGGGAGCAAAATGTATAGTTACGCCACTGACTGACACGGTGACATAGAGATTGAATATATCAGTGTGGATCATATACACATGTCCCCCCTAAATATATTGTATAAAAGAACAAACTTTGCATAAATGTGTAAGATGCAATTTTAATACTTTTTGGCCAATCATGTGGCCAGCTGGTGTCTGTCTGGTAATCATTATGGTGTCATGGTGATGGGCCTTTAGTTATGTGAAGGCCTGGAGCTGGAACTCCATCTGCCCCATTGCTAATCTGGCCCTGGCTGAGGAGATTAGGCAACAGAGCTGGGCTGAAATCAGATAAGGTGCGTTCACAGAAGATGAGAACCAGAGTGGAGCTGCACTTATCTAGCCGGCCTGCTTCCCGTCTCTGCACGCTGTTCGCTGAAGCTCGTCTCATTGAACATGCACCAAGATGCATCTGTAAGTTAATCACGTGAACGATAACGATATTGGTATCGATATCATATTGTCTAGTGTGTACACCAAATACCATTAACAACCAGTGATGTAACAATAGCGCCACAGTGGCAGGAAGGCACTGAGTAAAAGTGGGCACCGGGGGTCTGCAGGGGCTATTGTTATGCTGCCACCTTCCGGGACCTACCTTATCCTGCCGTTTGCTGCTGCGTCTGTGGCCGGGAGTCGGGACCCGCAGATCTACTAGTCTGCGTCCCAGTGCACCTCCCTAAACAAAATGGCAGACCGTTTTTGAGGATGCTAGAGGAGGCAGGGGCGGCCTCCTCTAGTAATCTTAAAAACGGTCTGCTGTTAGGGGCAGCCATTTTGTGAGGGACATTTTTCATAAGGAGCCAGGAGGAGGATGCAGACACCTAGATCTACGGGTCCCGGGCCCCAGGCGCGGAGGGGTTAGTGTCGTTATGCCACTGTTAACAATGCACACTCCCTCGGTTTGTTAACAATGTCCTCCCTTGTCCTGCATGTACAGATATGGGAGGACGACGTTAACAAGGGCCATGCTGCAGAATTATATGCCAGCCCAGAGACCATCATGCCCTATATATGCCATAGCCAACTCATGCCACTCTACCTGCCAGCTGAATGTCTTATTTTCCCTGCTTCCCAGCCCACTAGTCTGGAGATGGTCGGAGGGTCGACAAAAGCATTAGGTCGATAATGGAATGATTGACAGTAAAAGTGGCAACATGAGTTTTTCACGTTTTACCCCCTGAATTTGGACGTAAGTGTGGACATGGAAACCGTATCAGTGTACCACGTCCCCCATTATTATATTCTCCCTCCACGCCCTAGTGGATGGCAGGGTATAAAATACAGGCAGACATCACAAGTCCCCTTGAAAAAACATGAAAAACTCATGTCAAACTATTGTCTACCTTCCCATTGTCAACCTATAGCTTGTGTCGACCTTCCGACCCTGTTGACCTTAGTCATGTTGATCTATTTCATGTGTCAGCCTAAGTCCTGTCGACCTTTATTGGTCGACCTAAAGTATGTTGACCTTCACAGTGTCGACCTAGCGAGCGTATTCCAGCAGGGCCTGGAGCTTGGGAGAGAGTGTTTCCCTCTGAGGGGATAGCACTCCGCAGGTCACCAGATGGCGGAGAGACTTTGGACCACATTCTAATCTAATCGGTCCCCCACGTGTTCACACGGGGGACCGATGTTTTGCATCTTTTTATGCGCAGGCACATTTCTGCGACTGTACAGACCCAGGGTGAGAGCGGGCACAACAACTACATGTGAACTAGGTGCGGACAGCATCTGGGGGTGTTTCCCAGCCTTGCAAGTCAACCAGAATAAGGGCCATTGAGTAGGTGTTGAGGAGGTTTGTAGGGTCTCTGCGGCATTGACACAGCTGCATGCATGGACGGAGCAGCTTTATATTGTGCCCTCTTCACTCATTGCTTGCCTGATTGTACACCGGCCTAGCCTTCCGCCCTTATTGCATAATAAGAATAGAGGTGCTGCAGTTTATGAAGGTGCGCTCCAGCGCCTGTAGGTGAGAGGTCCTGATCAGATGAGCTGAGTGTATCTGGAGATTTCATTGTGTACATGTCTGCATCACCCCAGTAGTGTAGTGCTGCACTCTGCCAGTGACCACACTACAATAACATTGCATACTGGCTCTGCACGCAGTTCTGCTCACATGACTACTGTATGATGCTGGTTAGTATTACATCCAGCTGCTCAGTGCTCACTATGGCTTACTTACAGGCAGAACCAGTGGTTGTCTGCGGCAGAGGAGGCTGACTGGGCTGCAGGTCTATTAAAGTGAGCAAAGTATGGGCAGGGTCCTAGGCTAATACATCCATGAGGTCACACACTAGGGGCCAGATGCACTAAGTTTCAAAAGTGATAAAATGAAGAGTGATAAACAACCAAATAATCAGTTTCTGTCTGACATTTTTCAAACACAGTCTGTGACGTGGCAGGTAGGAGCCATTTTATCACTTTTGGAGCCTAGTGCATCTGGCCCATTGTCTGCTGCTGAAATCTGCGTTGGAAATTGGAGACCCTGGTTTAAGTCGCTCCCACAAAATGGAGGCCATCACCGCCCACTCCCCACCTCTGGACGACTGCAGGCTGTCAATCACTTGCAAACACTGTACATTTAGCAGCACAGTACCTCATCTGCACATGTCTGGTGGAAAGTACCGTATGCCGGGATCTAAATCAGACCCTGTGTGGCGTCAGTATATGAAAGAAGAGGGACCAGTATTCTCTGTTTACTAAATTGCCAGCTGCTGCTTACCAATTGGTATAAACCTGTAGGTCCACTATAGACACAATGTGGTCTACAAATCTGTGGTTTTATGAGCAGCATAAAGTCAGTAGCGCACGCGGGGGGGGTTTATGAGTACCCAGAACCCCCCCCCCCCCAGGAGTCTAAGGCTGAAAGCTGAGGGTTCCCTCTTTCCATTGGTACAAGAATTTAAAAAATCGGCCCTTGGGAACCGGAGATATCTGACTTCAAAGCAGTGGTCCCCATCCAAGCCTGTTAATTGCTCTTCCCAGTCAGATATTTCAGGTTCTGTCTGACTTAGGGCAGTATTCAATGAGAAAAATTCTCCGTGCATGGCGAGAGATTTTTTTCTCTCGCCATGCACTCGCCCTGTTCCGGAGGGCTCGCTGCCACTCCTGCTCCCACTATTCAATGTGGTTAAGACTCGCCGCCACTCGCGGCGAGTCTTAACCCCTGCAGCGGACGAGCGTCCACGGCAGGGAGCTGGCAGGGAGCCGGGGGACGGTGGCAGCCAGGGAGATTAAAGCCTCCCTGGCTGCCCCAGAACATATGTGGAGGGGAGGAGGGCTCCCCGGGACCCAGGCAGCACAAACTGCCCCCCCCCCCCCCTATAGCCAGCGGGGGACCCAGTATTCACTGCACCCGATCGTGCATATGTAATAATCGGGTGCAGTGAATATATGAATATCTAATGAGCGGCTCGAGAGCTCCGGCCCCCTGCTGGCTGCTCTGTGTAAAAAATATATATATATATATATATATTTATTTATTTTTTATTAAATATACCGTATATACTCGAGTATAAGTCGACCCGAATATAAGCCCAGGCACCTAATTTTACAACAAAAAACTGGGAAAACGTATTGACTCAAGTGGGACCCTCCCTCGAATATAAGCCGAGGGGGGCTTTTTTCAGCATAAAAAATGTTCTGAAAAAGTAGGCTTATACTCGAGTATATATGGTATATTCATGTGCTATAAGCACATGAATAAAAATAACATGCCCCTTCACAGAAAAAAAATTCTGATTTTTTGACACCAAAAAAAAAAAAAAAAAAAACTTTTAGTTTAAAAGTTCACATTCCAGTTCTCCATGAAAAGATGGAGAATTGCTACACGGAGAGACACAGCGAAAATCACTTAAAAAGACGGCGAAAATATCACATTGAATAGGGTGGTTCACTTTTGGAGAGCAAAATGCTCCTTCCAACGCAAAAATAGCACAAACTCGCCAAAAAACAAGGCAAATTTTTCTCATTGAATACTGGCCTTAGAGTTTTTTCTGAGGGTATATTCCAAAAGCTGGGACTTTCCCCCTTTGATGGACACTAGTAGCTTGTCTATACTGCAGGGTTGCCGACTTTGTAATTCTCCTCTCCGGGAGAAGCCCGGAGAGGAGAGTTGCAGCAGCCGCTCGGGGCGGGGCTTAATCGTGACATCACTAAGCCCCGCCCCATGATGCTAAAACAGTAAATTTACGGATCTCCGTGGAGGGGGTGGGGCTAAAATGACGCGATTGTGACATTTTAGCTCCGCCCCCTCCTCTGAGACCCGCGGATTGCAGCATTTTAATGCCGCGATCCGGGGGACAGCAGGGGTGCCCCCTGAATCCGGGAGGGTTGCCCACCCTTCCGGGGGCCGGGAGGGGGGACCCGATTTTCGGGAGACTCCCGGAAATTCCGGGAGGGTCGGCAACCCTGCTATACTGTTCCCAGAACCAGAGATATCTGCCTTCCAGCAGCTGGTTCCTGCTCCAGCTCCACACACCTGGTATGTAGTTTTATATGCTCATTGGCAGATTGCTATGCCTCCTGAACTCTGATCCCCTAGTCCCTAATACCATTTGGTAGGTGGGATTCTCTAGTTTTTAATTCCATTAAAATCTACGAAATCTATTTCCGCGAACTGGAGATGTCTGCAGTCAAGCAAGCTGTCCTCCCACCAGGAAATTATGGATAATAAGCCCACTCCACTATACACCCCTCCTCTGCGTATTAAACATCCTCTACCACCCTGGAAGTTATGTATCAGGGCCCCTTCATTCAGCCCAATGCCCCCTTCTCCCACCATCTGTGCAGTAAAGGGGTAATTAGTGGAAATTACTGATCCAGGCCCTACATGCTGAGCGGTTGATATAATACCCCCTACCACCCTCGGGGCATTAATGTTTCCCTCACCCCTACCACTGGAGGATCGGTAGGGGTCCCAATTCATTGCTATGCCCAGGAGTCTACACTGCCCCTGTATGTATGTATATATATATATATATATATGTGTGTGTGTGTATGTATATAAATATATGTGTGTGTGTGTGTGTGTATATATATTATATACATACCGTATATATATATATATATATATATATATATATATATATATATATATATTATTATTATTATTATTTATATATATTTGGTCTAGCTATAATACTTTAACACCAATATATATATATATATATATATATATATATATATATATATATATATATATATATATATATTACTTTAACTGACCTGGCATATACTGGGTCACCTATGTGCAGGGCCGGCTCTACCACTAGGCAGCTTTAGGCAGCTGCCTAGGGCGCTGGGATCTAGGGGGGCGCCACCAAGTCTGCCTATCAAAAAATCAAGGATGTCTTTGAGGATCCTTGTTGTACTTAATGCTGTGGGACCTCTATGACCTCACCTCCATACTTCCTCTTGAGGCATACTTCCCTATTTTGCTGCCCTCTCTTCCTGTACTCTGTTGTGGGTGGCAAAGGGGAGGGTGCTGGGGGCCTCCAGAGAAAGCAGGAGTCTTTCCCACCTACCTGAGGGGCTGGGAGGACCACTCAATTTTGGGAGGCTCCCTGCCATTCCAGAATGTTAGGCAAGTATATATTGATGTTGGAATATGGTTATTGGTGGCAGTATGGGGGGGGGGGGGGGCGGCAGTAGGTTGAAGTTTTGCCTAGGGTGCTGAGAAGCCTTACACCGGCCCTGCCTATGTGTCCATCTTCGTGCTTTGCTCCACCCCTCTGGAAACCCCCTTCTGAAAATCCTGCGTTTGCCCCTGATAAAGTCCCCAATACACTAGGGCGATTCACATGCAATTTGGGCTTTTTACATGCAACTGCGGAGATCAATTGCATGAAAAGCATCCTAATTGAATGTGATTGACAGCAGGTCCAATGCGATTATCATGCGTATCGCAACAGAGCCTCCGAGCCGAGCTGGGCAGGCTTAGCTGGAATCGCATGCGATATATCGGGAAGGTCCTGGGCGGCTTAAGGGGGGATCACGGTTTACTTCTCTGAGAGGACCACACTAGGCGGACCGGGCCACCACCAATACTACTTGGGGGATCCGCGCACAAGCATCGCCCTGTTATATGAAACATGTCAAAGTCTTTAATGACTGGCAGCTTCCTGCAACATGCAATGGCCCTATTTGTAATTCCAAGCAAATACTGGAAGTCTGGAAACATTTTCTAGCAAGATACTTGTTCACCATCCAATAAGATAGTGGTCCAGTTTTTATAGTGAGACATCTGTAATGTTAGTTTTAGGAAGGCTCGGTGGTGCCTGCGCAGGTTTCAACGCCCTACGCCTTCCCACCAGCTGTGATTGGACGGACACTTGCCAATTATGCCTAAAATTCCTTTAGCACTGAAACACTCCTGATCATGTTTTAGGACAGGTGATCATTCACAATGGTGAAATCCTTAATATAAAGCAGATTTTTCTTTATCATTCACATCCATACTGTAAACATGCTCAGTAATATTTAATGACAGAGAAACTGCTCAGTATTAATTATGGATTGTCTGATAAAGTTACCACCTTCTCTCTCCATATCCACATTAAATATGTTTATAATGCAGGAAAAATATTATTTATATGTAATCGTACCTTGTGCTTTATCAGCGAGAGATAGATAGATAGATAGATAGATAGATAGATAGATAGATAGATAGATAGATAGATAGATAGATAGATAGATAGATAGATAGAAAGAAACAATTTGGTGAAAAAAATTCTTCCGACAAAGATGAAAAAATATATCCTGCTATTCCTAAATGCAAACACTAGATGGCAGCAACACTCTCGGAAAAAACTAAGATGCCAAAAACTATGATTTAATGTTTCACTTGTTAATATACAGAATTTATTTATTTGCAGTTTCTTATATAGCGCAGCAGATTCCGTTGCGCTTTACAATAGTAGACAGTGATAAAACAAACTGGGTAACAGACAGACTTGGAGGTTAGAGGGCCCTGCTGCAAGCTTACAATCTATTAGATTCGACTGCCGAATCCCAGCTTTCCACTCACTGGTTTCCGTCTATTCAATGCAAAATCGATTTGACATGCTTCCTGTCAGAAAGGGACCAATCTGCCGTATTGTGGGTGGCGCGGATTTGCCTTCACACACTGACAGGAATGCAGCTACTAGTTTCAGTGGCATAACTCTGGGAGACAATGAAGTCATCTGTTATAGGGTTCCTGCTCCCAAGGGGGCACCTCTCCTCCACTGCAACTGGGACAAACTTTCGACACTGGCTATTGTCATTGTGTAATTGTTACCAAACTACTATATGTCGCAGCGGGGTAGCACTCCAGTACAAAAAGGAATAAAGGGTGCCTTCCTAGTAGAGCAGCTTTAAACTATATGTCATGATGGCGGCACTCACAAATAAGCAATCTGGAAACGCAAGTACTGCAACGTTTCAATGTTTTATTCACACATCATCTTCAGACATATAACAAATACAATAAAACAAAAAGCTAACCTTTATACCCCCACTATGAAGCATGTTTGGCCATGACTGGAACTGGTATGTGGTCAATCATCCTATATCTGATCTTCGACAGCCCATGTTTTGCCGCCGAGAAATACTGTGCCACCGGCTGATCACTCTGACCGGTCGCCAGGGCACTCTTGATGGCAGATCTATGGGCTGCCATGCGATCTTTAAAAGGTCTCTCAGTCTTACCAATGTAAGACAGTCCACAGGGACAGATAATCTGATAGACTGTGAAATAGGTTTTACAAGATAACGTATGCATGATTGACAACACCCTACCAGTACGGGGGTGATTAAAAAAAGGACCGGGTAACATATATTTACAAGATGTACATGTACATCGAATGCACCCAAGCTTCCTCGATATATCGCCTGCCGGACACCCCCCCACCCCAACCCCCGCTGGCTACTCACTGTCTATTTAAGGCAAGTCTTGTGTTATGTATTTTAACCTGATGACAATATCTGGATATTGAAACGTTGTTGAATAAAGCTACTTTTGCATTAATTACCGTGGTTGGAGTGCTGCACATCCTGGATTCTATTTATACTCACCTGTGCGGGCACCCACATTGAAATTTGTTATGGAGGTCGTGCCTGGCAATCTGCTATATGCTCTTCGGCAGGGACCGGCACCCAGTATAGGTATTACCCAGCTGCGGTGCCTTCCAAGACCTGTGTAGGTCATGAAATATGAAGTGGGGCGGATGGCACTCAGACAGACTGACAGAAAGTTGAATAAAAAGCCTTTAATCCAACGGCATTTCGGGGCAATAGACCCCCATTTTCAAGGTCTGTCCTTGAAACGGGTATATTTCCCCCGAAACGCCGTTGGATTAAAGGCTTTTTATTCAACTTTCTGTCAGTCTGTCTGAGTGCCGCCCGCCCCACTTCATATATATACCAACTCCCATAGTGTAGTATTTCAGGTGTTCTATAATAATAATAGTAATAATAATAATAATAATAATAATAATAATAATAATAATATAATTTAAACAAATTATACATGAATAACATAAATCACATAAGATCACCCCATTCATGGGGGATGGAACCATCAAACAACCCGTGAAAATGACCCCCAAGCCAGGACTTCAGGAGTCCCAGGCCAGCATAAGACTTTAGGAGCCCAAGACCAGCATAGAACTTCAGGAGCCCCAAGACAGCATAGGACTTCAGAAGCCCCAAGTCAGCATAGGACTTTGGGAGCCCCAAGACAGCATATGACTTCAGGAGCCCCAGGCCAGCATAGGACTTCTGGAGCCCATAGCCAGCCCAGGACTTCTGGAGCCCCAAGCCAGCATAGGACTTCAGGAGCCCCAGGCCAGCATAGAGCTTCAGGAGCCTCAGGCCAGCATAGGACTTCAGGAGCCCCAGGCCAGCATAGGACTTTGGTAGCCCCAAGCTAGCACAGGACTTCAGGAGCTCCAGGCCAGAATAGGACTTTAGGAGCCCCAGGCCAGCATATGAGACTTCAGGAGCTCCAGGCCAGCATAGGAGACTTCAGGAGCCCCAGGCCAGCATAGGACTTCAGGAACCCAAGGCCAGCATAGGAGACTTCACGAGCCCCAGGTTAGGATAGGACTTCAGGAGCCCTAGGCCAGCATAGGAGACTTCAGGAGCCCCAGGTCAGGATAGGACTTCAGGAGCCCCAGGCCAGTATAGAACATCAGGAGCCCCGGACCAGCATAGGACTTCAGGAGCCCCAGGCCAGCATAGGACTTTGGTATCCCCAAGCCAGCACAGGACTTCAGGAGCTCCAGGCCAGAATAGGAGACTTCAGGAGCTCCAGGCCAGCATAGGAGACTTCAGGAGCCCCAGGCCAGCATAGGACTTCAGGAACACAAGGCCAGCATAGGAGACTTCAGGAGCTCCAGGCCAGAATAGGAGACTTCAGGAGCTCCAGGCCAGCATAGGAGACTTCAGGAGCCCCAGGCCAGCATAGGACTTCAGGAACACAAGGCCAGCATAGGAGACTTCAGGAGCTCCAGGCCAGGATAGGACTTCAGGAGCCCCAGGCCAGCATAGGACTTCAGGAGCCCCAGGTCAAGCATAGGACTTCAGGAGGATGATGATAAAGAGATTACAGTTCAATTGTCCACAGAGGAACCAACTAAAGTATTTAATTGTTGCCATTATACCAGGGACACCAATCTTAGCAAGAGTGGAGGGGTTGCACTGAATGTTTAGGTGTAGATAGAGTCCAACATCCAGGATAAGGAATTCTGGTACCAACAATGTAAAAGAAATTGATGAAGCGGAGGCTGCAGCCAGGCTCCTAGGCTCTCGATGCATTTCATCAGGTGCTGAATTCTTCAGGGGATGGGCTGACTATTCCCAGAGGTCTTTCTTTATACCCTCTCTAATAAGGTTTGATTACCATCAGCTGGAGATTCCTGCTTTTGGAGAGCTTTTTACCTTAACAGTTTTCGGCTGTGTATGCATCAGTGTACGGTCACTAGGTCAACACTCACAAGGTTCCCGACAGACAGGAGTTATTCTCCCTTGTGGGGGTCCAGGACCCCCATAGACAGAAAATAGAACCTGTATCACAACCTCGGAGATTGGGATTCCGATGTTGGGATACTGACCGTTGGGATCCCGATTGCCAGACCGCCATACCACACCCCCATATTTTAGGTCACTAAGCCTAACATTAAATAACTTCAGGAAAGAAAACAAGTTTGTACAGCCTGACTTACTTTTGTATTGTTGATGGCAGACAGGCTGTACATACATGAAACAGGAGAGAGCCTGCAGTTTACTCCCGCTCTCTCTTCAAGTAGCACCACAGGTCTCTGGCTCCACTCTCCCAGGTATCCCCAGCCAATCATTGAGCTGCAGGCTGCTGCTTTGGACTCTATTGGACAGCCCAGAGCGAAGCGCAGCAGATTGGATCGGTAAGAGAGATCCGATCTGTGGCACGGGGGGATGTAAACACTGTGACCTCCTGCTGCTAGATCTCCAGCGCGGTTGCATCTTCACGGTTTAGAAGTCAGCTGTCACAGGCATTGCTGGTTCTGCAGCACCAGCAGCTGTGATGGCTGACCATGAGCAGTGCCGCGGAGTGGATCCATGACATAGATCTGATCTGGTGGGGGGCCCTTTCAGAGAGGGGGGCCCAGGAGCACTGACTGCCCTGTGGGGCAGATTTATTAAGCTTGGAGAAGAGATAAACTGGAGATAAAGCGGAGAAAAGGTAAAAGGTGATAAAGCACCAGCCAATCAGCTGTGTTTGAAAAAGACAGTTGGTAGTTGATTGGCTGGTGCTTTATCTCCTTTTACCTTTTCTCCGCTTTATCTCCAGTTTATCTCTTCTCCAAGCTTAATAAATCTGCCCCTGTGTGATGCGAAACGCATATAAAAGGACCAAAAAAGGACTCTCATTATTCTTTACAGCCAGCCACTCCAATTCTGGAAAAGACCGCAGACACCTTTATTTGAAAGTGACACATTGCGGTGCATCCACGTTGAGAATAGGCAGCCAGAACCATCAGCCCCGTTCTAACAAAGGCAGGTGACCACAGAGGCTTCCAGCCACCACAGCATTTACTAGCCGCCGTGTCCTCTTACGGCCCTCCTGCCGAGATCCGGGTTGGCTCCCAGACATTTGGCGCCTGATCGGTGTGGGAATGGTACACGGGCATTAGCCTAGTGTGTAGGGTTCCTGATGGTGAAGTACAGCGCCCACGGGCCGACGCGTCCGTAGGCGGCTATTCTGCTGAGATCCTGGTGATCGCTCAAACACCGGCGCTAACAAGCATAAGAACACTGTACAGATACTTACAATTATTGAAGGTTCCCGATGGCAAAGGGCAAGGTAATAACCGGAGCCTCCGAAAAATGTATAGCTGTACTAAAAGGGACTAACAGCTAGGAGGACACATAAGGACATAACTCTGTTTTACCTGCACCTTTCTCCTATGTTGTGATTACAAAAAAAAAACCTTTGGAAGGGATAACTGCAACCTTCACTGAACGTAAGTGAGGAACCATCACTCCCCTATTAATGGTATACTATGGCTGTTTGAATTAGTTTGTGGAGTCAATTTATATGCTATTTTTTTAACGGAACTTTGAAACCACAATTGTGGTGTGCACTATATTGAGGGTGCGCATAACGTTGATGCATTAGTGCCATTCTGAACCCATTGTCAGCTTTTTTCTAATTTAGTTTAATCTTTTTTATTTTTATGTGATGTATACATTTTAATAAAATTGTTTTAATCTAAACCATTGTGTCATCTTATGCACTTAAAGCGCTAAATGGTATTGTCCACTGTTTTCCCAGGGACCATACTTGCCTTCTTTTGAAAACTAGTTTCAGGGAGATTATAGTTGGTAGCAGAATTTTGCACAGCGCCCCATTGAGGGGTGTGTCATGCTCCACCCAAAGAGCGTGTTTAGTTCCATATATGGAGAGATTGTGAAAAGAGATTGTGAACGTGGCACCTAGAAGCGTGGGTGTGTACTGCTACATCTGAGAGGAATCTTTTAAAATTACTTATAGCCAAATGTAGATGAGCCCCAAAGCAGTAAATAAGACATACTATACTTTCTAAAGTGCTGGGAGAAGGTGCTGATGATTCAATGTAAATGTATCTATCTCTCATTTTCCCCCCTAAAAATGTAACAGTGTAATGTGGGTTAGGAGAAGAGAGGGAGAATGCTAGACTGATCAGGGAGAGAGGGATAATGCTGCTATTTCAAGAAGTCTCCTGCAGAATGCAGGAGGTTAGACAACTATGGGCAAGGACTGATATGAATATTCAATGTTGGGAGGGTGGGTGGCACACAGCGGGCGCCAGAAGATTGTTTGAGCCTTTTGGCTCCCAAAGCTTGTGCTCCACCAGGGCCACCTTCCCTATGCCCCCTGGCTGCACAGATTGCTACTGAGGGTTGGGCAGGTGCCACAGGGAGACTAGAGACTGATGGGGCCTGTCAAAAGGGGCCAAGCCCAGGACAGCTGTGCATAGGTGCCGATTCTGTGGGGGCTTAATGGCCCGAGCACCCATGGAAATTGATGAGCACCCACCCGCTCAGCAGTGGCCCACTCGCCCATGTCCCACTGCACTCCCCCTCCCTCGCCGCTGGCACAGGTACTGTGTGGGCATTTATGTACCTGCACTGTGGGGGCATTTATGTATTTGGCACTGTGTGGGCATTTATGTACCTGCACTGTGTGGGCATTTATGTATTTGGCACTGTTGCCATAATTTGAATATTGGAGACAACTGTGCTGCGTAATATAAATCAGTATTATTTTGTGGCCACGCCCCTTTCCCATGAAGCCACTCCCCTATATTTTTGGCTTGAGCACCCACCAGCAAAAACATAAATCGGCACCTACGCAGCTGTGCCTACAGTACCCCCTTGGTGGCAGCCCTGAATACAGCAGTTCACTTGTGTTTTTGACTTTAACATTGAGATACAAATTCAGTACATAAATGCAGGCACTAGAGGGCAGCAACATTCCAGAAAACGAAAACTGCATCAAAACCTGAGATGCAAAAAGTGATCAGAATCTGTTGTACTGAATGCAGCCACTGTTATTATATAACACATTGCTGTGCAGCAGCTTCATTTGTCTTTATCTGACTGGAAAGGATCTGTTGATGGGATCACTACTGGTTGACATTAGATCGACATGGACAATATATCGACACAAGCCAAAGGGCCCACATTTTAATGGTTGACGCATTAAAAAAGTTGACATATCTTTTTCTAAACATTTACATACTTTACCATCCACGTGACCACGAATGGGAATAGTAAAGTGTGTCTAGTGCAGTGGAAGTGAAGTGGGGCACCTGGCTGGAAGCATTGCAAGCATATTCATTTTGCCCCTTTAATATTTAGTTTTAACATAGGTATCTATGGTGGGAGCCGGCCATACATGCACATGTTAAATTCATAACAGGTGTTTCTATGAGGCAGTGCACAGCCTATCAGGTACGAGGCTCCCCCTGAGCCCATTCCTGATAGGCTGAGGGAAACCCCAGCCGGGAGGAACCACAAGTGTAAACACACTTGCAGATCCTCAGTGCGTTTGGTGTCAGGCATTTGCAGTTTGATTTTGGACCAAAGAGGATGCGATCTACACTGGAGGGATGGCGAGTATACATTTTTCTAACTGTATCCTATGGAACCTACGGGATTAAAATAGGTAAGTATGTATGAAGTGTGTAATAAAATTATACTTTATTATCTGTGTGCTTCAGTTCTTTGGGTATTGGTTCTGTAGTGGAACTACAAGTCCCAGCGGGCCCATTAATGCCCCACATGCTGGGACTTGTGGTTCTTCAAGTCCCAGCATGCCGGGAGGCTTGCTGGGGCTTGTAGTGCCTTTGTCCGTCCTTTGTGCTCACAGTGGACCAATATCACCTGCCATTTTCCTGCCGCCTCTGCTCCTATGCTATGGTTACATGGACATAATTGCTACCTACAGTATGCAGAATTGGACACATTTTTGCCAGTTCTGTGCAGGTAACAATATGCATTTGGCTTTTCCCCAAGCCCATTACACATTTGTGGTTATACAGTACCTACATTGTATCCAACTGTGAATGAGATCAGGAATATTCACATTGGTAGTGTAAAATGTAAAGAAAGAACAAATGTAAAACTCAGTGCTCTCTATAGTAACTCCATGAGTCAGGGGCATAATAGCATGATTATGTAATCTTGTCCCCACCCCCACTTGTAGTGTACTGAGGGGGAGGGTCTTAATCCTATCCACTTTTATACCTCAAATTGCATCATCAATTGATTGTCCATAGATACATATACAATAGTGCAGGGGTCCTCAAACTATTTTGCTCTGGGACCCCATCAGACAATAAAAATAATGACCGGACCCCAGCAAGTTACTGCAGAAGGTCATCACATCATATGTGTGGTCAGTAGACAGCACATGCATGGCAGCATTGTGGAGGCACACAATGATGGGAGGAGTCTGAAGTAACAGACAATTCAACAGATTGTTCAGACTCCTTAAATCATTGACTGAAATTAGAAAAGTCATCAGCCTTACGGTCAGCAACATGGAGTGGCGACCCCATGCTGAGAAGGCGGGGACCCACTTTGGGTTCAGGACCCACAGTTTGAGAACCGCTGCAATAGTGTATATATACTGTTCATGTCCTCCTTACTCTCTTACAAAACCCAATACCTTAATTTAACAGTTTATTTTTATACTTGAAT
The DNA here is from genome assembly GCF_055691185.1 of Crinia signifera. Classification (NCBI taxonomy): domain Eukaryota; kingdom Metazoa; phylum Chordata; class Amphibia; order Anura; family Myobatrachidae; genus Crinia; species Crinia signifera. Next base: position 94,264,365 of record NC_139226.1, on the reverse strand, counting down.
TTCCATCAGCAGAGATGCTGGGGGCAGCCTCAGGTTTCAGCCCAGGATGGGGGTGCCCTGGAGGGGAGGACCCTTTATTGGGGGGTTTCCCACTCTCCCACAGACCTGGCCATGGCAGAACAGCCATGGTAGTCATGTTTTGGCCAGGGGAACTTGTATCAAAAGTATCCCCTGGCTGTGGCATGACACCGCTGGTGGTTGGACCCCTATGTTTTTGTAACCAGGACTGGTCCAAGATCCATGTACTGGTTACAGAAATACAGGGGGACCCTAACAAACCCCCCCCCCCCCTGTATTTCTGCCAACCAGTACCGTCCCATAGAGCCTGGGGATGGTTATACTCATGGGGGGACCCAACTCAGTTTTAAAACAGTATTTCGTTCTATTTCTATTTTTTACAGAGAAGCATCGCACGGATCTGACTGATCTTGTCCATATTTGGCTATCGGGAAACTCGTCAGCCAGATATGAATGACTTCACCATTGGAAAATACGAATCCTGAGAATTTGGAAGCTTAATAAATTTGCCGACTTCTCAGGTGGTATTTTTGGGCCAATTACGGCCGATCCTGGTTGTACCCATTCGTGCCGTGGATCGGCCATAATCAAGGATCTTAGTCAATTTCCCCCGTTATATACAAATGGGGTGACATTCTATGGGATGAGATCTGCGTTTTTTGGCGTTAATTAGACAACAAAATGGCGATATCGCATTTTCCCGTGAAATCGCCAATTTAATGGGATGCGCTAAGGGACTGAAATCGCATAGTATGTGCGTTAACGCATGCGGACCAAAAGTGCGAGATTAATTCGCATTTTTATCGCATCCAGATGTTTTCGTACAGAACAGTATACAACTTGCTTATTTAATGCAATGCGCATTTGCAAATCCCACTTTTTAGGTGTCTAATTATCGCACTTATTTCAGACCAGGTTCTGTTTGGCGAATTAGCCAGAACCCTGCACAGATCGCAATGTTCTGTGCTGGGTTCTGGTGTTTAAAAAAAAAAAAACGAGCGCGGGGTCCCCCCGCCCGAGTATAACCAGCCCCGGGCTCATTGAGCCGGTGCTGGTGACATGAAATCAGGGTCCCCGACAAATAGGGGTCCCCTTGATTTAATGAAACCAGCACCAGGCTCAAGGTCCGGCGCTGGTTCCCAAAATACGGGGGACAAAATGACTAGGGGTCCCCCGTATTTTAAGAACCAGCACCGGACCCAACCAGCCAGCAGGGTAATGCCCCAGCCGGGGGACACTTATTATATAAGGTCCCGCGGCCAAAGCATTAACCCCCTGGCTGGTCAGCATGGGCAGGGGTCCTGGGGAAGTGGGGACCCCCCCAATGAAGGGGTCCCCCCCCCAGGACTTACCAGCCCATGCTGATAGTCCGGGGCTGTCCCCAATGCACCTGGGCGGTGGGCATCGGGCTGATGGATTGTGTAAAAAAAAGAAGAAAAACTATTGTTTTCTACTGTGGAACTATGAGTCCCAGCAAGCCTACCCCGCATGCTGGGACTTGGAGAACCACAAGTCCCAGCATGCGGGGCATTAAAGGGCCCGCTGGCACTTGTAGTTCTACAGTACAAAAAATAGTTAAAGAAAACACACTGACACACTGAAAATTAAAAGTTTAATACACACATAACACACACACACTGATACTTACCTACCTTGAGCCCGTAGGTCGGTCCCTGGATCCTGGGTCCGGGCTCCGGGGCTCCAGGGCAGAAGAGTCCGGTTCCGGGGCCTTGGTCCTGGTTCCGGGGCTGGTCCTGGGGTTCCGGGGCTCCTGGGCTGAAAAATCCGGGGTCCAGGATCCGAGGTAGTCCCCAGGGGTACCTAAGGAAGGAAATCCTACTCACCTGGTCCCCGGCGACGACCTCGGCATCCTCTCCGGCAGAAGCGCTGCTCCCATCTGGTACCCGGCTCGCAGGACTTTCAAAGGTGCAGAGATGTTTCTTCCTCGGCGTCTCTAGTCAGAATGATTTCTGGCCAATCAGGAGCCGAGAAAGTCGGCTCCTGATTGGCCAGAAATCATTCTGACTAGAGACGCCGAGGAAGAAACATCTCTGCTCTAGATGCGCAGAGATGTTTCTTTCTCGGAGTCTGTATTCAGAATGATTTCTGGCCAATCAGGAGCCGACTTTCTCGGCTCCTGATTGGCCAGAAATCATTCTGACTAGAGACGCAGAGGAAGAAACATCTCTGCGCCTGTGAAAGTCCTGCGAGCCGGGTACCAGATGGGAGCAGCGCTTCTGCCGGAGAGGATGCCGAGGTCGTCGCCGGGGACCAGGTGAGTAGGATTTCCTTCCTTAGGTACCCCTGGGGACTACCTCGGATCCTGGACCCCGGATTCTTCAGCCCAGGAGCCCCGTAACCCCAGGACCAGCCCCGGAACCAGGACCAAGGCCCCGGAACCGGACTCTTCTGCCCTGGAGCCCCGGAGCCCGGACCCAGGATCCAGGGACCGACCTACGGGCTCAAGGTAGGTAAGTATCAGTGTGTGTGTGTTATGTGTGTATTAAACTTTTATTTTTCAGTGTGTCAGTGTGTTTTCTTTAACTATTTTTGTACTGTAGAACTACAAGTGCCAGCGGGCCCTTTAATGCCCCGCATGCTGGGACTTGTGGTTCTCCAAGTCCCAGCATGCGGGGTAGGCTTGCTGGGACTTATAGTTCCACAGTAGAAAACAATAGTTTTTCTTCTTTTTTTTACACAATCCATCAGCCCGATGCCCACCGCCCTGGGGCATCGGGGACAGCCCCGGACTATCAGCATGGGCTGGTAAGTCTTGGAGGGGGGGGGACCCCTTCATTGGGGGGGTCCCCACTTCCCCAGGACCCCTGCCCATGCTGACCAGCCAGGGGGTTAATGCTTTGGCCGTGGGACCTTATATAATCAGTGTCCCCCAGCTGTGGCATTACCCTGCTGGCTGGTTGGGTCCGGTGCTGGTTCTTAAAATACGGGGGACCCCTAGTCATTTTGTCCCCCGTATTTTGGGAACCAGCGCCGGACCTTGAGCTGGTTTCATTAAATCAAGGGGACCCCTATTTGTCGGGACCCTGATTTTATGTCACCAGCACCGGCTCAATGAGCCCGGGGCTGGTTATGCTCTGGCGGGGGACCCCGTGCTCGTTTTTGTTTTTTTACTTTGCGCTTTCCTGAAAACGTGCGATTTTCAGACATGAAAATCGTACATTTTCAGGACTAAAGACATCGCACCACTTTGCCGCAAATCGCACCTCTTCGCCGTTTCAGCCTCCGAAACGCATCACATTAAATATGCTAATTATTACTGAAAAGTGCGATTTGAAAAAGTGCGATTTGCGGCGATGTGGTGCGCTAAAAAAACATGCGCATTTATCTCAAAGCATAGAATGTCACCCATAGTGTTCAACTGAATCTGTTACTATGTCACACATTAATGATATCATTCCGTAATGTCACGAGAACCCCCACTGAACATGCAGTCACTGATGATATTGTCAGATTGGACTGTATGGTCAGACGATAGGGTTTATTATTAACGATCTGCAATAGCGCGCATGGGTGCACAATGAACGATATGCCCAATATCGTTAACGAGTATAGCATTAATGCAAATCGTATAGTGTGTGTACCAAACTTTAATCTGACTGCTAAAACCCAATAAAGAAGCATAGTAGAATAGGGTTAATGTGCTATTATACTCACTTGCCACATGATGTCGCTGTTGTATCATGAAAAGCTCAGAGTCATACAGCAATAGAGTGCAGGATGCTTTGAGAGGGTGTGGATCATTGGCTTGACCATAATTAGGTGGGCCTCATACGGCCGACACAATAGGTTATCGAGGTCAACAGGGTCAATATGTTGTCATGTAAAAGGTAGACACCTAAAAATGTCGACATGTAGAAAAGGTAAACAGGTCAACATGTAAATAGTCGACAAAGAAAACACCAACACAAGGTTTTATGTGTTTTGGGTGTCATTTATCATTTTTAACCACATGTGACCCCCAGTTAGTGTACTGTTTGCTGGCTACGCTATTGGCAAGGTGCCCTTCTATGCTTGGCACGGGTGACTGTACCTAGTCATAGGTCAATTGGCTCCTGACAAAACTTATGGGAAGACTTAATGGGCCACGTGGTTTTTATCTGCTTTCAATTTATGTGTTTCTATGTATTGTGGGAAAAAAAATCTTATAATGTTTTAATTTGCAATTTGATATTTTACCACTAGATGTCACCATTGATATAGTTGACTGCAATATTGTAGCGCCAGAGAAGGCATTCCTTAAAGAATACTAAAGCTGGGTACACACTAGTAGACAGGCTCTCAAAGACGGTCCTCGGGACCCCACACAGTGCATGTTTTGCAGGTCTCCTCACAGAATCACAAGTGAAATAATTAGCTCCAGGTCAGGGGTGTATTAGCATGATAATGTCATCAAGCGCCCAACCCACTTGACGTGTCCTGAAGGGCAGGGTCTTAATCCCGTAGTTGACCCACTAACTTTTATACCTCAAAAAGGGATTGTCCATAGATACATATGCAATAGTGTATATGTACTGTACATGTCCTCCTTGTTCAATTGTACCCACTATTGTCTTTTTCATATGCAATGTTGCATTATAGTTTCTTATTGGTGATTTTGTCTTTTCAGGGAGGAGTAAAAGTCTTAATTACGGGGCCATGGCAGGAAGCCAGCAATAATTATAGCTGTTTGTTTGACCAGATATCAGTGCCTGCATCTCTAATACAACCCGGTGTATTGCGCTGCTACTGCCCAGGTATGTAACATTATGCAATGTGCTTTATAATCTCTGAAGTGCAATTTACCAGTTGAAATTGTAATGATATACAGCATTTCTCTTAGCTGTCAATCACTTTCAATCAGTTATAAAAGTTTTATGTCATCGCAATTAACAATAAAAGCATTACTATCAAATTATTGCATTGGTGCTTCTCCTCTTCATGGTCCTCCAGCTGGTCTATGTGATATAGTGTTATATTATTACAAAACATTGATTTTCCCAATAGATGGCACATTGCCTTTTATAATGACAATTCAAATGATGGGCTTTTTTTTGTGATGAGTTTCCTTGTTCAGACTTAGAGGTCTATGTAGCCTTTAAGCGGTAATAAAGTGGTCAGAGATAGAATATCAGCCAATCAGATCCTGTTATGTCACAAGCTGCGTTTGAAATCAGACACGAGCTGCTTGCTTGGTTGGTAAGTTATCTCCGTCAACTTTATTTCTCTTTAAGGCTTAGCACATAGACCCCTTAGTCATTGAGTAATATTCACGGAATGCTTGGCAAATCAGAAATTATTGGTGGCAAAATTGGTAAAGCTACGAATTCCTGTAGGAAGGAATATTTCATTTTTTAAGGGTGGGTAATGGAAACCTTAAATGAGATTGTTGATTTTCATCTTGTGTGTACTGTAGCAAACTCATAAACTATAAGAACACTATACAGTAAATGTCCTGAAATGGTTACAGTGTATCACGAAAAACAAAGAAATGCTTACGGTACTTATTCTGGTAAATCATTATATAAATAAATGCATACAAAAAATAAAATGAAAAGTGGCATAATGTATTTAGAAAACTCATTTAGATTTGATTAAATCTGCTCTGGGGTATAAGTGGATATTGTGTCTTTGTGGACCAGAGCAATATAGAAAGGCAGGGATAACAGTATTAAGTTCTCAGAAAGCACGGGCTTATTTCCTGCTGGTGAATAACCAGAAGAGAATATGTGAATAGATAATATAGAGAGGATTGGAGAATTTATTAATATTTCAATCATTTGACATTAATCAAAAATTATGTAATGCCTGGTACAGAGGTGGATGCAAATACCGGTGTGACTGCGATACTGTACACGGTGCATCTGCGTAAATATATTCATGCCAAAGCCTGCTGGAGGGGCGGTGGCTGTGCCTTACTTAATTGCTCACGCCCCCCATAACCAGGACCCATTATGCCAGGGGTGTCCAAACTGAATGTCCATCACTGCCTCCATTCACTGTATGACCCAAAGCCTGACCCTCCTTCACCGTATGTCCCCCAATCTGCCCCATTCACTGTATGACTCCCATTCACTGTATGACTCCCATTCACTATGTCCCACAGCCTGCCCCCCCCCCTTCTCTGAATGTCCATCACTGCCTCCATTCACTGTATGTCCCCTAGCCTGACCCTCCTTCACTGTATGTCCCCCACTCTGCCCCCATTGACTGTATTTCCCCCCTGCGTGCCCCCTACCTTCTCTGTATGTTTCCCAGCCCCTTGTGTGAGCCAGAGAACAGAGAGGCAAAGCAGGAACTGCAAGGACAGGAGATGCTTGGGCTCCCGCTGCCACCCTCCTCCACTCTGCATGTTACAGTAGCAAGCTTCCCCCCTGCTGCCCCCCCTCCCCATACACTGGGGTCACTGTGATTGCAGAGGAGGGTGATATACAATTGCAGCTGCAGGGGTTGAATGCATACTCACCCGAAAGACGCCAAACACATCTCACTGTGGCGACCGGCACCTCCTCACTGCTGCAGACAGCAAGGTAAAGGCGCGCTCGCCGGGGCCCCACCTTTAGTGCTGTATGTCCCGCATCTGATGCTCCACCCACTTCTGGCTGGAGGCTGAGGGCCGCTTGAAATGACAGCACGGGCTGCAATTGGCCCCCGGGCTGCACTTTGGACATGTCTGCATTATGCATTATCTGAGTGGGAATAAACTTATATCATCCATCTAGGTTACTCTCCTCCCACTGTCAGGTACAAGCTCAGTTTGAAGATTAGGAGAGACCCCTCAATTTTGGAATTTTTGGCCACTATCCAAGCCTAGAGACCTCTCCCCCTTATTGTCATGGTAACATGTAATGAGTATGGACACTGTAAATGCAGTATATCTTTATATAGTAATACACTTCTAACATACTTTCAGTCCTGAAGACTCAAACTGACACTTACCAGAGTTTAATGCAAAAATATAGTTAATGTTCCCAGATTAACCAGCAGTGATGTCCTATCTGCCCAAATCACTGTCCTTTCTGTACATACTTATTATGTATTTATCCCGTGTATTTATTTATATGGGATCGATATGACGCCTCTTGTGTCCGTGATTGCCGGGCAAACATGTCTTTTATATGGCAAGGTTTATGATAATGCTGTGTTGCCTATTATTGCGTTGCTGCCCCTGGGTTACCTGCAATTTGCTCATACTGTACTTTCCACAATCTCTATGGCAACCAGACTCCAGCCGCGTGACTATACGTCAGGCCGTCACTGACATACATTAGGTCCTAGAGCAAAAATTCAGCCATACGCGGCAAAGTGCATTGGTTCCTGTGTATCATACAGCCTGCTGCTGGTCGACGTCACATATTTCATCAGACAAAGGTAGAATAAGAGGAGTCCAAACAGCTATTATTACTATTATTATCCTTTTTCATAGGGAACCGTAAGGGGCCCGCAGCACTGTACAATACAATCGTAAGTATATATATACACACATACAGTAACAATTGACAATGAATAACATACACTGGATATAGAAGAAGTCTGGGTCTTTATTTTGTAGCAGGTAAACAGCATACCAGGTACAGCTCATAAAAAAGGTTACACCATGGCAGGGTTTTGCCCAGATTTTACAGTCAGGGTACACTCCAAAGCAAATAACGTAATATTACATTACCAGCCTAACACCCTTTCCTGACGTGGACATACATATAACAGGGTGCCACAGGTGCTGCTAATCAGCCAAACCTTGATCACATCAGTTTAGGAAAGCTGGACTGAATCTATTTTTCCAGCTGCTGCTCTAAAACCTGGACTGGATCTTCCACATTACCACTCAGAGACTGGTAAAGATGAACAAACAGTGGGACCAAAGTTTAATCTATGATGGTCAAAGTTTGGTCCCACTGTTTGTTCATCTTTTCCAGTCTCTCTTCTTTACTCCATATGTTTCTGAGGATTTAACCTCTCAAGGCAGAGGCAACTAAGCCAGCCAATCTACAGCAGCGCATAAGCCCTGAGTGACGGTTGCTCCTTTCTTCTAATATATATATATATATATATATATATATATATATATATATATATATATATATATATATATATATATACATACATACACACACACACATATGTTTGATGGTTTATGTACTAATCCAAATCAGATGTTGGGGTCAACTGCCTTTGCGTGATCCCTTGCAGCATTTGAAGGGTGTCTATGAGGGTATGACACCATTTTGTAGGACGACGCAGACTTCTGGACCCGGGTTCAGGTGGTCAGTCTGAGCAAACTTTGACTGAGGACAGCAGCGCCTAGGTTGCCTAGCGGTAAATCTGTCTCTAGGCTCCAGAGGTGGCACAGTTCAAAATTCAAATAGGGGAGAAACACCCACTGCCAGTTTGGAGTAGCAGTTGGTGCCGCTCCACTATTTTAATTTGGATCTGTGCTGCAGCCCCTCCCCTGGAGCCACTACTGACCATGTGATGCTTCATTGCCCTCTCCTCTCTCACCAACGCATGTCCCCAGTAGAATCAGGCACTGGGGACATGCAGGCACCTTATTCCCTGTGATTTCCGCAGTGCACATGTGCCGATCTCCAGAAAGATGGCGCCAAGACCATGATCACAATGATATCTGTGGCACTGACATAGGTATGGGCAAGATTTGCAGTGTGTACCTGTACCCATTAGAGATACAACAACGCTATATGTTTGGGGGTTTTACATAGTGACTTAAACTATTGTTCTGGGATTTTTGTTGTTCAAGCACAAAGTATAATTGTACATTTTAATTTGTTATCATCATGTGTGTTATAGTGCCCCCATTTGGTGGGCAGCCTCTGGGAAAGCCTGGAAGGGAGAACGTATGGATACACTCTCCATTATCTGAATTGCTAAGGGGACATAAATCATGACTTTGGGTAAACCAGTTAGAGCGTTAATACTTTTTTTTCGAGGTTTTGGTTACAGATGGAGGGAAGTAATTATCCGATGTAAAAGTGACATTACAGCCACATTACCGCATGCAAACACTGGGAAATGCTTGCGGAATGTGAGAGATAAATTACTGGGCGACGTCGGAGAGGAAAGCCAAATTAATTTCATATTGTGTGTATTGATTTTAGAATCTGATACTAAAATGTTATCAGCGGGTCGCTACAGTTTGTGAATTTAGCATTGTATATTGCAGAAGCATTAAATGTGATTAATAACCTTTGCAGTAGAATCTACTTACATGCAAGGCTGCTATCAGAATTTGTGGGGCCCAGGATTAGATAAAAGAGACAGGGCCCCCCATCCCAGTGGAGCTTTAATTCACAGCATGTATGTCCTTGCAGTATACTGTATATAATCCCTTAAACTGGCTATATAGTCTATTGGATCGCATCTGAGCTGGGCGTGCTTGACTAATCCACTCATAGAATTGGGAGCAGTGGTGGGATTCAAATAAAGTAACAACAGGTTCTATGTCCTAATGCCCATTGCACATAAAGCCACATGCCATAATGCCAATAACACATAAGGCCACACACCGCAATGCCCATTACACATTGTGCTACACGCCGTGATGCCAGTTACACATTTTGCAGCACACCATGATGCCCATTACATATTTGAAACATGTGCCACTTACCTACATGCTCAATGCCAGGGGCTTCATGCTGGATACCAAGGGGCTTCATGCTGGATACCAAGGGGCTTCCCGAGGGCCGCAACCGGGGTCCTTAACTCAGAGGGCTTAACTAGGCCAGGTGACTTGGTCTCTGTGAGCCCTGAAGGAAGGGGGTTATAAGTCCCTTAGTGAAGAGGGGGTGGAAATCAGTGGCAGGGTGCCCACAGTGCGGGTGCAGTGGGTACGTGCGGGCATCTGGTCGGCCGGTAGTTGATGGCTGCTCGTGGTGGGCAGGTAACTGGTGGGCAGGAGATGGGGTGCCACATAAGCAGCTGTGACAGCCGGGCAGAGAGCTGCGTGCTGCCCTGTTGTATACTGAAAGCAGGTCTGTGCGGCTATTTTGAATTCTCCCGCTGGACCGAGAGACAGTAGGATCTTGTGCCTGGCAGCCAATAAGAAGCGCCCATTGCCGCTCCTTATTGGCTGCCGGACTGCGAGCTCCTATTGGCTCGTGGTCCAGCAGTAGCATTAAGAATAGCCTCGGATGGTGGCGCGTACCTGCTTCCAGTATATAGTCAGGCAGCATGCAGCTCTCTGCCCGGCTGTCACAGCTGCTTCAAGTAACTTGTGAGCCTCCGCAGCGCTTCTTAGCCACCGGTTCTGCAGAACAGATCATATATTAGGAAGCGGTTCTGCAGAACAGTTGCGATCCGGCTGAATCCCACCACTGATTGGGAGCATTTAGGTTACCTATCCAAGGTTTTTCTATCCAAGAATCCCAGCATGTCCTATCGGGTTTTAGAATCCGGTAGGTGACCTGCCGCGCCATGTTGTTGAACCATATATACCAGCATGATCTATAAGCCAATACATCTATAGTGGTATACATCTGTGCCAGTATGTTTTAGGTGTATGGGGGAAAGAAGAGCCCACTAGAAAATCCATGCAGCTATTAGAATCAGAATCAGCTATATTGGCCAGGTATACTTGCGTGTACTAGGAATTTTATTTGGATTGCTGTGCAATAGGTAGTTATGTAACAGTTAAATAGTGACAGCACAGATATACATGACACATATAGATATATGCTCGATTGTAGATGCAGAGAACATATATTCACCGAGCAGCACATCGCCTAGGCAGCCAATTTTCAGCAGCACCACTGGTCGCCACAACAGCCAGATAGTAACAATACAAATAGATATGATAGAGTTTTCACACAGGGAACACATACCTGCCGAGCTATACAGCACCTAGGCAGCCAGCAGCGGCGCCACTGGTCACCGCAACAGCCAGGTAGGTAACAATACAAATAGAGATGGTATAGTTATCACACAGGGAACACATACCTGCCGAACTACACAGCGCCCAGGCATCCATCAGTGGCGCCACTGTTCGCCGCAACAGCCAGGAAGGTAACAATATAAGTAGAGACAGTACAGTTTTCACGCAGGGAACACATACTCACCATGCTTCACAGTGCCAAGGCAGCAATCAGTATCGCCACTGTTCATTGCAGCAGCCAGGTAGGTAACAATACAAATAGAGACAGTACAGTTATCACAAAGGTAACACATACCCACCGTGCTTCACAGCGCCTAGGCAGCCATCAGCAGTGCCACTGGTCAGCGCAACAGCCAGGTAGGTAACAATACAAATAGAGATGATACATTTTTCACACAGGGAGGGCGGGCCCCCTCGGATCTCGACCGGGGCCCTCCTCTGCACACCAAACCGGGCATGCTGGGTGTCCTTTGCGGTCAGCGACCCTGCTGCACCCGGGTGTCCTCCGTGCTGATGAGGAGGCCCACATCCTCCCGCTGGGGCCGCAGCCACCTGCACTGCTTGCTACCTGTCTCCAGGCCAAGGGGATGCCGCACCAGTACCAGGGGCTGTCTGCCTCCTCTCCTCCGTCCACTGTCGTCACCTCCAGGCCGAGGGAGCTACCGCGCCGGAGAAGCTGTCACACCGTGGTGGGGGCCGTCTGCTTCCCTCCTCACTCCACCGTACTCACCTCCGTCCTCTTCCATCCTCTGGTCACGCGATGGATGTGTCCCTTCACAGGGCCGGGGACGAGAGCTCCGGTGATGGGATCCGGGAGCTCCACATGCGTGCGACCATCCACGACCCGAAGATCATACAAAGCCCATATAGACTGGCCATGACTGGGAATTGAACTCATGACCTCAGTATGAACTTGAACTCATGACCTCATGGCTGTGCAGCAGCACAGAGGTCATGAGTTCAAGTCTGCACTAAGATGATGAGTTTAAGTCCACACCACAACCAAGCATACGCAAGTAAGGGCAGATTGTGAACAAGATCCCATACTTCTGTACAACTAAATTATATCCTACATAACACCACTTTTAAATAGCTCTACCCCAACCTTTCCAATTAGGTAGCAATGGCATTGATCATCAATGATTGGAAATCATCAGGGTCCTATAACCAATGTTGAATACTTTTTCTATCAATGGTAAGAACCAGGCGGTCTCACACGATCGAGGACACACAAGCAGCAAATATTTTTGTCCCCCCCAAGTGCCCGAACACTGAGTTAAGCTCTGCCCACTGACACGCCTGTGAAGCTCTGTCCTCATGCTCTCATTGACCTACAGCCTAATGCTTTGACCATCGGTGGGTGAAACCATCTATGGTTCCCTTGAAAATGGTTGCAAACTAGCAAGGTTACATGTCACTGACACCATAAATGGTGACCCACCGATGGCCACCCCTTCAGCTAGGTCTGATTCTCCACTTGCTCCAACCTGTGTGACATCATGCAGACTCAGGTCACTACGAAGAAAAAGCAAATCAGTTTCTTGAGACGCACTCCTCATTCACAACGTCTTGAATTACTTAAAAATAATCGTATAACTTTAATTAATGTTTAGAATATTTTTTATATTTTAAGTTATTTTTATCTCACTTACAGGCCATCATTTTGTTATAACACTGATCTTTAATTTTTATTAATCATGTTTTGACCCGATGATCTGTTTCCTTGTATCAGGGATTACAGTGGTGAAAATATTAAAAAGAGAGGGAATAGATATAGAGAAAAAAGAAAGTTTTGAAAGATTAAAATCAATCTCTGCTAACCGTTGTTATAGGTACCTTAGAAACTTTTATTTATTAATCCCGCTTATGATGCAGGTAATTCTTGTATGTTTTTGTCAGTACAAATGTATCTAATAAATGGTTTGAATACCTGTCTTAGGTCATGTTTCTTCTGGTGTTTATGTATTTTTTCTACAACGCCGGAGCGTTTTAGAAGATTGACCCGGCTGGCAGCACACGCTATAGAAGATTGACCCGGCTGGTAATACACGCTGTCAGGGATCTGATCCCTGCACTGTGCGTGTGTCTCAGCGCTTTTGATGCGCACTCGCTCACTACAGATGCAGGTACAGTTGGCAGGTACTATATAATGCGCTAAACACCATTTACACTGACATTATACATTTGATTTATATTACAACGGTCAACAGAGCAACATGCCGATGCGCATTTCGCCCTGTCGGCTTTTTCAAGGCTAACCTAGGTCTGCGCAAATAGCAGCAACAAAGAATCCTCCAAATGAGAGGAGATTGCTGAACAAGAATAAAATAAAAATACATAAACACCAGAAGACACATGACCTAAGACAGGTATTCAAACCATTTATTTGATACATTTGTACTGACAAAAACATACAAGAATTACCTGCATTAAGCGGGATTAATAAATAAAAGTTACTAAGGTACCTATAACAACGGTTAGCAGAGATTGATTTTAAGCCTTTCAAAACTTTCTTTTTTCTCTATATCTATTACCTCTTTTTTTACTATTTTCGCAACTGTAATCCCTGATACAGGGAAACAGATCATTAGGTCAAAACATGATTAATAAAAATTAAAGTTCATTGTTATAACAAAATGCTGGCCTGTAACTGAGATAAAAATAACATAAAAATATAAAAAATATTCTAAACATTAATTAAAGTTATACGATTATTTTTAAGTCATTCAAGACGTTGTGAATGAGGAGTGCGTCTCAAGAAACTGATTTGCTTTTTCTTCGTCGTATATTCCATACATACTAAATCAGTTGACGGCACCCTCAACCAATTCGGGGAAGATTTATATATAATAACTCCCCATTGGTGGGCATATTTCCATTCATATCTCCGTAAGAAGACCTACAAAGTCCTATGATATATGGTGCGGGTCCCGCCCTTTCTCTTTCTAGACTCAGGTCACTCCCAGATTCAACTAATAGATCTCTAGTAACTAAGCAGTGGCCATGTGTAGTCTATACATCAGATCACCATCTTGGGAAGGTTTCAGCCTATATAGCTTCTGAAGCCTCCTAGTCGCTAGCATCATGTAGGACAAGTTGGCTAAAACTATAATACATATTATGAGTATGTCCAATGTATATGTCCCATCAGCCTAAATAAAATAAAAATCAGGACAAAATAGGCGCTGTCCCTGCACTGCTAAACTATTTTTGTGGTCTGCACCAGACAGACACATAGTAGCCTCCACCATGCCACCACATTACTAAGACCACCCCCACATGTCTATGTATCATTTTGGTCATGAAAAATGGGGATGGTGGCATGAAAAGGGATAGGGTGACTAGATCTAACCTATTTATATCAACACAGCTTAGGTCAACCACTGAAGCTCGACACCTGAAATATGTTGACGTGGCTAAGGTTGACAGGGTTGGAAGGTTGATACGAGCATTAGTGGACAATGGCAGGTCGAGTTGTTCACATTTTTTTTTGTAGCCGACGTGTTCCGACAGGTTGCATTTCATGCCCAAACATCCATTACGGCACGGTCGTAGAACATAGTAGTGTGCCAGAAGCATGGCAGTACACTTGGCATTTGGGACAAAACAAGACATGAAAAACTCACCTTTGGACTGTGGACCTAATGCGTGTGTTGACCTTCGAAACCTGTCGACCTATATCAGGTGTCAACCTAAGCCCTGTCAAACTTGAGTTGTCGACCCAATGCATGTCAACCTAAATTGGGTCGATCCAATGAACCCCTGCCCGCAGGAAAACCACAGGGCTGGTGGTCATGTAACTGAATTGTGTGTTAATACAGAATACCGTTACAATCAGAGGTGTAACTCTGGAAGGCAATGCAGTAATCTGCCGCTGGGCTCCTGCTCCCAAGGGGGCACTTCACATCCCCAGTGAGTTTGAAACTGTTAACTGAAAGCCGTTCATATCGCTACTGTGGCTGACTTCCTTCCTAACATTATTTTTGCAAGTGTTACAACCTGTATTAGAACCCAAGACCTGTCTTACTGGAGACAGACACCTTACTGATTGAGCTATTTGGGGGGCACCAATATTTATCTTGCCTCCGGGCAACTGGGACGAACTTACGCCACTGGTTACAATGATGCTCAATCTGTAGTAGGAAGGCAAAGGGGGAGGCTAATTCACATGTAAATGACTTGATTTTCCAGAACAAGTGGCTTGCATGGAACATAGGTCATTTTTGGCGACTGGTGTGCTTTAAGGGAAAATAAATGCTAATTATACACAGGTATATTTATAGAACTTTTGCCAGCTGTGCATTTTCCCACTTTCCTATTTCCATTGCGATTTATCACTTTGCAATGTAATGCATCAAACCCTATCCCAGAATCCATTGTCCTCAGCCCGGCCATTGTTCATTTCTGCTGTTTCAGTAAATATCTCCCAGTAAATATGTTTCTAGTGCGACTAGGAGGAAATAAAAAAAACACACACAGTTTAGTAAGCTGCCGGCCCGTATTTCACAAGTGAGCTAATGAAAGGAAATTACATCTGACATATTGCCAATCTTAATTGCTAATGTGTCTAAAATGCTTGCTTACTTGGGGAATTTTAGGCTTTCATATCAGCTGTCCATCGTCAACAGGAAGGGACATTTTCATTCAGCCGGCTGGTTATAAAGCTAAAGTTCATTAGCTGATTCTATCGGTGCCATTAACACGAAATGCAGCAAAGCATTTATCTGTCAGCACAGTAATATCTGTAACATCCCACTTTAATCAATTTAATATCGCTTCTGAAACAAAAAGACAGCAATATCTTTGAAAGGGAATGGAAGGCAGAGAAGGTCAGGTGAAGGTCACGTGGGCCTTGGTTTTACACAAATGTACCTGGATGATTGTCCCAGTGTGATTCAGAATTAACTGCGAATGAGCAATTTAACAATGAATGGTGATGTGGACAAAACTCTGGAGGGGGTGTTATACAAAAGCGCAAATGCCAAATCAGTAACCTAGCAGCTGGCCCTTTCAATACAAAAATGGGATGTTGTATGGTTCCACCCACCCTTTAGGCCACTCCTGGCTGAAGAGGACAAATATTGAGCGTAGTCATTTTAGACATTTTGTATTGGGAGGGGGCGTGGCTATTTCTCCTTCGTTTTGCCATGCCGCCAGTACCCAGGTCCATTTCTAGCCTTGGCATCCCTGATCATGATACATAAACTCATGCACTTACCTGTAACTTACCTGTATCCTTGGACGCCATTACTAGAAAGTCTTTGCAAAATTTTCAGACAGACTCAGTCATTGGTTGACACAAATGAAGAGAGAGGAGATATGCTGAATAAATATAAAGGTCTCTTGTGGAGTCTGAAAAAGTAAAGTAGTGCAGGAAGGACAATTATTTTGATGGAAGCTCTTCACCCCCATTATGATTTTAACAGACCACCTTGTATCATTTCCATAAACCTTTCCCTAAATCAGTGTTTCCAAAACTGTGTGCCGTGGCTCCCTGGGGTGCCACGGGTTGGTGATCCAGGACCAATTCAAATTATTTATGATCAATTATTTATGGACAAAACCAGTGCTGGTGGCTGCCAATTATAAAATATGTGTAAACACAGAAGCAAATCCTGCCCTTTAACACATAACTGAACCTAAGAAGCACATATAAACACAATCTACTTCATTTTATATACAAATTTTTGGGCCTAGGGGTGCCGTGAAAAAATTCAGATATTCTAGGGTGCCGTGATTCGAAAAAGATTGGGAACCCCTGCCCTAAATGATGATTCTGTTCTTACCATCTGAATTTGCTGTCCACTGAAGACATTTGGTGGTATGCAATCCACCAGTGGCATACGTTTGTCCCAGTTGCCCAGAAGGTCTCCTTAATGAAGCTTATGAACAAGCTACACAGGTAGAAAGAAGTAATCTATTAAAACCATCTAAAATTCTTTCAGAAACTGGTGAAAATAAAAAGAACCATGATACACTTACATTCATATCAAAATATAATAAAGAA
Organism: Crinia signifera; assembly: GCF_055691185.1. Lineage (NCBI taxonomy): Eukaryota > Metazoa > Chordata > Amphibia > Anura > Myobatrachidae > Crinia > Crinia signifera. The sequence continues at coordinate 94,247,458 of NC_139226.1, read as the reverse complement.
TCACTGAATATTAGAAAAATCTTGCTGAAAAACTTTGAAATCTTAAAATATGATAAAATATTACAAAATAATTTAGTTCAACCAAAAATAGTATTCAGAAGAAACAGAAATGTAAGAGATCAAATTGCCCCCAGCCTTTTACCATCGTTACCATCCATAATACAACCTGGTTGGCTTTCTACTAAACCATCTGGTAATTTTAGATGCAACAAGAACATCTGTTTGACATGTAAACACATGATCAATAAGATTAATACAGTGACATCGTCATGCAACAAAAAGAAATTTCCCCTAAAACATTTCATGAATTGTGATACGACTTTCTGTGTATACTTACTAGAGTGTCCCTGCAAATTACAATATGTAGGGAGGACTACTCGTAACATTAAGACACGTTTTAGAGAACATCGGTCTAACATTTTGAAAAAACTAACAACCCACAGCATTCCTCGCCATTTCACTCAATTCCATGACGGCAATCCTGACCAACTTACAGTCATGGCAATTGAACATATTCCCACCACAAAACGAGGAGGTGACCGATTCAGAAAGCTCTGTTTAGCCGAATCCTCATGGATCTTTAAATTAGAAACTCTTAAACCCCAGGGATTAAATGAAGCCCTTGATCTGACGTGTATAGATTAAACTGTAATAAATTCATTATTTTCCTTTTATACTTTTTTCTTCCCTTCCCCTCAAAATAACCTGGCGTTCAACCTATGAGGACTGAGGCGACCGGCATCTACCTTTGTTGCATGGGTCTATCCCGTGATGACATAGGTTTGCAGATGCCGCTCCCCCCACTCCTAGGGTTTATAACCCCAGCTCTATGTTTATCATAACTGTATGGGTCTTTGTCAAAATAAATTATTTATCTACTTATAATTTATATAATTCCATAATCCTTGTAATACGTAAAATCACAAATATAATTACTCCTTATAATATCTCATATGTACATGTACCTCTATAAATCTACTTCTTATGATGTGGGTTGTTATATATATATATGTAGAGAAATTTTCTATATATGTATATTTTTTACATTTCTTATATCATAATGTTTATGGGATTATTTTTATTTTTATTTTATTTTATTTTTATATTATTATTATATTTATAATTAATTATTAGGATAAATATAAATATATTTATCACTCTGGTCCTAATGATAAATCTATATATGTGAAATCTAATCTCTCTATCACGAATCTCCCAAACTGTAACTGTCACTCGAATCAATAATTCTTTATTATTGGCAACTTTGTATAAGTTTCTAACAAATACAATTGTATCTTAATTTGTCTCTGTTGCTGACACTCTTACAACTAAAAGATATTCTCCCTTCTCTCTCCTTTGCTAATTGCTGACACAGACACCTGTGCCAATTATTCATATTATAGACAAATATCTCCTGAACGCACTGGTATGAGTGTATCCATTTACTTTTAAATCTCCAGATGCAAATATGTTTATGTATTATTCATATATTATGTTTTTTTGAAACTACTGGACACACCTGCCTTTTACTTTGAGTTTTATCTTTATTGCAAACAATTAATTACTGATTGATTAACGAGCATTGAGCATTTAAATAGCATCACATTATGGAAGTCCACATCCGTCTTGAGAAAGTCTCTTGTTACCATAGAGACGAAACGCGTTGACACCCATCACTTCCACGTGACGTCATCACGCTAAGCACCCTCCGTTACTCCAGCCTAGCTCTAACCCAGCTTGTTCGGACCGACATGTCCCTGACTAAGTGAGACGCTACCACCGGCTCCTTTCTCCAACCTGATTCGACAGGCACGGACGCCAATACTACATCTTATGGTACCGTACTCCTGCCCCCCTCCTACTGCAAACCAAGCGGACTGAGAGTCATTTCCCCGCTTTCCGGCATTACCATCAGAACCGGCTATTCATTCATCCCAGCGAGTAGAGCCGCAGAGACATCAGGCTCCCCGCCTCCTTCCCCGCAACTACGGAAGGGTGAGATAATTACTCCACACTCAGTTATTCTAAGCTATAGTGTTACCCCGTTGGACTGCCTTGTGCGTGTTTCCATACATGCTAACCAATTAAAAGGGGTTTATCACTTTTAGCTTGTCTGCAATTAACTTTTTCAACTTGGCTTGAGCAATTGTGCTATCAAATTCATCAATTATACGGAGTAACATTGTGCATGCGTGATGAACAGTTAATGAAGCTTTGTTACTGCTATATATAGCTTCCAATTATTTGTGCAATACAATAAGCTATTTTCTGCATGTTTTATTATAATTATAAGCCTAATTCGCTTATTTTTATTGTCCTTTTTATCTTTTCTTGTATTTTGTACTAAATAAATAATTATTATATGCTAATTTTTGTAGGTGTGTCCAGTTTTCATATTGTTCACCACTATTTACCAGAGCAGCATTAATTACACCATTAGCGCAAAGTGTTAATCCCCCCTTTTTTACATTTTCTTCTTTTGAGTTGAGTCAAACTCATTTAACTTTAGGAAAAAGAGGGGGTGGACCCGCAACAGCTAATTTTTAAATGTTTGTAAAGTAAGTTAGATAATTTAGCCAGCATAAAAAAACACTTTTGACTAATGCTAGTGGTTATAGTGCTGGTGGTGCGCCCAGCGTTCAGTAACTAAACTGAGAATTGGGGATTTTTTGTTTTTGCAGAGGTGCAAAACAAAAGACAGTAAACGCTTTGTGGGCGCACTCTTTTTGTTAAATGATGTTTAAGATCGGTGAGTTATGGAGTTATTTTAAAATATAACCTTTATTAGGAACTTAAAAAATGATCTGGCGCAAAAAGTAATTTTTCGTTTTGTTGTGTGATTGTATGTTATCTGATTACGTATTATATTTCAAATAAAAGAATTTTAATCACACTTTCATGTATCATTTACTGCATATCTCCATCCCTGGTATATGAACCAGAGTGGTCGTAGGCTGCAAAAATGAAGGTAATCCCCAGAGATAGAAATCAATTGGGGGAAGTTAGGCTACCCCACGTCACAGGGTATATATACACTGTTTTTAGCCTGAATTGGCTTTTATTTTAAGGAACACAGACAGTAGGCGGCTCTGAGGACACTCTCCAACTGACAATATCTCCCACGTAAAATGATACCAGGTGTGGTATCATTTTACGTGGGAGATATTGTCAGTTGGAGAGTGTCCTCAGAGCCGCCTACTGTCTGTGTTCCTTAAAATAAAAGCCAATTCAGGCTAAAAACAGTGTATATATACCCTGTGACGTGGGGTAGCCTAACTTCCCCCAATTGATTTCTATCTCTGGGGATTACCTTCATTTTTGCAGCCTACGACCACTCTGGTTCATATACCAGGGATGGAGATATGCAGTAAATGATACATGAAAGTGTGATTAAAATTCTTTTATTTGAAATATAATACGTAATCAGATAACATACAATCACACAACAAAACGAAAAATTACTTTTTGCGCCAGATCATTTTTTAAGTTCCTAATAAAGGTTATATTTTAAAATAACTCCATAACTCACCGATCTTAAACATCATTTAACAAAAAGAGTGCGCCCACAAAGCGTTTACTGTCTTTTGTTTTGCACCTCTGCAAAAACAAAAAATCCCCAATTCTCAAACTCATTTAACACCTGCAGCAATTGGTGCTTATATATATACAATTTTTTACTACATTATAAATATTATAAACGAATACTTTAGCGCCAGAATTCGCAGGTCTGTGCTTGGCAATTAGCCAATCACTCCTGTCAATACCCTCTTCTCCCAGTTGCCCAGAGGCAAAATATATATTGGTGCCCTCCAAATAGCTCAATCAGTAAGGTGTCTGTCTCCAGTAAGACAGGTCATGGGTGTGACACAAAAATGATGTAAGGAGGGGGTGTCAGCCACAGAAGCGATATTGATGGCTTTCAATTAGCTGATTAAAATTGGCAGGAGAGGAGAGGTGCCCCCTTTGGAGCAGGAGCCCAGCTGCAGATGACTCCATTGCCTCTGCAATCCGCTCGCTTGGGAGTGTCAGTGGTGCCTCTGCCCCCTCCCCCGCTAGCGACGATGCGCTACATATGAAGGGGAATGTGGTGGTCCGGCTGTTGCAGCCTTCCCCCCTCTCCCTTCTTTGATGCTGCCGGGGACTGACGTCACTATCTAGTGACCAGCCCCGGCGTGACACACGCTGTGCTGCTTGCCTGGCCCTGGGAAACAGGAGACACGGAGCTGTCAGTGCAGGAAGACACGGCACTGACAGCATGAATTATACTGGTAAGGAAGGACAGGGTTAACTGTGGGTCGGAGGGGAGAGGATGTGAATAGGAGAAACACTGTGTATGTGTGTGTGTGTGTGTGTGTGTGTGTGTGTGTGTGTGTCTCTCTCTCTCTCTCTGTATGTCTGTCTGTCTCTCTCTCTGTCTGTGTGTGTGTCTCTCTCTGTATGTATGTCTCTGTCTGTATGTCTCTCTGTCTGAATGTCTCTCTCTGTCTGTCTGTATGTCTCTCTCTATATGTCTCTCTCTCTCTCTGTATGTCTCTCTCTGTCTCTCTGTATGTCTCTCTCTGTCTGTCTGTATGTCTCTCTCTGTATGTCTCTCTCTGTCTGTATCTCTCTGTCTGTCTCTCTATCTGTCTGTCTCTCCCTGTATCTCTCTCTGTATCTCTCTCTGTCTCTCTCTCTCTGTCTCACTCTCTCTGTCTCACTCTCTCTGTCTGTCTCTCTCTCTGTATGTCTATCTCTCTCTCTCTCTGCCTGTCTCTTTCTCTCTGTATGTCTTTCTCTCTCTCTGTATGTCTCTCACTCTCTCTCTCTCTCTCTCTCTCTCTCTCTGTATGTCTCTCTCTCTGTATGTCTCTCTCTCTGTATGTCTCTCTCTCTCTGTATGTATCCCTCTCTATCTGTCTGTCTCTCTCTGTCTATGTCTCTATGTCTGTCTCTCTCCACCTCCTCTCATTTACTCCCTCCGCATACCTCCCAACTTTGTAGCTGCAGAAATAGGGACCGCGCGAGCGTCCAAAAAGGGGGCGCGGCTTATGTAAATGAGGGGCGCAGCTTATGCAAATGAGCCGCGTCCCCGTTTTCGGCCGGGAATAGACGCTGTGCGCATGCACACAGCGTCTATTCTGTTAAATTGGGGGGGCTCCCAACTGCCGCGGGTGGGACAGCGGGACAGGACCCGGTAATCGGGACTGTCCCGCTGAAATCGTGAGTGTTGGGAGATATGCCTCCCCACCATGTCTCTCCTCTTTTTCTCCCTCTCTTCTGCTACAACCCCCCCCCCCCCCTTTACACCTCGGCCCCTTACATATAATCTCTCTCTATCTCCCTCCCCCCCCCCCCCCCCCCCCAAACACACACACACCTGTCACCCTCTCCTCCTGTGGTGGGGGGCCCTTTCAAAATTTTGCCCAGAAGGTAGTAGTTACGCCTCTGCACGGACCATTCCATTGCAACTGTATCACACCAAAGTGGCACTAAGGACCTTCTGAATGGAACTGTGACAGTGGCTTATACATAAACCATGGGACCGGTGAAGAGGTGAATGTAAAATTGTAAAATAAATTTAGGTGAAAGTTTGGTTTGCTCTTTGTAAATAGAATTTCTTTGAACCTCTTTGCCTGAAACTCCCTTGGCCGGGCGCTTGGGGCAGCAGATGGAATCCAGTATACAGTATCTCGCTGCAGCAATGCTGTTGTTTGTCTGCCAATCTTACACTAAGAGGTCATACGAGGATCTTCGTGGTAATGGAGGCTAGCGTAACTGACACAGGGCAGTGCCTCCTAATGTGATATAGCACCCAAGGGGATATGTTAGAACACGTGAAAGCCAATAAATGAAGTCTAGAACAAACATATAAGGTACTTATAAAACAGCAACTACTTACAGTGACGGCTGAATGTGCGGCAGTTTCATGGACGTGTAAGCACTGAGGCGAGTAGGAGAAGGCATTGTTCCATTTAGAAAGCCGCCTTATAGGCATATACATGGTTGTATGCACATTTATCAAGCATAGGGTCGACTTTTGGCTATGGAAAATATGCAAAGCATACTTACTGAATGTCAGCAGTCTTCCAGTAATGTGGGCATGGTAAAGCAGGGGGTGGGACTATGTTGACCAATTGCCCTTAGGCCCTCGTAGGGGTCCGCGACAATCAAGGGCGGAACTACCATTGGTGCAGGGGGTGCAGCTGCTATGGGGCCCAGAGCTGAGAGGGGCCCACTTTGCCTGTCAAAGTTACATATGCTGTATATATTTTTCAACATTAGGTGATAAATAGGGGCCCTTACAAACTTTTGCTATGGGGCCCACATGTATCTAGTTACGCCACTGGCGACAATGTTCCCTCTAATTTTACGAAGGTTGTGTGCGGCAAAAGATATTGGCTGTGCAACTTTGCAAGGAAATAAAAATTTGTGTGCGTCACATAATGGTATAAAGGCCTAGTAAACAAAATGGTTAATTTTTAATAATTACAATAATTAACCAACACTGTATAATGCCACATGGATTGAGCCAAAATTCACATAATGGTACACGGATTAAGCCAAAATTCACAATGTGCTCCATAAACAGGGACATTGTGTGCCGAAGGCGAACATCAAAAATGTACCCTGTAACGCCCATTACACATTACTGCCAATACCAAAAAGCTGCCAATACCAAAAAGCAGCCTATGAGTCTATACCAAAAAGCAGCCTATGCGTCTGACACCACTCCCATCTCCTCACTGCACTTCAAGACAGGGCCCCTTCCAGGCAGGCCCTGTCCTGAGGTGCAGTGAGGAGAAAATACTTTGCCATTTTGATGCCCTCTCCCCCACCACATTAAGCACTGCAGTCACTAGCCAGTTGAACAGCCTCCAGCCCTGCAGCTCCTGCCCCTCTCCCCACAGTGCAGACCAGCACTGTGCAGCTGCTCAGCTACTCACCAGACCCAATGCAGTATGGCATCTACAGACTACTCCAGTCTTCCTGACCAATGGGTGCTGCCGCGCCAGTGCCACAGCCACCACCTCAGCTTCTGATGTCACGGCCGGGCAGGCTTTTGTGTGTGTGTCCTGCTGGCACTCTGTCTCCTCAGGCTGTTTAGCGACAGGCAGCAGCGGTGCTAGCGCAATCTACGGGTGGACAACAGCAATGGCGGTAAGGCAGGAGGCCGAGAAAGTAGGAAGGCAGCATCTGCGTATTGGCTCCTCTGTACTACACAGATCAGATGAGCAGGGGAGCCAATCCTGACAGACCCTGGCAACCAAGGGAGGGCTTACAGGCTCACTGACAGCCAGCCCAGCCCAGCAGAGCCATATTATTATACACAGTGTCTGGGACAACCGAAACAGCTTAGAGGGAACACTGGTCCGCGACCCCCGTAGAGGGAGACTAGAATAAGGCCGAAAGGGGCTTTTTTGTGCTGGACTATCAGAGTACTGGCGGCTGGGATTCCGATGTCGGTATACTTTCCATCTAGATTCTGACTGTCGGCCAGTCATACCACAACCCCATTGCCGGTGGGGCACAATAACCCCACTTCTAGGGACTTCTTTAGTAGATGCACATTTTCAGTTAAACTAAATGTTCTATAATTCAACAGGTCCAATTCTTTATTTATTTTATTATATATTTGTTCATTTATTCTTTTTTTTATTATTTATTTTGTCATTCATTGTTTATAACCGCCACCACTTTTTGTTCAGTTATTGACCTAATGGCATCTCCTTGGCTTTCATACATAGCTAGGCACTTGTTTAGATGTCATTATGATCTTATTATCTTAGTTATGACGGTTGACGGCTTTACATTGTTTTACTGTTTTCTATGCATGTGCATCAGGTGTCTGTTAGGGGTAGCTTCAAGCCTAAGCAACGACCACAAAGGGGCAAATTTACTAAGACGGTCATTCTATTGACGGTGGGATGTTTCCCATAGCAACCAACCAGATTCTACTTATTTCTTTAGCACCTTTTAGAAGGTACTATAGAATCTGATTGGTTGGTAGGGACAACATCCCATTTTCAATAGTAGTCCCCTCTTAGTAAATTTACCCCAAAGTATCTGCGTAAATGGTAAGACGACGGCGCGTCACAGCCAGTAACGTTGCTAAAAGTTTTCCTATCAATATTGATGTTGTTGTTCTAGATGTAGGATGTAGATTACTGCGAGTCAGTCTGGAATCTGGATACCTCGTGCTCTTACTGAAAATACAGAGAGGTTCCAATCTCATATAGATCGCCTTCAGATATCCAAATCCAATTTATCCCTTACTACGTACATCCATTTTTTATAAACCACTCAATATTCGTCAATAACAATCCAAATGGGTATTAATATGTCTATGTAAACTAATTTGCTTTTTAAGAAAGTACTGCAGCATTTGGCAATGGTAATAGTGGCTGTAAATCTCGGGCAGATGGATGGAAATACTATTTTTACATTAGCAAAATGAATTATTGATAGTAATTACGTGTTTATTGTACATCTGGAAGGAACAAACAGAAGTGCCCTGGTCCTGCTGCTCTGGTTCACAATCTGCATCTGCAAAGACCTGAATGGAGAGCTAATCACGGCTCCTGGAGATGATGGGAGTCGTTACCTAATTAACATACCTGAGTTAGGTTTAATACATATTAGAATTAAAGGAATGCAATAATCATTATCTTCTATGCGTCTTCCTACAGGGAAGTTATAATCGGCGGTTTCGACTTCAGCGTTGGAGGCGGGCTGCCGCTGGTCATGATGCCGCCCCCGCCGGTCTCCGATGCATGTGTTGTATTGTCCTCGGTACTGTGCATGCCCCCAGCTTCTACATAGAAGCTAAATCATGGTCCCGGCACCTGTACATTGCAGATGACAGCACAGGGACTGTTACATGCGCAGTATCGGCCTCGGTACTGCACATGTGCATACCCCGGATTCTATGGGCGGCAGCCGAAACAGCCCATAGAGGCATTCCAGGGGAAGGAAACACATACCAATGGGACTGCCTTGGGTTACTGGCAGGTCGGACTTCCAATAGGAAGTCACTGCCAGTCAATGTGAAGCCAGGACAGTCTCACAGACTGAACCTGGCTTCACTTATTCAAGGCCCCATGACGGACTTTATGGGAAGCCCCCAAGCCAATCGTCAAGGCCTCTCTGAGTATTGGGGGTCCCTACTGTTATATCTAGGTTCAGGGTGCGGTAATGCAAGGACACCTTGTATCTGGACGCACATAAGGCATGATATAGAGATGGAAATTTGTAATAGGGCTCAAGTTGACCCAAGGTGTGGGATGCCGGCTGAGCTCGGACCATTGAGCATGGACATGCATTAAGGGGAGAGGTTATACGTCATAGGCCGTGCTGATTGTAATGGGGGTGTGGCCTTACAGAACTGCACCCCATCTCAGCATGCCAGATGAGAAAAGCACTAGTAGGCGGAGCTGGCAGGAGAGCCCTTCTGGCATTGGACAGAAGTGCCAGATGGACCGTCCTCTCCTGCCTCCTCTTTAACACAATTGGTTCCAGAACATGCTCAGTCCGTAACACAAATAATAACCTCTGCAATCGCTCTGCACCGTAGTGATCGATACTAAAACTGAGATTAAACACAACTATTTTCTTTTCAAGATCATCAGTGCCCAATCTAGAATCCACAGGACCCGGAATCTGACTTTAGAAAAGAATCACTGGGTAGTATCTGGAACAATAATAATATCTAATATATAATGTTACAGCAAATCCGGCATCTCAGCGTTTGGGGAGGAGGCTATCCCAGATATATAAGTGGTGTTAGATCTCTTCTAAGTAGGACATAAATATTGTTTACTGAGTGATTGATGTGTGTCCTGTACAAGCGCTGTATAAACTAAGTGATCTGACTTGGTAAACCGATTCTGTAAATCAATGTCTAGTAACCAATGATTTCCCCTCCTGCCTTCCAGCACATGACACCGGATTGGTCACCCTTCAGGTCGCCTTCAACAACCAGATCATCTCCAACTCTGTTGTGTTTGAATATAAAGCGAGAGCTCTTCCAACTCTGCCTTCCTCGCAGCACGACTGGCTGTCCCTGGATGGTGAGTGAGCGACTCCAACTCCTACACTGAGAATATGTGTGTGCAGTGGTTTTCCCTCATTTTGGTATATGCCAGCCCATTCTGTAGTACTGCTATGATATATACGGCCTGATTCAGCTTTGTTAGCAAGAAAATGGGCAAAATCATGCAGCACTGCAGGTGGGTCAGATGTAACAGGTGCAGAGAGATAAGATTTTGGTGGGGTGTGTTCAAACTGAAATCTAAATTGCGGTGTAAGATTAAAGCTGCCTAACATTTGTGGGCTACATGCAGAAGCAGCCAGTATTTACTCTGCACAGAAATAATATAACTGCATTTGCTCACGTTGCATGGCAACATGATTTGCTTTGTCGCTTTATGGAATATGGGCCATGCTCTGGACTGTGTCCAATTCTTTATTGCACGGTAATATTAAATGTGCACAAAGTTATGGAGTTATCCCAACAAAGTCAGCAATTGTTTTCCTAGGCAGCAAACTTGTTGTTGGGCCTCTTCCTTTACATCACTTATAGCCCTTTCACACCGCAAATGCTGGGTCGCACCTGGGATGTGGACATGGGTTTATGATGGGTCGCTGACGTCAGGTGGGGTCATGGCGGAGCGGCGGCACTTCATCTGGGGCAGGGGAGAAGGCAGAGACTGGAACTGACGCTGTCTCCTCCATAGTGTTATCCGTGCACACTGCACAGCAACATCCCGGGATCGTCCCAGGTTATTTTAACTATGTAAAAGGGGTATTATTAAAAATAAAAAACGGATTATTGTGACCTAGGCACCTACTGTAGGATGTCTATTGAAAGTTCAGACTGCAGGGTCCATCCTATTTTATGTGAAGTCCTCGCGGCAGTGGAAGCACTTAATGGTGGCCAAATTTGCCCAAAAATTCTCATTGCCCCATAGGGCTCTGAACCCTGTTGTACAAAATAAAGCTGATTTCAACAATCCAAGGGTGCGAATAAAGTACCGGTCACGTGGAAGTGAACTGACCCCTTAGGGGTAAATTTACTAAATTGGGAGTTCTATTGAAGATGTGATGTTGCCTATAGCAACCAATCAGATACTACTTCTTATTTATTTATCACCTTTTAGAAGATAATAATAGGTAGAATGTGATTGTATACTATGGGCAACATCCCACCCTCAATAAAACTCCTGTCTTAGTTACTCCTTAATGTTCATGGACTTGGATTTTCTTGCAGTTCCAGAGCTTCTTATGGTAAGAGTGGATTCCTATAAGAAGTCTGTTTGATCCTGTTCGATCACAATGCACATTACAAATATGTGGATCATAAAAGGGCCTTTACTTTTTCTGTACATCCATATTGTCTCTCCTCCAATTGTTTCACAAGCTTGAAGCTTCAGGGGTAGATGTATGAAGCAGTGATAAGGGAGGAGAAGTGAGCCAGAGGAGGAGTGGCCCATGGCAACCAATCAGCTACTCTGTATAGTTTTATATTATGCAAATTATAGATGTTACTTCAGTGCTTCACTCCCCCCTTATCACTGCTTCATACGTCTACCCCACAGTTTCATATTTAATGGTTTTCTAATGTGTCATCAGGATCGTACCAGAATTAGGACTAAAGTCTTTTTTCTCACCTTGTGTCCGTGTAATTGTCTGTAGTATGGTTTTCTGTTACCACACAAAAGCATCGGTAATACTTTGCGTTGTGATCTTCCGCTGTTCCTCTCTGACTGTGACGGATCATCCTCCCTGTAATTTCTTATTTAGTAACTGTACAAAGTCATCTGTCATAATTAACAAAAAGTATGGTGAGAAACGCATCCTGCGAGGAGGGAAGCTGTGTGGAAACGTGTAATGGATTGCAAAGCCCTTCAGCGTGCTTGTATAATAAAGTTGTGGGATTGTCGCTACGGCAATGCGTAGACGGGGAGACAATCGTATTTATTTCCCTGCCTCTAGCGGTTGCCAAAATCATATATAATCTTAGTTCCTGGGAACGCTGAATGGTACTGTAACAAGTAGTGGGGTCACTTTGCCGTATGGCAGCGAGCTAGTGGTTAATGGATCATAAGGAGTCACCATGTATACATTTAACATATTATACTGTATACACAGTATATAAATATACTGGTATCCATCCTCAGAATGGTATCCTTTCTGAGGATGGATACCAGGTTGCCTGTTTGAACATGATATCAGTTACATTTGCTGTACAAATTCCTGATGACGATCTATACTAGATCGAAACGTTACGTCACGTCGGATGTACCTTTGTATCTACAATGAATTCTGCTGCTGATTAAGACCTTGGTGAGTGCCCATTTCATCCACAATTGTACCTTTGATGTTCATTCATCTGTTGGAGCACCCCCTTTTGAAAGCTTGAAAAATTGAGTGCGGACTCTGTCGATATATATATATATATATATATATATATATATATACTGTATATACACATGCATACATATATTTAGATACAGGAAACCTCCAGCTTCCAAAAGAGATCTCTGTAGTCCCCAAAAACAGAGACAACGCGTTTTTGCCTATGGCTGTCGTGACCTGTAGGTGGTGGTGTCTTGTCAATATCAGTAGCAGGGCCCAGTCTGATGCCAGCATTACACTGACTCCCATATTGCCTAGTCGGGGCTAACCACTGTACAAAACCCGACAATATGCCACAAAGGCCACTCTCTACTACCGTTCCACGAAGGAACGACAAGGACAGTGACAGCCTGTCCTCTCTCTCTCTCACTGCCCGACCCTCTGCAACAAGGGGAGGGTAGCCTCCATCAGACCCCAGCCTGGGTAAAAAGTACCCTCCCCCTCTGATGCTCTATCACAAACCCAAACAGTCTCAAGATGGCTTACGCTTATGCTCAGCAGTGATTTTGGTGGCCATCTTGGGATAGGACATGAAGTCTCCCTGCAGAACAGGATGGCTGGAGTTGAGTCTGTAGTAGCACACTCCTCTTTCAGTAATAATTGCCAGCAATATTGTTACCATGCTTATCAACACCTCACTTTATCAGATGTTTACTTTGTTCCATGTACTTCATTATTTGGTTGCTTGTTATATGCAAGCACCTTCATACACTAAGCTGAACTACCGAGGGTTCGGGCAGGGAACGAAGCACTCTCACTGTATGTCTGCAAGATGAATGTACAATCTCGTAGCAATATTTCCTCTTCTGTCCCACAGATGAAGACGGATTTTGCCATCTAAATGAAGTACATGGATTCTTTTGTTTGCTTTTTATTGCTGCTGTCGGAGATTGCGCTTCCTTTTCTTCAACACTGATTTATTTACTTTGGGGCTGTACATTTATTTTGTTAATAGACAGGATTTGTTTCCTAGATATAATTTTTTTTAGCTTGTTGGGTTTTTGTTTCACAGCAATACGGTGTTCTGCACTTTATCATGAAGAATGATACTGTATGTAAGAGGTTGTCTCTGTGCAGATTTCTCTGCATGCTGTATGCAGGAGAGGTTTGCTGTTTGGCAAAGGCCTTATTGGTGAGTCCTGTCGTTATGGGGAGAAATGAGGAAAGGGCGTCTGTAGGTCTTGTATCTGCTCTGTAATTATATACACATAGTACACCAATACACCAAAGAGAGAAACTACACAGTGACATCCATCCCTCCAGTATATTTTTTATGCCATACTTAGCCTACAGCTGTTGCTATACCCCAGCATCTCAACAGTTTAGGCTGAATCCATCAAACCCATTTTTCATGAGCAGCTAGCAATGTCTAGTACAGGGTAGGGGCAGGTTTGCTGACGTTTACAGTCTCCTCTCCGGGAGAACCCTTGGAGAGGAGAGTGTCAGCAGCACTCCTGGGGACGGGCCCTGATGGAGACATTATTAGACCCTGCCCCATACCTCCCAACTTTGTAGCTGCAGAAATAGGGACTTCGCCGCGCGAGCGTCCAAAAAGGGGGTGCTTATGTAAATGAGGGGTGTGGCTTATGCAAATGAGCCGCATCCCCGTTTTCGGCTGGGAATAGAAGCTGTGCGCATGCGCACAGCGTATATTCTGTTAAATTGGGGGGCTCCCAACTGCCCCCCCGCAGCGGGACACCTCCGGCCGCGGGTGGGACAGCGGGACAGGACCCGGTAATCGGGACTGTCCCGCTGGAATCGTGAGTGTTGGGAGGTGTGCTGCCCCCAGTAATGCAAATCCCACAATTTGCGGGTCTCCGAGGAGGAGGGGCTAATAGCGTTAGACTGCATGTGCATTTGACCCATAGGGGGAAATTTACTAAAGGAAATTTGTAAAAAAATAGGTGTATTTGTATCCAGAAATACACTTATTTTTGACATTTACTATCCCGAAAATACGGCAATTCGTAGTCGTATTGATGTGTTATCAATACGAATACGAATTGCCGTATTTTCGGGATAGTAAGGGGGACATTTACCAAAATGGATTCGTAGAAAAAAGGTGTATTCGTAGGGAGAAATACACCTTTTTTTAATGAATTTGTATTTTCGGGATTTACAATCCCAAAAATACAACAATTTGTAGTCCTAAAGATGGAACATTCGTATTTGTATTTACAAATACGAATGTCCTACACCATCGATAGAATACGACAGAAATCACCATTCAAAAGAATGGTGGTTCCTGATGTACTAAGCAGCCGTACTGATAATACGGCTGCTAAGTGGTGTGAAACACCCACGCAAATACGACAGGAAAATAGAACACCATTTTCCTGTTCTATTTGCTTTAAGCCTGCACGGATCAGTCAGATCCGTGCAGGCTTCAGTGTAAAAAAATAGAAAAATTAAATAAATAAATAAAAAAAAACGGCGTGGGGTCCCCCCCACAGCCGAAACCAGCACCAGGCTGAAGGAGCCGGGGCCGGTAATTAAAAATCAGGGAACCCGACAAATAGGGGTTCCCCGATTTTTAACAACCAGCCCCAGGCTCCAGGTCCGGGGCTGGTTCCCAAAATACGGGGGACAAAATGACTAGGGGTTCCCCGTATTTTAAGAACCAGCCCCAGGCCAAACCAGCCAGCAGGGTAATGTCACAGCCAGGGGACACTTATGATATAAGGTCCCGCGGCCAAAACATTAACCCCCTGACCGGTCAGCCTGGACAGGGGCCCTGGGGGAGTGGGGACCCCCCCAATGAAGGGGTCCCCCCCTCCAGGACTTACCTGACCAGGCTGAAGCCTGGTACTGTCCCCGATGCCCCTGGGCGGTGGGCATCGGGCTGATTATGGTGTAAAAAAAAAGATTAAACTATTGTTTTTTGCTGTGGCACTACAAGTGCCAGCAAGCCTCCCCAGCAAGCTGGGACTTGGAGAACCACAAGTCCCAGCCTGCTGGGCATTAAAGGGCCCGCTGGCACTTGTAGTACACAAAACACACTGACACACATTTAAAATAAAACTTTAATACATACAAAGCCCACACATACTAATACTTACCTATCTTCTTCCCGTAGGTAGCCCTGGTCCTGATGTCCTGTGTCGTCTTCGGGATCCATGTCGACGTCCTTCTTCAAGTCGACGTCGCTGTCGGCGATGGCGTCCGGATCCGACGAAATCCATGGAGAAAGCTGTGGAAGGAAACCATACTCACCTGTCCCAGCGCGACGTAGTCCAGGTAAGTGTCTTGGCAAAAAAACAAACCGACACCCCGAAACCAGACCGGACAGAGAGCCGCACGGTGTTTGTTTACATCGTGCGGCTCCACCTCCCGAATGCCGCTATTGGCCGCTAGGCCGCAAGGCGGCCAATAGCGGCATTCGGGAGGCGGAGCCGCACGATGTACACAGAGTACCGTGCGTCTCTCTGTCCGGTCTGGTTTCGGGGTGTCGGTTTGTTTTTTTGCCAAGACACTTACCTGGACTACGTCGCGCTGGGACAGGTGAGTATGGTTTCCTTCCACAGCTTCCTCCATGGATTTCGTCGGATCCGGACGGGGACGCCATCGCCGACAGCGACGTCGACATGAAGAAGGACGTCGACATGGATCCCGAAGATGACACAGGACATCAGGACCAGGGCTACCTACGGGAAGAAGATAGGTAAGTATTAGTATGTGTGGGCTTTGTATGTATTAAAGTTTTATTTTAAATGTGTGTCAGTGTGTTTTGTGTACTATTTTTTTAACTGTGGAACTACAAGTGCCAGCGGGCCCTTTAATGCCCAGCAGGCTGGGACTTGTGGTTCTCCAAGTCCCAGCTTGCTGGCACTTGTAGTGCCACAGTAAAAAACAATAGTTTAATCTTTTTTTTTTACACCATAATCAGCCCGATGCCCACCGCCCAGGGGCATCGGGGACAGTACCAGGCTTCAGCCTGGTCAGGTAAGTCCTGGAGGGGGGGGACCTCTTTATTGGGGGGGTCCCCACTGCCCCAGGGCCCCTGGCCAGGCTGACTGGTCGGTAGGGATGAATGCTTTGGCCGGGGGGACTTGTAAAAAAAGTCTCCCCCCGGCTGTGGCATTACCCTGCTGGCTGGTTTTGCCTGGGGCTGGTTCTTAAAATACGGGGGACCCCTAGTCATTTTGTCCCCCGTATTTTGGGAACCAGCCCCAAAACAGGAGCCTGGGGCTGGTTGTTAAAAATCGGGGAACCCCTATTTGTCGGGTTCCCTGATTTTTAATTACCGGCTCCAGGCTCTGTCAGCCTGGTGCTGGTTTCGGCTGTGGGGTGGACCCCACGCCGTTTTTTTTTAACATTTATTTATTTTTCTATTTTTTTTTACACCTTGCAGCCTGCACGGATCTGACTGATCCGTGCAGACTGCTAGAAAAATTCGTATTAGCGGCCGTATATATGGCCAGCTAATACGAATTGTTACACCATCGGAGGGTTACAAAGCAGTCGTATCTGACTGCTTTGTAATTTCCCCTCCGGAACACGACTTTGCATACGACTAAAACAGTCGTATGCAGCCGTAGGGGAAATACCAATACGAAAAACTAGGTTTTTCATATTGGTAAATTTCCCCCTAAATGTCAAAAATAAGTGTATTTCTGGATACAAATACACCTATTTTTTTTTACAAATTTCCTTTAGTAAATTTCCCCCATAATCTGCATGCACACTAATGTTCTGTGATAAAAGCCTGCTACTTTTTTTTTAACAATGACTGTATGCAGGGTGATTGACAGAAAGTAGGCCACTGGGGGGGTGGTAACTGTTATGCCACTTGGCAGTATGAATGCACCTGGGAGTGCACAAACTAGATACCGCGGAGAGGACCACGGACGGAGACACAGGGGCAGTGCTACGCAGACTCACAGAGACATAGGAACAGTGCAAACATCAGTTGTGAACAAGTACTAACAGCAACCGAGCTGGATCTAATAGGTGGGGTACAGGGACCCAGCAGTTACAGTCACAACTCCTGATTACGGCTAAGGTCTGGATCAAGGCGCAAAGATGCAAACTCCAAGACCTATATTACTGTAATCTACATACAATACAATTTCTAGAAACTAACTAGGCACAGGACAAGGCTGACTGGCTATCTGACTAGGATTCTAGGATTCTGCAGCACCTGCCTAGCCTGAGATGAAGGTTTATATAGCAGGTGCTGCCATGCCCCACTCAGACATCACAGACTGTGAGCACAAAACCAGTGCCGGATTCCCTGCTGTGAACAGACTGCCTGTCACCACTGCAACAGCAAAAACCCGAACCGGATTGTCAGCTGTGCTCAGGTTACTTTGCTAACAGTTATGTAGGGTACACACCAGGACGACCACCGTCGTTCACGACCGATAGACGACCATGGAACGATTTCCCTTGGACTTCCCGGGAGCTCCCAGGCAGTCCCCAGCAAACGATTAGCAAAAATTGTGTTTTTTTGCGGAACGATCTAGATCCGATCCCGATGCGCCCGCGATGGTCGTTAAGACGGTCGGATCGCTGGTTTTTGTTTTTTTTGCAAGAACACATGCGACCGTCGTCAGATGGGCCTTTGAAATTTGAATGACGGGGCTGGACTAGCAGAGGGGGGAGGACTAGCAGAGGGGGATAGGAATAGCAGCAGCCATTTTAAACCAGTGTATTTCTGCTTTGTTACTAGTGAGGCTTGGTTTATACCTGCTGAACGCTGGACATAGCTATTTACACATTACTTTGTTTTGCCTGCCATTACAAAGTGTCTTTTAACCCTGCACTATGGAGAATGCAGTGATGGGTAGTCACCAGCAACAGTACCTGCTCTATTATGCAGTTTTGAAGCTCAGGCGTCAGAGAGCCCAGCGCAGGAGAGAAAGATCATGCTGGACAAAGCAGTGGCTACTTCAGCGTCAGACTCGTTCGCACATGCCACTGCTCAGGGACATCAGGGAGAATAACCCAGACGATTTTCGTAACTTCTTGAGGATGGATGATGCCACATTCCAGGAATTGCTGCGTCTGGTGACTCCCCACATCGAGAAGCAGGATACCAAGTATCGCATGGCTATCCCTGCTGAGGAACGGCTGGTGGTGACCCTGAGGTTTCTGGCGACAGGACGGTCTCTTGCTGACCTAAAGTTTGGATCCCTCATCTCCCCGCAAGCTTTGGGCCTCATCATCCCGGAGACCTGCAAAGCCATTGTGAAGGTGCTGCAGTACCAGTATTGCAAGGTAAGATGAAATATACACTGTACACTTTATTGTGCAAACAAAATATTTTTATTTATAATTTAGGCCTAGGACAGAAACAGGTTTTTTAGGCCTTTCATGGTTAAAACATGTAAAATAGTAAATAGATTGTGTCAACACAAATATATTATAATACCATATATAAAAGATATTGTACAAAAACACACACTATATATAAAGATTTAAGTAT
Organism: Crinia signifera; assembly: GCF_055691185.1. Classification (NCBI taxonomy): domain Eukaryota; kingdom Metazoa; phylum Chordata; class Amphibia; order Anura; family Myobatrachidae; genus Crinia; species Crinia signifera. The sequence continues at coordinate 94,228,635 of NC_139226.1, read as the reverse complement.
GTATGACCCAGTTTAAACTTTCCCACTAAGTACGGGCTACTGTGTGGCAGAGGATGTCTGCCGCAGATAAGTAAAGGCTGCGGCCCACATAGCGCATGGCGCAGATGCAATGGTCCCGGCCCCATTGATGTGCGCCATACGCCATGTGAGCAGTGGCCATCACATACCTGCAGCTGAGACCATGTCTGCCGCACAGTACCCCATACTATTGGCAAAGACAAAAGGGTAATAAATGGAGTTTGCTCTCCAGATTGAGGAGAATCCTGTTCTCCCTCTGGTAATGCAGGTACAGGTAGCAGCATATAAAAAGAAAAAAAAGACACTCTGGTAACTTCTGAAACAGGCCCTTACAACAGTAGGGATAAGGTACTGTGTGGCAGAGGATGTCTGCTGCAGATATGTAAAGGCTGCGGCCCACATGGCGCATGGCGCAGATGCAATGGTCCCGGCCCCATTGATGTGCGCCATACGCCATGTGAGCAGTGGCCATCACATACCTGCAGCTGAGACCATGTCTGCCGCACAGTACCCCATACTATTGGCAAAGACAAAAGGGCAATAAATGGAGTTTGCTATCCAGATTGAGGAGAATTCTGTTCTCCCTCTGGTAATGCAGGTACAGGTAGCAGCATATAAATAAACAAAAAAAACACACTCTGGTAACTTCTGGAACATGCCCTTACAACAGTAGGGATAGGTACTGTGCGGCAGAGGATGTCTGCTGCAGATATGTAAAGGCTGCGGCCCACATGGCGCATGGCGCAGATGCAATGGTCCCGGCCCCATTGATGTGCGCCATACGCCATGTGAGCAGTGGCCATCACATACCTGCAGCTGAGACCATGTCTGCCGCACAGTACCCCATACTATTGGCAAAGACAAAAGGACAATAAATGGAGTTTGCTATCCAGATTGAGGAGAATCCTGTTCTCCCTCTGGTAATGCAGGTACAGGTAGCAGCATATAAATAAACAAAAATACACACTGTGGCCCTTGTGTGGCAGAGGATGTCTGCTGCAGATATGTAAAGGCTGCGGCCCACATGGCGCATGGCGCAGATGCAATGGTCCCGGCCCCATTGATGTGCGCCATACGCCATGTGAGCAGTGGCCATCACATACCTGCAGCTGAGACCATGTCGATGGTAAATGATAAAGTAGCCTATTTTTTAAGACAGATCCTCAAAAACAGGACACTCTGGATCTTCTATCAGTAAAGAACTGTAGAATTGACGGTACTGGGGGGGTTGAGAAGGCTGTGTAGGTGTTGACTGGGTATGTGTTGGAATTGTGCTCGACTGGCCTGCTACGGTGGCAGGCGGAGTAGGCACTGGTGATTCTAATGACAGTGGTGTGTCTGGTGCACTACCAATGCCAACTATTTTAGTGCCACTGTTGAGATACCCTAAACTGCCATTATACACCAACTCCATGCATAACTTTTCAAAAGTAAGTTGCTGGTTAGGAGCCATGTTGCGAACACACTCTGCCACATAAGTGAAGTAGTTGTCATGTTTGTCCGGGTTTCTTTGCAGGACTTGATGTGCCCGCATCATAAATTCTTCATGTGCCGCTGCTTCTCCTTTTTTTCCTTTGCCACGCATTTTTTTGGCACGGGGGAGTGGTGGAGTGGGTTCCAGGGTGGGTGGCGGAGTGCGTGCCGGAGTAGGAACTTCGTTCGATGTGCATGCATTCTCAGATAGGACAGATAGGTCTGGGGTTGCAGGTGGGTAGTCACCAAGCTGTAAAAAAATTGAACATGTTTACTAATCAATTCTATTTACTTCTAATTTCAGTTCCCTACCAGCGTGAATGAATGGAAAGTCATCGCAGAGGAGTTTGAACAGCGATGGAACTTCCCAAATTGCGGTGGAGCCATTGATGGCAAACATGTCCGCATAGCCCAGCCTATCAATAGTGGTTCCTACTATTTTAATTACAAGGGCTATTTTAGCATTGTACTAATGGCTGTTGTTAATGCGAACTATGAGTTTATCTTCCTGGATGTAGGAAGGAATGGCCGTGCATCGGATGGTGGCACTTTCAAGGACACAAAGTTCTACGAAAGGCTCATAGCGAACACCCTTCACTTGCCGTCTGTCCAGGAAACTAAACAGGGGCTTAACTTTGTTTTTGTGGCTGACGAGGCTTTTGGCCTGCACGAGCATGTCATGAAGCCATATGCGCAAAGGGGGTTGAACCATGACAAAAGGATCTTTAACTACAGGCTATCCAGGGCACGGCGTGTTGTGGAAAATGCTTTTGGCATCCTGGCAAGCCGGTTTCGCATTTTCCACACTGCCATTAACCTGAGGGTGGACAAAATTGACTGGGTTGTCACGGCGTGCTGTGTCCTGCACAATTTGCTCCGCAGAAAAGCCACACAGCAAAGGGCTACAGGCACAGCACTCCAAGAAGACCAAGAACTGCCAGAGGAGGTAGTGCAGATATCCTCCTTGCAAACCCCAACACAACGCTACACAGGGAGTGCACGAGCCAAACAGGTGAGGGAAGAGTACATGGCCTACTTTAATGGGGAGGGCGCTGTGGATTGGCAGGAGGAATCAATTAGATAGCCAAAAAAATAGACTCACCGATGCAGACTGCGAATTCTCCTCCTCCTCCTGCGCCGTGACTTCTTGGTTTTCATGTTCTACCATAAGGACTACTCCTGTCCTCATCGACTCCTGGCTGAGGGTGAATGTCAACCGGTCATAGTACCAGAGCGATGTTTGATACATCTCGTCGACTCCAGCACCAGACTTCTTTGCAGCCTCCATCTTCTTGTGTTCCTTTAAGAACACCGTGCGCATATTCTGGATGCGTTTCCTCACCCATTCAACATTGGCCTCTGGATGAAATGGAAGACTGTAGCGTGCCAACTCCTCCAAGGCTTGGTTTCTTTTCATTTTGTTTGAATACTCCTTGGATTTGGTTCTCCACAGGCATTCGTGTGTACGATATTTTTCAATAAACCCTTCCAAAAACTCTTGTTCCTTTGCGTTGGACATTGGGACTGTAAAAAGATAAAACCATTTTAGTTGTTTGTTTTGTTTCATATTTAAATTTTTATAGTTATAGTTATACCCATGTTTTGTTTCATATTTAAATTTTTATAGTTACACCAGTTACCTAGTTCTTATGTTTTAAGTATTTAAAATGTTAATAAACTTTTATGAAAACCACTATACATTTTATTGTGCAGATTGCTATTCACACACACAGGTGAATGGGGCCTAGCAGAGAGGAGTGCATGGAATACTGCAATGGTGGACAATGGTTTATGTATATATATCTATATATACACAAACACACACACACAGGTGAATGGGGCCTAGCAGAGAGGAGTGCATGGAATACTGCAATGGTGGACAATGGTTTATGTATATATATCTATATATACACAAACACACACACACACACACAGGTGAATGGGGCCTAGCAGAGAGGAGTGCATGGAATACTGCAATGGTGGACAATGGTTTATGTATATATATCTATATATACACAAACACACACACACACACAGGTGAATGGGGCCTAGCAGAGAGGAGTGCTTGGAATACTGCAATGGTGGACACTGGTTATATGTATACACACACACATGGGGCCCACCCAAAAAAAACAGTGACATGGTCGGGTGCACGGTTGCCAAACCAGTGCTTTATACACACTATATACATTGGTGGCAACAGTGGGCATGCATAGAAGAGCATTGGGAGTGCAAACATACCAGGTTGTTGTTCTGGGAGATGAGACAAGAAGGAGAGTCCAACTGCTGCGCCAGCGCTGTTTGCTATGTGGAAAAACATGGCGCCGGGGGAGTGTTTAGGAAATGCCACTCAAATAGGCTGGATCAAACGACGGACGCACCGACGGACGGACGACGGAGGCGGCAAAAAACACTCACGATCTGCATACGATTGACGGTCGGTCGGCCTGGGATTGACGGATCCTACCTGCAGCACGTAGGACCAAAGATGCGACCAAACGAGCGGCGTGAACGCGCATTGGATCGGAATCGGATCAAATAAATGGCAAAAACACACGATAATACACACAATCTGCATACAACCGGTCGGAATCGGATCTAAATTGACAGAATCGTGCCCTAGTCGTCCTGGTGTGTACCTAGCATAACAACACTTTTCATGGGAGTAGCAGTGTTCTTGTCTGGCTACTCATCTACAATGAGCTCAATCATTTGTTCAGAAGATGTTTATGTTGTTTGCTTAGTGTTGGATTTCTGAACAGTTCCTAAGTCCTTCACATCAGCCCTTAGTTATGCTGTTGATCATAGGTACTGTACCTTGTTTATTTTTGGGTCAAGTATTCTGTATACACTTGTTTTGAAAATCTCACTGTGTCCAATAAGAATCCCACCCACTGCTTGGTTTTATAGCCTGATGCAGTTTTCTATACATACATTTTTGCACCCAAAAACATTGATAAAAATAAATTACAATACAATACAATACATTAGCCATACTTGCCTACTTTTGAAAACTAGTTTCAGGGAGATTGTAGTTGGTAATAGAATTGCGCAAAGCGCCCCATTGAAGGGGTTTGTCATTCTCCACCCAAAGGACGTGTCTAGTTCCATATATGGAGAGATTGTGAAAAGAGATTGTAAATGTGACACCTAGAAGCGTGGGTGTGTACTGCTACATCTGAGAGGAATCTTTTAAAATGATTTTTATCCAATTGTAGATGAGCCCCAAAGCAGTTAGTAAGAGTTTGTTAAATACTTGTTAAAGTGCTGGGAAATGGTGCTGATGATTGAATGTAAATGTATCTATCTCTAATTCCCTTTTTCCCAAAAAATTTAACAGTGTAATGTGGGCTAGGTGACATGAGGGAGATTGCTAGACTAATGAGGGAGAGAGGGAGATTGCTGCTATGTCAGGGAGTCTCCTGCAGAATGCAGGAGGGTAGGCAGCTATGACATTAGCACATGTAGTATATACTGTAACACACCCGTGTGTCATACTGTACTGTGTAACATGTTTTACACCTGTATCATTGGAGTTTGCTGTCATTTTACGCCATCCTTTTCTAACACATCTGTGCATAATGTGTTTTATTTTCTTGTTAGTTTAGTATTTACTCGGCAAACAAGAATACGACAGAATATTGCCATGACATGTGTATATATATATATATATATAACTTTTTAGAAGGTGGCACTCAGCCAAAAGAAACAAATGCAGGCCCAATGTGCATCACATTAGGCCTGCGCTTGTTCTTTGGTTGAGTGACACCTTCCAAAAAGTTATGTATCCCAACCATTTAAGCCGTGATTAAGAGGGCATCGCCTGTTATCCATTATCTGCATTTGCACCGTGTGGAGTGCCGCTGGTACACAGATTTGTGTGTATGTATATATATATATGTGTGTGTGTGTGTTTTCATCGGTGGCATTTAAATTCTGACTCCGACAAGAAGAAAAACACCTATTAACAAGACCCCCATCATTCTCTACAAATCAGGCCTGATTCTGGTTCAATTGCAAAAACAAATTCTCTCTCTAATGGACAAAACTATATGCACTGCAGGTGGGGCAGATGTAACATATGCAGAGAGAGTTAGATTTGGCTGGGGTGTGTTCAAAACTGGTATGTATATTGCAGTGAAAAAATAAAGCAGCCAGTATTTACCCTGCACAGAAACAAAATAACACGCAAATAGGGATGCCAATCCCGGGGCATTTTTTCAATCCCGGGATCCGGGATTGAAAAATGCTCAATCCCGGGATTCCCGGGATCCCGGGATTGGCATCCAAACCAAAAAGCCCATTATTAGCATTGGACCCACCCCGGCCGACCCGCACATCTACTTACATAAGGGAGCGGGCGGGCGGCTGGGAGTGGGTTTGGAGGTGCACGGTGCCTCCCGGCAAGTGCACCTCCATCGAAGACAGGAGGCAGGCTGGCGTGCAGGCGGGCGGCGGAGAAGAGGCGGGCAGGCGGAGGCAGGCCGGCAGGTAGGCGGGCGGTCACTGGTGACGTGTGGCCTGCGCAGCGTGACCTCTACTGTCACGCTACGCAGGCCGCACGCCGGGTCAGTTTACGGGAACAGCCGGGCAGCGTCTGAGCGAGTGCTCAGACGCTGCCCGGCATTAGACTGCGCATGCGCAGTCTAATCTCGAAATCCCGGGATTGGATTCTCCAATCCCGGGATTGAAATCCCGGACTTTTTTAGGCCAAATCCCGGGATCCCGCCGATCCCGATCCCGGGATTGGCCACACTACACGCAAATCTATCTCTCTCTGCACATGTTACGTTACATCTGCCCCACTTGTAGTGCAGCATGGTTTTGTCCATTAGAGAGAGAATTTGCTTTTGCAAGTGAACCAGAATCAGATCCACAGTTTAAATGTCATCACACTATTCGGACACTTAAATCCTCATAATACATTCCAAACACCCGATCTAAGTTCCTTATGGAAAATCGAATATTAAACTTAAATGATCCCACTTTAAAGGCAGTAGAGGACTTGAGGACTTCAGAAATGGTCGCAGATCTCACATTTGCTGCATCTTTGTACACAGCAGCTGTGCAATAATATGCTACACACAGTTTCTCTTACATTCCAGGATGCAGCATCGGTTCATTGTGTGATCACGCGTTAGTCAGGATGGCCAAAGAATTTATGCTGCAGAAGCCAGTGGCCACCAGTATGCCCATGACACATAAGAAACGTCCTTGTTTTCTGCTTGTCACTGCCCCCAAACCACAGCAGCACATCATTCCTGCTGCAGCATTTAGAGTACTGCATGTGACATCACAGCCCCAGATCTGTACATGTGCAGTGTGGATCCTGCATAGACTGGAAATATTTTTCTGGTGACTGCTCCCTTGAGAAACTGGATTGTATGGCCTCCTGCACTATAGCCATTTGTACATCCCTATGTAACACAAAACATAGTGATCTCTAGACTCTACACTAAAAGATTGCTTTACTTGCTCATGCGCATATATATTCAGAGTCACCATGCGCGTATATATTCAGAGTCACCGTGCCTGTATCTACTCAGTCGCCGTGCCTGTATATAGTCAGAGTTACCACGCCCGTATATAGTCAGTTACCACACCCATAAATAGTCAGAGTCACCATGCCCATATACTGTATATTCACAATTACCATGTCTGTATATATTCAGAGTCACCGTGCCTGTATATATTCAGTCACCTCGCCCGTATAGTCAGTATTCAGAGTCACCATGCCTGTATATATTCAGAGTCACCGTGCCATATATTCAGAGTCACAACACCTGTATATAGTCAGAGTTACCACGACTGTATATATTCAGAGTCACCGTGCCCTTATATATTCAGAGTCACCGTGCCCTTATATATTCAGAGTCACCATGCCCATATATATTCAGAGTCACCATGCCCGTATACAGTCAGAGTCATTGTACCCGTATATATTCCGAGTCACCATGCCCATATATATTCCAAGTCACCGTGCCCGTATATATTCCAATTCACTGTGCCCGTATATATTCCGAGTCACCGTGCCCGTATATATTCCAAGTCACCGTGCCCGTATTTATTCTGAGTCACCGTGCCCGTATATATTCCGAGTCACCGTGCCCGTATATATTCCGAGTCACCGTGCCCATATATATTCAGAATCACCGTGCCTGTATGTATTCAGAGTGACCGTGCCTGTATATATTCAGAGTCACCGTGCCCGTATATATTCAGAGTCACCGTGCCCGTATATATTCCGAGTCACCGTGTCCGTATATATTCAGATTCACCGTGCCCCTATATATTCAGAGTCACCGTGCCCCTATATATTCAGAGTCACCGTGCTCCTATATATTCAGAGTTACCGTGCCCGTAAATATTCAGAGTCACCATGCCCCTATATATTCCGAGTCACCACGCCTGTATAGTCAGTATTCAGAGTCACCGTGCCCGTATATATTCAGAGTCACCATGCCCGTATAGTCAGTATTCAGAGTCACTGTGCCGTATATATATTCAGAGTCACCACGCCCGTATAGTCAGTATTCAGAGCTGCTGCTTATCCAGTACGAAGTGCTGCATTTGCCTGGAATGTAATTTTAATGTGTTTCGTCATTAAACATGCAAGTTGTTACCGTGCCCGTATATATTCCGAGTCACCATGCCCCTATATATTCCGAGTCACTGTGCCCCTATATATTCAGAATCACCGTGCCTGTATGTATTCAGAGTGACCGTGCCTGTATGTATTCAGAGTGACCGTGCCTGTATATATTCCAAGTCACCGTGCCCGTATATATTCCGAGTCACCGTGCCCGTATATATTCCGAGTCACTGTGTCCGTATATATTCAGAGTCACCATGCCCCTATATATTCAGAGTCACCGTGCTCCTATATATTCAGAGTTACCGTTCCCGTAAATATTCAGAGTCACCATGCCCCTATATATTCCGAGTCACCACGCCTGTATAGTCAGTATTCAGAGTCACCGTGCCCGTATATATTCAGAGTCACCATGCCCGTATAGTCAGTATTCAGAGTCACTGTGCCCGTATATATTCCGAGTCACCGTGCCCGTAAATATTCAGAGTCACCATGCCCCTATATATTCCGAGTCACCACGCCTGTATAGTCAGTATTCAGAGTCACCGTGCCCGTATATATTCAGAGTCACCATGCCCGTATAGTCAGTATTCAGAGTCACCGTGCCCGTATATATTCCGAGTCACCGTGCCCGTATATATTCCGAGTCACCGTGCCCATATATATTCAGAATCACCGTGCCTGTATGTATTCAGAGTGACCGTGCCTGTATATATTCAGAGTCACCGTGCCCCTATATATTCAGAGTCACCGTGCCCCTATATATTCAGAGTCACCGTGCTCCTATATATTCAGAGTTACCGTGCCCGTAAATATTCAGAGTCACCATGCCCCTATATATTCCGAGTCACCACGCCTGTATAGTCAGTATTCAGAGTCACCGTGCCCGTATATATTCAGAGTCACCATGCCCGTATAGTCAGTATTCAGAGTCACTGTGCCGTATATATATTCAGAGTCACCACGCCCGTATAGTCAGTATTCAGAGCTGCTGCTTATCCAGTACGAAGTGCTGCATTTGCCTGGAATGTAATTTTAATGTGTTTCGTCATTAAACATGCAAGTTGTTACCGTGCCCGTATATATTCCGAGTCACCATGCCCCTATATATTCCGAGTCACTGTGCCCCTATATATTCAGAATCACCGTGCCTGTATGTATTCAGAGTGACCGTGCCTGTATGTATTCAGAGTGACCGTGCCTGTATATATTCCGAGTCACCGTGCCCGTATATATTCCGAGTCACCGTGCCCGTATATATTCCGAGTCACCGTGTCCGTATATATTCAGAGTCACCATGCCCCTATATATTCAGAGTCACCGTGCTCCTATATATTCAGAGTTACCGTTCCCGTAAATATTCAGAGTCACCATGCCCCTATATATTCCGAGTCACCACGCCTGTATAGTCAGTATTCAGAGTCACCGTGCCATATATTCAGAGTCACCATGCCCGTATAGTCAGTATTCAGAGTCACTGTGCCGTATATATATTCAGAGTCACCACGCCCGTATAGACAGTATTCAGAGCTGCTGCTTATCCAGTACGAAGTGCTGCATTTGCCTGGAATGTAATTTTAATGTGTTTCGTCATTAAACATGCAAGTTGTTGTGTAATTACTAAATGATATTGTTGTTCAGGTTCCCTGTATAAATAAATGATAACATGTAACCTTTGTACGCTGTCAGCGACATTACTCATTTCTCCTTCATATCTACAGTTAGGGTTTCAAAAACTTTTAAGGAAAATCACTTTGGACTATATATAATAGCCCCTTAATTTTCCACTTCATGGGCAAAATGTAATAGGGTGTGAAAATCAGAAAGGGAGAGATTTTGGGAGGGTTTTCCCATTATTTTTTTAAAAGCGGTAATCAGATTGATTTTCCCATGTAATTGATTGCTATTATTACTATTCCCATGTCGACCTTTTGCTTGCCGTTTGGAGTCCCCTACACACTGTCAACTTTTTAGCTGTCGACCCCTTATACCATAACCACGAGCTGTTGCACACCCATAGGCAGAACCCGTTCCCATCCCCCCATCCTGCACAGCACACGACTACCTCCGCCGGCTGCTTCGCAGTTCTCTCTAAAGAAGCTGAATGAACATATATATTAGAGATGAGCTGGTCTGGATCTTTGAGATCCGAACCCACCCGAACAGCACTGTACAAAGCAGTAATAAGCGAGCCAGTGGAGAAGTTGCCCATGTCAACCAATCTGCTTCTCTGTATAATTTTATATTATGCAAATTAGAGATGTTACTTCAATACTGATTGGTTGTCATGGGCCACTTCTCCTCTGGCTCACTCCTCCCTTATCACTGCTTCATACATCTGCCCCTCTATTCCCTATAGACACCCTGGGGCAAATGTATTAAGCCTGGAAGGTGATCACGCAGCAGCCAATCAGCTCATAACTGTCAAGTGATAGGCTGGATGTGAAAATGGCAGTTAGGAGCTGATTGGTTAAATGTTCTAACAATGGAAAGAGCCGAGGTGATAAGATTCAGTTTATCATTTCTCTATTGCATCCTAGAAAATTACCAGACAGAACCTGATTGGTTGCTATGGGAAATATAGCAGCTTTAATAAATTTAGCCCATTACTTGTAGTTTACAGCACACCTCATCCACTGCCATGGAAACAGGCATGGCCAAACTATGGCCTTCCGCTTCCAGCTGTTGTGAAACTACAAGTCCCATCATTCCTTGCTCCAGATTTGCTGTGATGGAAAGCTAAAACAATGGCAAAGCATGCTGGGATGTGTAGTTACACAACAGCAGGAGGGCCACAGTTTGGCCATGCCTGGAATATGGCATCAGCTAGATGTATTATGATAGCAATTCACGCGTAACATTGATTTGCGTTGAAGCACTGATGGATGTTTAACATTTCCTCTATTACCACTCCAGCGTTCCGGGCTAATATATACCCTGCAATTACGCCACTCTCCAGCAGCAATTAGTGTCTTAGGCCAAACAATTACTGCGTCCTCCTTGTGGATTTATTAACACCAACCATCGTTGCTATACTGTACCAAGGGCAGTATGGCCCATTAGGAAAACAGTGACCCACTGATATATACTAACCCATTTATTTTAAGAGATCTAAGAATTCACGCTACACCTTGGCGAAAGTTTCTCAAATTTCTGCAAACATTTTTTATTTGTTTAATGACGGCTGTGCCATGAATTCTACCAGCGAGAACTCTTGTTCTGCTTAGTGCTGGGCAGCGCGCCTCTCATTACAGAGCAGCTGCTGACATTAGCATATTCATGAGACCAGATGTTGGTGCCAGTTTAATCTCGGGGAGGAGGAAAAAAAGGCTTTCATAGAGCAATGATTTATTAGATAACGCCGTTTTATTGACCTCTTATGCATGTTGTACATTTAGGTTTAAATTTGAACTTACTAATAAGTTCCTGTTTAACATTCATATTCAATTTTATTAGAGATCCGTAGTAATGTACAAATGTAAAATACCAGATTGGACAGAGCTATATTAGAAGCCATCCTTAGCTTAAACATTGCTCTAAACAAGTCATTGTTATATATGGCTACCCTCCCGGACCCGCAGACTTCCCATGCCACCCACACATTCCCACAGCCACCCACTTACAGAGCACGAGAATGGCTCATAGGGTGGACTCCATGTACTGTATGTTGACATACATTGGGTCAACCACTGAAGTCGACAGGGCTTAAGTGACACTGGAAATAGGTCGACATGGCTAAGGTCGACACAAGCATTCGGTCAACAATGGGAAGTTGGACAGTACAAAAGTCGGCATAAGTTTTTCATGGTTTTTTTCATCGCTGCGCTAGCCATGCTTTGGGCGCAGTACCTCGCTGTGCTCGCATTACTTTGAGCGTGGTACCTCGCTGTGCTTGCATTACTTTGAGCGTGGTACCTCACTGTGCTCGCATTACTTTGAGCGTGGTACCTCACTGTGCTCGCATTACTTTGAGCGTGGTACCTCGCTGTGCTTGCATTACTTTGAGCATGGTACCTCACTGTGCTCGCATTACTTTGAGCGTGGTACCTCACTGTGCTCGCATTACTTTGAGCGTGGTACCTCACTGTGCTCGCATTACTTTGAGCGTGGTACCTCACTGTGCTCGCATTACTTTGAGCGTGGTACCTCACTGTGCTCGCATTACTTTGAGCGTGGTACCTCACTGTGCTCGCATTACTTTCAGAGTGGTACCTCGCTGTGCTCGCAATACTTTGAGCGCGGTACCTCGCTGTGTTTGCAATACTTTGAGCATGGTACCTCGCTGTGCTCGCATTCCTTTGAGAGTGGTACCTCGCTGTGCTCGCATTACTTTGAGAGTGGTACCTCGCTGTGCTCGCATTACTTTGAGAGTGGTACCTTGCTGTGCTCGCAATACTTTGAGCGTGGTACCTCACTGTGCTCGCATTACTTTGAGCGTGGTACCTCGCTGTGCTCGCATTACTTTGAGCTTGGTACCTCGCTGTGCTCGGCACACTATCATATTCTCCCGCCACGCCCTAGTGGATGGTATGGTATGAAATACCGCTTGTCGGCACATGTCGACCTTTTGACTGTTTACCTTACCATTGTCGAACTAATGCTTTTGTCGACCTTCCAACCCCGTCGACCTATTTTAGGTGTTACCTAAACCCTGTTAAACCTTCAGTGGTGGACCCAATGTATATTGACCTTCATAGGTTCGACCGTATCCCCAGAACACAAAGGTGGACCGAAGGGAACCGGATGACAATTTGCGCTGTGTTGCATCATCATATGCCCATTTTTAAGGTCGCTTTACAGTGGGGGCAGGGCCATGATGATGCAACTGCTGGATCACACGCCCGACCGACCCATCTCCACCACGTCAGCTATGCTCCCTAACACCAACCGGAATGGAAATATTAGACCAATATTCCATAAAACGGTGATGAAAAGTTTTCTTCTTTTATTTATAAAATGAAAAGTACTAAAGTAAATAAAAATGCAGATAAACCCGTTTCAGTTTGTCTGATCCTTACGGTGCTGCCCTGGAGACTGAATCAGTCACAAAGCTTTATCGATTAGAAAAGACAGACAAATATGCACAATAATTACTCCCCTTCCGATGGAAGTTGTACATATTCTACAATACAGTAATTATTATTATTTTATTCCATTTTAATTTCATCTTTAAATCTTATGGTAGTTACAAGGGTGCAGTTCTTTATTATACGTATGAGTCACAAACCATATAGAAGTCTCCTTTATTCAACGTGGCTGCTTGATTGAATTCACTACATCTCTAATCTTTATTTGATTGTGCAGGAAATAATCTAACTTTGAATATATATATAATCTTTTCTGATTAGAAGTTTCGTACAGATGGCACAGAGATATTGTCAGTCCAGTGGTATTCATAGTCTGCGATTGGATGTATGTAGTACTTACTGTACATGTACTTAGGTGATTCAATACTGATCGGTCCCCAGCGTATTGGCGCAAATTTGCGCACAGGCAGAGCCGCTGTACAAACACCTTCGGTGAGTATCATAGTCACCAAGGAATTCAAACAAGTAGGGGAGAGAGGGGATTGGGCAGGGGGGCAGCTGCAGGGAATGGCCGCTCCCTCTTCGGCACCGACAGAAATAAGTCAGTTCAGACTGACTTTTTTTTTTTTTTGTAGGAGAAAGAAATCGATCGGTTGGCAACTATCGAATGGTTTCTCTCTCCTTCAGACACATGCAAGGGGATTTGTTCACATACATCCCCTCGCACGGTACCGTGTGGCTTCAGCGGTCGGGAGAGGGGCGGATGTTCGGCTGGAAGGTGGGCAGAGTTTTAGGGCTTGCTAAGCAGAGAACCTTGCTGAATCAGGCCCTTAGTACGGTGTTGTATTATAACATGGATTAGTCTAATGTGCTGTATTCAACAATAACAATGGGGTCTATTTACTAAGCCGTAGAGAAACAATGGGCCTTATTCAGGTCCGTTCGCTCGGACCCCATAGTTTATTTTTGGAGGCTGCAATTATCACCCTCCTGAGATAGGAGCAGGTATCCCAGTAAAGCAGGGCTTTGGGGCTGGGCGCGAATGCCTGGCGAGCCATAACTGCAGAGACACTTATCGCTAATACCATGCATTTGGCCACTGTGACCAACATGGGACTGTTCGTGTCAGAAACCGTGGTGAGCTTTCGCATCTGCGCATGCATCCACGTTCCTTACCAGCTCGCTGGTGTGTCTTGCGGCGCAGGCCCCTGTCCTGTACCATCTGCGACTCCCAAGTCGACACAAGTGTCAACTCTGCAGTTCCTATATCCCCTGTGTCGGTTCCCAAGCTGTCAACTCTCCTGTCGACTCCCAGGTCGTCAACAGCTGTGTTGGCTCCCAGGCCGTCAACTCCTGTGTTGGCTTCCAGGTCGTCAACACCCCGTGCCAGCTCCCAGGTTGTCAACACTCCGTGCCAGCTCCCAGGCCATCAACACTCCATGCCGGCTCCCAGGCCGTCAACCCTTCGTGTCGGCTTCCAGGCTGTCAAATACTCATTGGCCTCCCAGGCCAGCGCAGACCAAGGTTCCCCGCTCCAAGTTCCAAGCTCACTGCCACTAATCACTTTCCATCTCCTGTGACTGGCCAGTTCGCTGTGGAGAACTCAGGTCAGAGGGCCGGAACCTCACCACCGAACACACCAAACCTCCTTACGGGGGGGTCCCTGATGAAAACCGTTGGTGGTGTTAGACTCTGTGCCTCTGACCAGAGTCTCTTCAACTCCGTCAGTGTTACTCCTATGAACTGTCCTTACCTAAGCCTCCCGTGTTCCAGTTCCTAGCATCCACCACTGACCCACTGCTGCCACAGCCGATAACACCAGAGACCCAAGCCCTGACAGTTCGCCCTTAGCAATTTAATAGCTCTGGATCACTTTATAGTGTAGCTGTGTAATAACCTATTGAATCCTTGTATGCACAGGAGTATAACATTATTACTTGACCTTTATATATATATTGCTATCACTGTCTCAGATAATGAAGATCATTTACTAACACTGGTCCTGATTTAGAGTTTTATTGCAGTTGAGCGATTATTGGTGGCTGCGTCTAGGTCACGCTACGTGTCTCGCCTGCAATGAGAGTGAATGACAATCAGGGATCATTTGGGGGGAGTAGCGCAAAACCAAAGACTGTACCTGTCACATGCAGAACTGCCCTCACTAATACCCCTTTTCCTGTGGCTGCCTGCTGCTTCCCTTCCCATCCTTACATCATGTCACATGCAGCCCTGTCCTCACTAACACATCACTGATCTCCTGATATACTCGGTGCTGCTGGGGACCCTGCTCCTCCCACTATATAACTCTCAGTCTGTGGCTTCCTGCTTCCTCCCTTCCCCTCCTTACACCATGTCACATGCAGCCCTGTCCTGCTAACACATCACTGATCTCCTGATATACTCTGTGCTGCTGGGAACCCTGCTCCTCCCATTATATAACTCTGTCTGTGGCTTCCTGCTGCCTCCATTTCCCTCCTCACATCATGTCACTGCCACTGTCACATGCAGCCCTGTCCTCACTAACACATCACTCCTCTCCTGATATGCTCTGTGCTGCTGGAGTAACCTGCTCCTCCTACTCTCAGTGTGTGACTTCCTGTTGCCTCCCTACACCTCCTCATATCATGTCACTGTCCCTGTAACATGCAGCCCTGTCTTCACTGACACAGCAATCACCTCATTATATATTCTGTACTGCTGGGGACCCTGCTTCTCCTACTATATAGGCCATAGACAGAGAGTTCTCTGTCTATGGCTTCCTATTGCCTCCCTTCCCCTCCTCACATCATGTCACTGTCCCTGTCACATGCAGCCCTGTCCTCATTAACACATCACTCATCTCCAGTTATACATAGTTATACATAGGGGGACCCTGCTCTTTCCACTATATAAAACTCAGCTTGTAGCTTCCTGCTGCCTCCATTCTCTTCCTCACCTCATGTCACTGCCCCTGTCACACTTCAAAACTGATTACACACAGACTTGAAGGTGCCTAATGATAGTAATAAAAAAGGTCCTCAGTCCCTAGTGATATACACTTATATCAGGAACATAAGATATTAGACTCTGCCACCTTTTCTCTTTGATTCTTGGCTTAAAAAAGACTATAACAAGCTAAACCCTTTGTAGTCATTTGATGCCATTTTTCTCCTGCCATGCTAAAGTAATTTTTTCCCAATGAATATGTTGATCCTGATAGTTTATGATAAGCAAAGCAGCACCCTCGTCTCTTCACATAGCGAGTCTCTGACATTTATCAAATGTCTTATTTAGCTTGAAGCTAACACGTACTCACTGAGATATTTGACATCATTTAACATTTATCGTCCGCACAAAGCTTCTCTTAAAGTGGACCCCGCACATAATGGAGGAATACATCGGAGGTCAATCTGATTTGATCTCTCCCCTGCATGTTCACAGGGGAGCGATGTTTTGAAACTGTGCATGCACATGAGCATTTATGCGCGTGTGTAGTCATATAGTACAAGCAGTCGTGGCAAATTGATTTTTTGCCGGCCCCTTCACACCCAGGGCCACCACTAGTGATGTTGGGGCCCGGGACTGACCTTCAGCCCAGGCCCCCCATCGACATCCCCCAACCCCGCGCCGGCACCCTGCATCCCCCTACCCACCCAATTACTGTAACTTACCAGCAGCGGCGGCGAAACATCTCCCTCCAGCAGCGGCGGCGCACCATCTTCTCCCTCCTTCATGAACGGTTGGGACTCGGAGCATGCACTGTACAGTGCAGCCTGCAGAGCGCCGAGCCCCTCTGTATCCTAGACTTGGCGCTCTGCAGGCTGCACTGTGTATTGTCAACAAAAGAATCCTATGGGAAAATTTGAGCGCTAGGGACAAGTGTACTGTGCCGCGTACAGATGGCTGCCTTCTGGTAGAGGGATGCCGCCCTCACTTTGGGGGTAAACAGGAAAAAAGAACCAGTGGGTGCCTTCTGTACGCTAAAACTATTTATTACACAAATAACACAAAAACTGTGCACTGTGTATTGTGCATGCCTGGCTGGGGGTGCCGGGTGGGGGGATGCATTGTGCGGGTGCTGGGAGGGGTAGTGCCGTGCCACTGTGGGCAGCTACCCGGGCCCCTCCAGAGGCCGGGGCCCGGGACAGTGGTACCCACGGCACTCCTCTGTCGGCGGCCCTGTTAACACCTAGCAGTGCGGACAGGGGCGTTCCCATGGAAATTCAGTGGTGACGCGGGTGCAGGGGACAGGCAGCTGACGTCAGCGGATGTCAGCTACCCACCCTCTTCCCATACAGGGGCACCACAGTTCTAAGACACCAGACACAAGCGCTAGTGAAATTATTCACTGGTCGGCAACCATCAAATGATTTCTGCCCCGCACACAAGCTGCGAATGGATGGGGAAATTGCATTGCGAGGAGGGGGGGGGGGGCGGATGGTCGTATGGGTGACGTTTAGATGATCTGCAAAGCTAAAAATGTTGCAGCTTTGTGGGTCAACCGGAATGACCCCCGATTGTGTAGACTCAACCCAACTCCAGCCCTGATTGTAGCATAGCTATTCTCCATAAGTATTTATCTAAAATGCATACAGACAAATTTTGGTCCCGATACTTTGAAGTGCAATTTCTAGTTTGTTGGTACCATTCCCCGTGCCAATATTAGTACATTAAATAGAGGCTATATGCCCGCAACATCTTATGGGCATGATGTACCCCTCTGTCACAGGCCCGGCCCCCCTGAACAAGGGATGGTCATAGAAGGGTTCTGCATTGATGGAACCATTGGAACATAGAGAGGGAAAACAAGGATGACTTTACCCAATGACAGTCCTCCCTCCTCTACTACTCACCAGGCAGTGGACCAATCATAGTTGGGGGCAGGGCTTAACATGTGGTGCCATGGGATGGAGCTAGACTTTATCTCCTGGCACCAGAGACGGGGGATAAACTTGCAGAATTTTGCACTTTTACATGCAAACCTAGCGATTGAGTAAGAAAATGTGCACCATCCCCAGTGATATCATTAGATCCTGATGAACTACCAGAATTCTGTGGACTAAGCCCACAAAATGGCCGACTCTGCCCACCGTATTTTGGTGACAGACTAACTTTAAGTGAAAAACAGAAGCCACTAATAGTTGTGAAGGACAAAGCTCACCGGTAAACTGCTCCAGAGGCACATTACAGCTAATTCCTCCATGTCAGGCAGTTAATGAAGCATGTACTTGCCGAGTACTGAGAAAATCTTGGAAGGAGTTTATCTACATTAATCGTGGGTTTATTGCTATCACAAAACAAGTCACTGACTCAGTGTTGGCCGGCAAATATTCTGTCATTCAGAAATCAGTTTTATCTCTTTGTTCATTTGAGCAAAAACTGGCTCAAAGAAGATCAGAGACAGTAATACACGCACACACACACACACACATACACACACTCACACACACACACACACACACACACATACACACACCACCTTATAAAAATGCATGTATATGTATTGATTGCACCACATTTATTTGAAACAAATTCATTGCTTAGCAGTCATACCCAGGATTATAACCTGTGACCTGTCTCACTGGAGGCAGACACCATACTTTATACCCCTTTCCCATGGCAAATGCCGGGTCCTGGGAGCAACCTGGCATTTGCACTAATTGGTGCTTAAGGCAACACGGCTTATTGCTGGGTCGCTGATATCATCCGGGGTGGGGCGGAGCTGCGGCGTGTCAGGCGGGGGCAGGGGAGAAGGCAGCTCTGAGGTGACGCTGCTGCCTCCTCCAATGAAGGGAATGGAACCCGGGTTACCTGTTCAGACTGCCAGGAACCCGGGTCCGACAAGGGATTAACACTGTTTATACCCCAGGTCGGATTGCCGGGTTGCTGGATCCGGGATATTCAACATGGCCCTTTCTTTCACACGGCACGTCAACCTGGATCGTCCCGGTAACAACCCGGGATTGAACCATTACTATTAGGCAGTAGTAACTTTATACAGCTAGAATTTGCATGCTTCCTTTACTTTGATGGAGACGGCCATCTTTACACCGCCGTAGCTAACCCCACACTCCGGAGCACAAGAAATGTAGCGTTTTGGGAAGGGAGGAAGAGAACAATATTGCCCCTCTCAGCTTCTGCGCACACACTGACAGCAAACACAGGTTACTGGACAATTATTTAGCGGCATATTGGCATATTCATTTCCGTAAACTCTTATTTAAGGCACACCCTATCAATCTGAATTTTAGTGATATTCTATCTTGTCTGCTTAAATGAACCGGCCCTGCTATTTCTGCAGCTGAATATCTGAATGATCAATTAATGCTCAAATTAACCAACAACAATTCAGCTCCTTCACAGTTTGTCCAGACTGTCAGATCAATGTCTGTCTGCTTGAATATATCAAATTGACAGTGTGCAGCGAGCAGCCTCCCATAAAACATTACGACTCATTGAATCAAGGTAAAAACAAAGCTCTGATCAGTAACTTGTTGGGCAAAACAAGGCCAAACATATTTAAAAGATTCTATCTACAGAACTTTAGCTCTTCAAAATGCTTAGTGATTCATAATTTTGCATGTGGCTGCCATGACAACCACAGTCACATAGCATATAGTTTAGTGATCATAAAGGCTCTGGAACACCTTTGTCTGTACTATAAAATCCTTTCACTTTCATTGTTTGACAGCTGGTGACTTTTATGTGTCTGTGTGTCATACTTACATACTCTTTGGAAAGGCACAGGAGACTCCCAATTTTGGGGGGTAGTCCCTCACACACCCCTGGAATTGTGGGTGAATCCCCTGTATCCTGGCCACTTCCTAGTGAAATAGGTGGGATGGTGATATAATATCAAAAACTGTGGCTGAAATGGTGCAAACTGCATTGTTTTTGGATGCAACCCAATGGACCCATGATTTGCGGCATTTTGATACAATGGATTGGTGTCTAATGCCGTGAGAGCCTGTCTAGACTACCAGAGCATCAGCTTTGTCTTATTTTCATGCTTCTCCATGAAAGGTGCAATACAGTGGCCTCCACAGAAAAAATAAAATAAACCCATCGGCCCCCCCATATGAAAAAAAAACACACTGGTCCCCACAGGTAACAAAATAAATCAAGTGATGATTAGTGGATGACAAGAGGAGGAGGGGCCATCAGCCAGATCTGGACCCACAGGTGTCAGAAAGGGGTGATCTCATATGCACAGGATACAGAGACAGGACTGGAGCAAGAAGACCAGTAAATACTGTACCAATTGAACTGGTGGTGGCTGTAAACTGGTGTGGACATCTCTAGCTCTGGTGGCACACTTGAGAACAGCTCAAGCCACACTAGTGTGCCACAGCCCAGTGGTTGGAAAATGCTGCCCTACTGCCTAACTCTCACCTCGCCACCCACAGCCTAACCCTAACCCTCTGCTGCCAGCCACCCTATACAGAATGGGAATGCCCAGCATTTTATGGTCATCCTCATGAAAACGCTGGGAGTACCCCTGGGAACGCAGACGGATAGACGTCACATGACGCCAGCGCCCGCCCACTTTTCGGTGATCTGCGGCAGGAATAAAAGTCAGTTTAGACTGAATTTTATTACCAAAGTGGAGAGAAATCATCCGATGGTCAAATGATTTCTCTGCCCTTTGGTTGCATGCGAGGGGATGTGTTCTTGTAGAGGGGATGCAGGCGGCGTGCTGGTAGGGGGGTCAGGTGTTTGGTGGGGTGGGGTGGGGCTGACCTGTTCGCTAGGCTGAATCAGGCCATATGTTATACTGAGCATACGCACAAGCTGCATTTGTGGATATTATGCTGGAATAGAAGAAAGTCACCCGCTGTAAGTCTTCATGAGTATCCAGCTTATGCATTGAACTTAATGAAATCCCCATTCTCAGTGCAGCTCGACGGCTAGCGGAACATATGACAGTGACCTATAACTTACATTGTCATAATGGCCTTTTTGTTTTTCAGAACAGAACTGTATATTTCATTATGAATGGGAACAGTTGGGGGGCAAATAGCTGAATCTTTATTACTAATGCCGCCTGATTCCTAATCGCCACATAACTCTGAGCGGTTGTCCTAGCAGGCACACTGAGTCATGGCACTCCGGAACCCAGAGCCTGTCCTCCGTCACGACTAATTAGGGCAAGTTATTAAATCATTTATAATAATAAAAGTTAATAAAGTCACCCCCCCTTCCACTTTTTTAATAGCGCAGATAACAAATATAAGCAATAAACCGTCGTCTAATTTGTTTCCCGTCTTCCTGTTTAGAAAGATGAAGTTTTTTCATTACATCATATTGTGAAATACTTCAGTTTTCTCCCGCTTGATTTGTGTTTTTGCTGCGTAAAGTCAATTTATTCCTTATTGACTTTTAGCAGCTTAAAAAATGATTCAATCACAGGATTGTGCTCTATGTTTTAAATAAGGAAATATGGCTTTTTTGTGTTGGTTTATTATCGTTTGCTCCGCAGTCCATTACATTGTGATATATATCAGCTTTTCCCAAATATATTATGTGTTACCTCTTGCTGCCAAGTGCGGGGATTAGCTGCTTTCAAGAAATGAGAATGAGTTTTGCAAACAGCTTTAACACAGTTCCCCGATTCTAAGCTCCGAGGCTTTTTGTGGTCCAAGCTTTCTTGAAATGGCTTGACACGTTGGGGAGATGGGTGTCATCCTTTTCAATAGCAAACTCACTTCGGTGGAAATGCATGGTCATCGTTGACCTATATCAGGTCAGATTCATATTCTCAGTTGTTCGACCCATGAGGCAGAGTCAGAGCCGTATCCAAGAGAAGGTGAGGAACAAGGTTCTCACCTCCTGACCTACATCTTGGCTCCTCCATCTTCGGCTTACTCTACCATCATTAATTTCAGAGAGGAGCCTAAAGCTAAATAACTCTCCTGGGGCTCCTGCAATAACGGAAGAGCTACAACTACGGCTGTTTTTACTCCGCTATACTGTTTGCAATGCTCCAGTGGCCATAACATATTGCGGGGTCCGCACTCCATATGGTGATCAGTGGTGGCTCCAGACGATGGGCTGCAGCACAGTCCGAAATTCCAATGGCGGAGCAACATCAGCTGCCAGTGAGTCAGGTTGCAATGGCAGTTGGCGTGGCTTCCCTTTTTGAATTTTGATCTGTGCTGCAGCAAACCCCCCCCCCCCCCCCAAAACCCAGTCGAGCGCACGTCCACCCCGCCACCCGAATGGCCCCTACGATGTGAACGGATGTGTATGCATACAAATCCGCTCGCATGCGCCTGCCCTCACCAGCAAATGATTTTTCCTCTATTCGGTATGACACCAAAAACAGGCAAGGTCACGTCTGCGTTTGCTGGGGTCCTTCCATTGTTCCATGGGCGCGCCCACCATTTTTATGTGCGCGCCCATAAAACTCTGGGACGCCCCCTGCCTGTCACTCAATGCACTAGCAGCCAGCCCCGTACATGCGCAATGGCAAAAATGCGCATGCGCAGACCTAAAACATAAGAGACGGTGCCAAATTCGGACCTCTTCGAACGCCACGTCTGAATCAGCCCCTATCTACACAAGTTATAAGCTAGGGAACATGATGGCTCACAGACAATGTCTAGATAGACAATAGGTCGGCACCGAAAGGTTGACATTCATTAGGTTGACATTGACAAAAGTTGACACAAGCAAAATTTTGCCGTGGCAATGGTTGACACACAATGGTCAACATGAGTTTTTCACAATTTTTTAATTTTTTGGGACTTTTTCATGCTTTATCAGGGTATATGTCATTGGGTCGACTCAATTTAGATCGCCATGTATTGGGTCCACCACTATAGGGCAACAGGCTTTAGGTCAACACCTGAAACTGGTCGACATGACTAAGGTTGACAGGGTCGGAAGGTCAACACAAGCTTTAGGTCAACAATTGGAAGGTCGACAGTCGAAGGGTCAACAGGAGTTTTTCAAGTTTTTTCACCGTCTAAGTGCCGCCCCGAGCAGGCATCAACATGTCGCCTTTTAAGTGGCTTAAAGATGTAACCGGACTATGTACATTCTACAGTGCATCTGGTACATTATCCTTAATGTACTACCATTGTTTATACAGTGTACAGATATAAAAGCTAACTATTCCTCACCTCTATGAGGTGAAGTACCACCACTGAGAAGCCACTCAACTGACCAAATGAATCCTTTGTAATGTTGGGTACACACCAGCACGATGCTGCTTGTGAGCGGGTCGTCACAGGAATGTACAACCCGCTCACGAGCTGACGGAGCTGCTGACCCGCCACCGACCAACACCGAAAAAGCCCCTGGTGTGATCGCGACCCACTACAAAGGTCGTTTCTGAGATCCAACCTGCAGCAGGTAGAATCTCTGAAACGACCCGCAGGGCCGCACATCGGATCGGGATCGCATCAAAAGGGCAGCGAAATGGCCCAAAACATGGCCGATTCACATACAATCGGTCGAGATTGTATCTAAATTGGCTCATTTTGGGCCATATCGTCCTGTTGTGTACCCCACATAAAGTGAAAGTAATTTGCAGAAGCCGTCATTTTGACAAGCTTTTAACTAATATATTTTTAACCCTTTTATGTCCAACGTCTAGTCAGGCTCAACAGCCCTAGCGCTAGTAGCAGATCCAGTGGTGAACCACTTTAAAAAATAAGAACATTAACATTGTTCAACATTCAATGTAGACCATTTTTGAATGAAAAATAAATAAATAAATTACTATTAAATGAAACATTTAAACCAGACTGAATTGCAAAAAAAAAAATTGGGACAGCAAAGGGTTAAAGGGGCCCAGATGTACTCTCTAATGGTTAGCCAAGCCTCTTTGGTAGCTAGAATCACCCCCTCTGGATTTTGGCCACACCCATGAGAATGGGCCTCTACCACTGCATTTTTCTGGCCCTACATTCTCCATTATGATACGCCTAGAAAAAGCAGCACCGCTTAAGTTTATCCCCAGTTTCCCTATCCATAGACAATTATATTCTAGTCAGGAATCCTATAACCTACAAGTATAAACCTACGCAGCCATAGAAAGAGTAAGCCTTATTTAGACCACCAGCGCACAGATGGAAGGGTACACAAAGTACCCTAACCCAGGACAGAGCTTCTGCCAAATACCTCCGAGGTCCCATCGGGCATGGCCAGAGACCGGCCCACCTTTTTTTCATTGTTAAAGTTATTCTCAATCCGCTTTGCTTCGGTTTGTATACACTTGTTACTGGCAATGTGATATTAATTGGTAGATGTCTATAGAATTTAATGAATGACGGTATCTGCTCATCTTCCAAGGTTATCCTGATGTCTGAGTGATCCCCTTGTACTGCGCAATGTTACTCGCAGAGATAGTAAACTGCAGATAATTTATCGCCGTTGGACGCACTTACATAACCCAGCGCGGAGAAGTCTACATATATTGATGTGCTATATTTGGCATCATACAGACTCTGTGGCACTTTGATCATTTGGCCTCTAATACATGTGCACTAGTACACAGAACATAATGGGAGGAAAATCATCTTGGAATTGTAAAGACTGCGATGTCGTGTCTGATTACTATGATTAATACATAGGTATATGAACTCCTTCAGGTTTTATAGCACAGGAGCACATTGTTCCATGTATATAAATCATATATATATATATATATATATATATATATATATATATATATATTTATGTCTAGTATCCATTTTTGTGTCTCCGAAACACTGCCATCTGTTGGCAGCGGGTGAAACTACATCTCTTTCTCTCCCACACATGCACAAACACAAAGGCAATCACGAGGTAGAGGACTAGCTTTTGAAGCATTTGCTTCGAGCGGGCTTACTAGTGAGTAAGAATTCAGTTATGCGGAAAGGATACTGGGAGTGATAATGGTGCTGATAAATACTATACTGTATGGGGAGACCAGATAACATTTAACATATTTATTAAGAGAACAATCCAATTTACTACAGAGCAGGATAGTAAAAATGTTGCAAGTATATAAAATATATGTAATATCATAAAATGGCATAAAGGATATATGACAAAAATAAATAAAAATAGCAAAAACAGGAATGAAGTAGATCCAGAGATTTACCAATGCGTTTCGTCTAACTTATTCAAGTGGGACTTATTCCTTTGTGCTTTACAAACCCCTCCCCCTGTACACACTGTATATATGGACCGGGTTGGACATGGTCAAGGGCCCATGGTGAGAAGAGGAGGTGTGGCCAGTGCTGTTTGTGTGTGGTTCATGTTATATACAAGGTGGCGCTGTGACGCAGTAGTACCGGTAGACCCCGATGAAAACTGCTTTTAAAGTGTTTTATTGTCCCTTGTAATGTTCAGTGTTATAGAGTACGGTATCCGGTCCCTGGGTCACTAATGGTCGACAGTGACTAGGTTGACATCTAAGAATGATCAACATACCCTAGGTCAACAATGATGAAATGTCGACACAAGATTAATGTGGACATATACATGGTCAAAACTCAAAAGGTTGGCAAGAGTTTTTCTTTTTCTTTTTTGTTTATACCGACTTGGTTCATACTTTACTATCCCAGTGGTCATAAAGTTTGATTATAACCAGGGCTATTTTTCTGCAGGCTCCAGCAGGAACTGAGGCCCTTATTCTAGTTCACTCTTTCTGACAAAATATTTCTTAGATGGACAAAACCATGTGCACTGCAGGTGAGGCAGGTGTAAAACCCCACCCAAATCTAATTATCTCTGCACAAGTAACACCTGCCTCACCTGCAGTGCACATGGTTTTGTCCATCTAAGAAATATTTTGTCAGAGTGAACTAGAATAAGGGCCTCAGTTCCTGCTGGAGCCTGCAGAAAAATAGCCCTGATTATAACAATATGCCAATTGCAAAGGGTGAGTGGCTGACTACACATTAACTTCAGTACCCGCCCCCAATTCGTAAAAGGCTGTGCAGCGAAATGTAAGTCCTGGGCTTCCTTTCGGTTACGTGCAGAGGAAAAATCCTTCAATGGTACAGTAAGTGGTCATCCAAGGATTTTTCATCTGCGCACGCGTTTGCAAGTGGATGTGTAAGCAGCATACATATCAGCTGCGGCTCGCAGCATAGTGAGCAGGCCTGAATTACCCCCCATATACACACAATACATAACACAGTGCGATTAGGCTATATTTAGGGTATTACATATGCCATGCAGATAAGATATGGGAATTATCCAAGGTTAGCCGGAACAGATGCATTACTGTTTCCAACATAAAACGCGAACGCTGCCTTTAACGGTCTGTTGTATTTCATTCTTCAGATGCAACCAGACAAGTCCACTTACACTGACAGTGACGCCGGGATAACTATTATCAGTCCAGGGGGTTCTAAATATATTTAGGCTCCAGCATTCCCATCAGCTCTGCTCTATCCCTGTGTCTCTATCACCTAAATAGTTTCCGGATAAATATAGCCTTTATAGCGCAGTAGTCGGTTACATTTCCGTCGGCCATCCAGTCGCAACTGTATCAGGGCTATAAAAACAGATATTAAATAAGGCACCATAATACAGATTAAAATGAGCTCACTGCATTCGCATGTTGCCCGCTGCAGACAGAGTGTACGAGAGATGTATTTATAATTTATTTTTTATTGATCTTGTTACTATGAATTGCTTTAATATTTCAAAGGAATTCACACGGCGGTTATTTAAAAGTGTATTTAATATTAAAGGTCTGTTATGGTGACGAGAAATGGTATTTGTAATCTGTTCATTTATTGATTTATACATTTTTGGGAAGGGGGTGATACATGTATGTATTTTCCTTTTATTTTTCCAGAAGTTGCATTGGGCAGATATATATTAATCGTTTGAGTGCCAACATCTCTGTGAGAGATGTGCAAAATGTAGGCTAAAAATGCCAGCGCCGCTCACATGTTATATAAATTCAAATTAAAAAGTGTTGTGTAAAAAAGAGATTATATTTCCCATATAAGGTAACATTACAGGTAGGTGTGAGGGTGTATTAGTGCGGGGAGTATAGGTGTGAGGGTGTATTAGTGTGGGTAGTATAGGTGGGAGTGGGGAAGGTGTGAGGGTGTATTAGTGTAAGTAGTACAGGTAGGGGGGAGGTGTGAGGGTGTATTAGTGTGGGTAGTATAGGTGGGAGTAGGGGAGGTGTGAGGGTGTATTAGTGTGGGTAGTATAGGTGGGAGTGGGGAAGGTGTGAGGGTGTATTAGTGTAAGTAGTACAGGTGGGGGGGAGGTGTGAGGGTATATTAGTGTGGGTAGTACAGGTGGGAGTAGGGGAGGTGTGAGGGTGTATTAGTGTGGGTAGTATAGGTGGGAGTAGGGGAGGTGTGAGGGTGTATTAGTGTGGGTAGTACAGGTGGGGGGGAGGTGTGAGGGTGGGTTAGTGTGGGTAGTATAGGTGGGAGTAGGGGAGGTGTGAGGGTGTATAAGTGTGGGTAGTACAGGTGGGAGTAGGGGAGGTGTGAGGGTGTATTAGTGTGGGTAGTATAGGTGGGAGTAGGGGAGGTGTGAGGGTGTATTAGTGTGGGTAGTATAGGTGAGAGAAGGGGAGGTGTGAGGGTGTATTAGTGTGGGTAGTACAGGTGGGGGGGAGGTGTGAGGGTGTATTAGTGTGGGTAGTATAGGTGGGAGTAGGGGAGGTGTGAGGGTGTATTAGTGTGGGTAGTATAGGTGGGATTAGGGGAGGTGTGAGGGTGTATTAGTGTGGGTAGTATAGGTGGGAGTGGGGAAGGTGGGATGGTGTATTAGTGTGGGTAGTACAGGTGGGAGTAGGGGAGGTGTGAGGGTGTATTAGTGTGGGTATTATAGGTGGGAGTAGGGGAGGTGTGGGGGTGTATTAGTGTGGGTAGTACAGGTGGGAGTAGGGGAGGTGTTAGGGTGTATTAGTGTGGGTAGTATAGGAGGAAGTAGGGGAGGTGTGAGGGTGTATTAGTGTGGGTAGTACAGGTGGGAGTAAGGGAGGTGTGAGGGTGCATTAGTGTGGGTAGTATAGGTGGGAGTAGGGGAGGTGTGAGGGTGTATTAGTGTGGGTAGTACAGGTGGGAGTAGGGGAGGTGTGAGGGTGTATTAGTGTGGGTAGTATAGGTGGGAGTAGGGGAGGTGTGAGGGTGTATTAGTGTGGGTAGTATAGGTGGGAGTAGGGGCGGTGTTAGGGAGTATTAGTGAGTGCGGGAGTATAGGTGGGAGTAGGAGAGATGTAAGGGTGTATTAGTGTGGGTAGTACAGGTGGGAGTAGGGGAGGTGTGAGGGTGTATTAGTGTGGGTAGTACAGGTGGGAGTAGGTGAGGCGTGAGGGTGTATTAGTGCGGGTAGTATAGGTGGGAGTAGGGGAGGTGTGAGGGTGTATTAGTGCGGGGAGTATAGGTGGGAGTAGGGGAAGTGTGAGCATGTATTAGTGTGGGGAGTATAGGTGAGAGAAGGGGAGGTGTGAGGGTGTATTAGTGTGGGTAGTATAGGTGGGATTAGGGGAGATGTGAGGGTGTATTAGTGTGGGAATTATAGGTGGGAGTGGGGAAGGTGTGAGGGTGTATTAGTGTGGGTACTATAGGTGGGAGTAGGGGAGGTGTGAGGGTGTATTAATGTGGGGAGTATAGGTGGAAGTGGGGAAGGTGTGAGGGTGTAGTACTGTGGGTAGTATAGGTGGGAGTAGGGGAGGTGTGAGGGTGTATTAGTGTGGGGAGTATAGGTGAGAGAAGGGGAGGTGTGAGGGTGTATTAGTGTGGGTAGTATAGGTGGGAGTAGGAGAGATGTAAGGGTGTATTAGTGTGGGAATTATAGGTGGGAGTGGGGGAGGTGTGAGGGTGGATTAGTGCGGGTAGTACAGGTGGGAGTAGGTGAGGCGTGAGGGTGTATTAGTGCGGGTAGTATAGGTGGGAGTAGGGGAGGTGTGAGGGTGTATTAGTGCGGGGAGTATAGGTGAGAGAAGGGGAGGTGTGAGGGTGTATTAGTGTGGGTAGTATAGGTGGGATTAGGGGAGGTGTGAGGGTGTATTAGTGTGGGTAGTACAGGCTGGAGTACGGGAGGTGTGAGGGTGTATTAGTGTGGGTAGTATAGGTGGGATTAGGGGAGGTGTGAGGGTGTATTAGTGTGGGTAGTACAGGTGGGAGTAGGGGAGGTGTGAGCGTGTATTAGTGTGGGTAGTATAGGTGGAAGTAGGGGAGGTGTGAGGGTGTATTAGTGTGGGTAGTATAGGTGGGAGTAGGTGAGGTGTTAGGGTGTATTAGTGTGGCTAGTATAGGTGGAAGATGGGAAGGTGTGTGGGTGTATTAGTGCGGGTAGTACAGGTAAGAGTAGGGGAGGTGTGAGTGTGTATTAGTGCGGGGAGTATAGGTGGGAGTAGGGGAGGTGTGAGGGTATATTAGTGTGGGGAGTACAGGTGGGAGTGGGGAAGGTGTGAGGGTGTATTAGTGTGGGTAGTATAGGTGGGAGTAGGTGAAGTGTGAAGGTGTATTAGTGTGGGTAGTACAGGTGTGAGTAGGGGAGGTGAGAGGGTGTATTAG
Source organism: Crinia signifera (assembly GCF_055691185.1). Classification (NCBI taxonomy): domain Eukaryota; kingdom Metazoa; phylum Chordata; class Amphibia; order Anura; family Myobatrachidae; genus Crinia; species Crinia signifera. The sequence goes on along the minus strand of NC_139226.1, from coordinate 94,199,053 downwards.
TGCGGGGAGTATAAGTGGGAGTAGGGGAGGTGTGAGGGTGTATTAGTGTGGGTAGTACAGGTGTGAGTAGGGGAGGTGTGAGGGTGTATTAGTGGTACAGTTGGGAGTAGGGGAGGTGTGAGGGTGTATTAGTGTGAGGAGTATAGGTGGGAGTAGGGAGGGTGTATAAGTGTGGGTAGTATAGGTGGAAGTAGGGGAAGTGTGAAGGTGTATTAGTGCGAGTAGTATAAGTGGGAGTAGGGGAGGTGTGAGGGTGTATTAGTGCGGGGAGTATAGGTGGGAGTAGGGGAGGTGTGAGAGTGTATTAGTGCAGGAGTATAGGTGGGAGTAGGGGAGGTGTGAGGGTGTATTAGTGTGGGCAGTACAGGTGGGAGTAGGGGAGATGTGAGGGTGTATTAGAGTGGGTAGTACAGGTGGGAGTAGGGGAGGTGTGAGGGTGTATTAGTGTGCGTAGTATAGGCGGGAGTAGGGGAGGTGTGAGGGTGTATTAGTGTGCGTAGTATAGGTGGGAGTAGGGGAGGTGTGAGGGTGTATTAGTGTGGGTAGTACAGGTGGGAGTAGGGGAGGTGTGATGGTGTATTAGTGTGGGTAGTATAGGTGGGAGTAGGGGAGGTGTGAGGGTGTATTAGTGTGGGTAGTACAGGAGGGAGTAGGGGATGTGTGAGGGTGTATTAGTGTGGGTAGTACAGGTGGGAGTAGGGGAGGTGTAAGGGTGTATTAGTGTGGGTAGTATAGGTGGGAGTAGGGGAGGTGTGAGGGTGTATTAGTGAGTGCGGGAGTATAGGTGGGAGTAGGAGAGATGTAAGGGTGTATTAGTGTGGGTAGTACAGGTGGGAGTAGGGGAGGTGAGAGGGTGTATTAGTGTGAGTAGTATAGGTGGGAGTAGGGGAGGTGTGAGGGTGTATTAGTGTGAGTAGTACAGGTGGGAGTAGGGGAGATGTTAGGGTTTATTAGTGTGGGTAGTATAGGTGGGAGTAGGGTCGGTGTGAGGGTGTATTAGTGTGGGTAGTATAGGTGGGAGTAGGGGAGGTGTGAGGGTAAATTAGTGTGGGTAGTATAGGTGGGAGTAGGGGAGGTGTGAGGGTATATTAGTGTGGGGAGTATAGGTGGGAGTGGGGAAGGTGTGAGGGTGTATTAGTGTGGGTAGTATAGGTGGGAGTAGGGGAAGTGTGAAGGTGTATTAGTGTGGGTAGTACAGGTGTGAGTAGGGGAGGTGTGAGGGTGTATTAGTGGTACAGTTGGGAGTAGGGGAGGTGTGAGGGTGTATTAGTGTGGGGAGTATAGGTGGGAGTGGGGAGGGTGTATAAGTGTGGGTACTATAAGTGGGAGTAGGGGAGGTGTGAGGGTGTATTAGTGCGGGGAGTATAGGTGGGAGTAGGGGAGGTGTGAGAGTGTATTAGTGCGGGAGTATAGGTGGGAGTAGGGGAGGTGTAAGGGTGTATTAGTGTGGGCAGTACAGGTGGGAGTAGGGGAGATGTGAGGGTGTATTAGTGTGGGTAGTACAGGTGGGAGTAGGGGAGGTGTGAGGGTGTATTAGTGTGGGTAGTATAGGTGGGAGTAGGGGAGATGTGAGGGTGTATTAGTGTGGGTAGTATAGGTGGGAGTAGGGGAGGTGTGAGGGTGTATTAGTGTGGGTAGTACAGGTGGGAGTAGGGGAGGTGAGAGGGTGTATTAGTGTGAGTAGTATAGGTGGGAGTAGGGGAGGTGTGAGGGTAAATTAGTGTGGGTAGTATAGGTGGGAGTAGGGGAGGTGTTAGGGTGTATTAGTGTGGGTAGTATAGGTGGGAGTAGGGAAGGTGTGAGGGTGTATTAGTGTGTGTACTATAGGTGGGAGTAGGGGAGGTTTGAGGGTGTATTAATGTGGGGAGTATAGGTGGAAGTGGGGAAGGTGTGAGGGTGTAGTACTGTGGGTAGAATAGGTGGGAGTAGGGGAGGTGTGAGGGTGTATTAGTGTGGGGAGTATAGGTGAGAGAAGGGGATGTGTGAGGGTGTATTAGTGTGGGTAGTATAGGTGGGAGTAGGGGAGGTGTGAGGGTGTATTAGTGTGGGTAGTACAGGTGGGAGTAGGGGAGGTGTGAGCGTGTATTAATGTGGGTAGTACAGGTGGGAGTAGGGAAGGTGTGAGCGTGTATTAGTGTGGGTAGTATAGGTGGAAGTAGGGGAGGTGTGAGGGTGTATTAGTGTGGGTAGTTTAGGTGGGAGTAGGGGAGGTGTGAGGGTGTATTAGTGTGGGTAGTTTAGGTGGGAGTAGGTGAGGTGTTAGGGTGTATTAGTGTGGCTATTATAGGTGGAAGATGGGAAGGTGTGTGGGTGTATTAGTGCGGGTAGTACAGGTGAGAGTAGGGGAGGTGTGAGTGTGTATTAGTGCGGGGAGTATAGGTGGGAGTAGGGGAGGTGTGAGGGTATATTAGTGTGGGGAGTATAGGTGGGAGTGGGGAAGGTGTGAGGGTGTTTTAGAGTGGGTAGTATAGGTGGGAGTAGGGGAAGTGTGAAGGTGTATTAGTGTGGGTAGTACAGGTGTGAGTAGGGGAGGTGTGAGGGTGTATTAGTGGTACAGTTGGGAGTAGGGGAGGTGTGAGGGTGTATTAGTGTGAGGAGTATAGGTGGGAGTGGGGAGGGTGTATAAGTGTGGGTACTATAAGTGGGAGTAGGGGAGGTGTGAGGGTGTATTAGTGCGGGGAGTATAGGTGGGAGTAGGGGAGGTGTGAGAGTGTATTAGTGCGGGAGTATAGGTGGGAGTAGGGGAGGTGTGAGGGTGTATTAGTGTGGGCAGTACAGGTGGGAGTCGGGGAGATGTGAGGGTGTATTAGAGTGGGTAGTACAGGTGGGAGTAGGGGAGGTGTGAGGGTGTATTAGTGTGGGTAGTATAGGTGGGAGTAGGGGAGATGTGAGGGTGTATTAGTGTGGGTAGTATAGGTGGGAGTAGGGGAGGTGTGAGGGTGTATTAGTGTGGGTAGTACAGGTGGGAGTAGGGGAGGTGAGAGGGTGTATTAGTGTGAGTAGTATAGGTGGGAGTAGGGGAGGTGTGAGGGTGTATTAGTGTGAGTAGTACAGGTGGGAGTAGGGGAGATGTGAGGGTGTATTAGTGTGGGTAGTATAGGTGGGAGTAGGGTCGGTGTAGGGGAGGTGTGAGGGTAAATTAGTGTGGGTAGTATAGGTGGGAGTAGGGGAGGTGTGAGGGTGTATTAGTGTGGGTAGTACAGGTGGGAGTAGGGGAGGTGTGAGGGTGTATTAGTGTGGGTAGTATAGGTGGAAGTAGGGGAGGTGTGAGGGTGTATTAGTGTGGGTAGTACAGGTGGGAGTAGGGGAGGTGTGAGGGTGTATTAGTGTGAGTAGTACAGGTGGGAGAAGGGGAGGTGTGAGGGTGTATTAGTGTGGGTAGTATAGGTGGGAGTAGGGGAGATGTGAGGGTGTATTAGTGCGGGTATTATAGGTGTGAGTAGGGGGGGTGTGAGGGTGTATTAGTGCGGGTAGTATAGGTGGGAGTAGGGGAGGTGTGAGGGTGTATTAGTGTGGGTAGTACAGGTGGGAGTAGGGGAGGTGTGAGGGTGTATTAGTGTGAGTAGTACAGGTGGGAGAAGGGGAGGTGTGAGGGTGTTTTAGTGTGAGTAGTATAGGTGGGAGTAGGGGAGATGTGAGGGTGTAGGTGTGAGTAGGGGGGGTGTGAGGGTGTATTAGTGCGGGTAGTATAGGTGGGAGTAGGGGAGGTGTGAGGGTGTATTAGTGCGGGTAGTACAGGTGAGAGTAGGGGAGGTGTGAGGGTGTATTAGTGCGGGTAGTATAGGTGGAAGTAGGGGAGGTGTGAGGGTGTATTAGTGCGTGTAGTATAGGTTGGAGTAGGGGAGGTGTGAGGGTGTATTAGTGTGGGTAGTACAGGTGGGAGTAGGGGAGGTGTGAGGGTTTATTAGTGTGGGTAGTATAGGTTGGAGTAGGGGAAGTGTGAGGGTGTATTAGTGTGGGTAGTATATGTGTGAGTAGGGGAGGTGTGATTGTGTATTAGTATGGGTAGTACAGGTGGGAGTAGGGGAGGTGTGAGGGTGTATTAGTGTGAGTAGGTTTGATTTGTAGGTATTTTTTTGTGGGTACTGTAGGTGGGAGTGGTGTAGGTATCAAGGTACATTGGTATTGGTAGTATATGAGATGGATATTCAGTGATAGCTGTGAAGGCTGCTGCAGAGTTAGGGCATGGTTAGGAATTACATGAATGAGTACCAGCACAGGAAAAATATTGTAGGTGGGAGCGATAGGTGTTTTCAAGAGGTGAGGTACGGATGGAGGTAGACTCAGAAAGGCAAGATAGCCATTTAAGGTGTAGAAAGTGGGCGGTGTTTGTAAGTAAGGTGTAGCAATCTTAATGCAATTCCGGAGGATACCTGAATCCAGAGTACGGAAAGTTGGGTGGTAAGTGTGGGGCAGTGATAGAGGAAAATCAGCCTTACAGTACCTAAGCAGAGACGGGTTGCAGCGGGTATAGCAGGGTGATGGGAATGCCAAATCGTGGGTGCATACTGTACTTAAGGTGGCAGATAATTAGATGGTCATAGGTCTCTGTCTTTCTTGTTAAGGGCATAGTTTCTACATTTACTAAAAAAAAGTATATATTTCCAGCATATTCTATTACGCTTTACAATAAATGGTATTATATCATTGTTTATAGTAGTGATCGAGTGTTAAGCTCTCCTGTGTAGTCTCTTGTTCTAATTGATTCTTAGTACTGAAATAATAACATGCATCGTTTTAGGTGCCTCCGCATAATAAATTCTGCCGGAACTTTATCAGATTTATATATGTATATTCCTACCTTGTATAAAAAGTAATCTGACTCCCCTTTGCTATGTATGTTTCTTGCTTCTATTATGTTAGAAAATGCATCTTCCCCACCGTTCCCAAAAGAAAAATTAGCACAAAAAACCCAAATCAACCTCACAGCTTCCAATACAAATGGAATAACATCAATAAAAGGTTTTCAACAACAACGGTCACAAGAATGCAACCGTCTTTCCCGAAAGCATCAATGTTCTCCCTCGCCGCATCCGTGAGAAGACGAGGACTTGAAGACTGGGAAGAAGTAATCACAGAGTAGGAGCCAGTACTTCTTTGTGTTCAGTTCAGCATGATGGGGAGGGGTAATAATCATCACCCCTGCAGTGTGTGGGAGGCCCAAATAGCATTGCAGAACAACAACTGCTAGGCTGTAGCAAAGTGTGGCAGCCGCAGGCCCTGCAAGTAAACAAGTGGGCAATCATGTTGCACCTTGGATTTGCTGCATAGTATCAAGAACACCCCCCCCCCCCCCCTCCCCAAACACACACACCCCTCCTCTCATTCCAAGAAAAAAAAAATAGATATCCTTAGTGACGGGGGAAGGGGGTGGGGGTATAAGTCGTTGATATTTAGCTGTAGCTCAGTATAAACCTGAAGGAGCACTTTAAATCTGTCTTTTTAGGTTATTATAATCTACAAAGTAACGACAAAGCAGAACCCTATAATTGCATCGCCCTAGGAACAATGCATTATTTATTTTGCAAGTTTTATTTTTGCAATAAAGAATATCATAATGCATCATATAAATCAACATAAACAACAATTGTAAAGCGCAACAGAATATACTGCAGAATATAAATGTTAGTAAATACATAATAATAATAATAATAATAATAATAATAATAATAATAATGGATGTGCGAAGTCCAGCCACTGCTGCTGTTGATTGACCTCAGGATGATGCTGAATGTGATCAAGGCTTCTCCAACAAGAGAGTTAATATTTGATAATTAGTGCCCTTAATCCGGATTATGAAGGCTGCAGCTTTGAAGGGGGGAGGTGAGATGATCCAAGCACTTAGATGATAAAAAGAAGAAAAGGGTAAAATAAGTGGTGGGGGGGGGGGTTGCTGGGCTGTGACACCCCCTTCCCTCTCCTGCTGCAGTTCCCATCAGACCCCCAGTGCCTATTTTAGGTCTCTCTCCCTGTGGCTGGTGTGCTCAGAGCACAGCTGCCTGCCTTGATTTGTCATAATGCAGAGAGAAGAGGAGAGAAAAGGAGTTTGCTTCTGCTGCAGCATTGCAGGTACGGAGGCATTGAGAGGACAAAAGAAGCCTGAGCTTCTCCAGCAACCCAAAGGGGGGGGCCAAGGCAGCCCCTCCCAGCAGAGGAGGCAGCAGACAGTTGTCATCTGAGGGCAACAAGCAAAGAGAGTGAGAGAGAAAGAGAGGTGGGAGCAGGAGAGCAAAGGGTGCATACTCCAGCACTGTTCCATGGACAGCTCCTGGGATCCTGAATTCTTGGAAAGTCAGCTTCTGGCTTGCTTGGACTTTCTTGGAGGCAGCCAGGGCAGAATTGGTTTAGGAGGGGAGGGAGAGGTGGGGGAACTACAGTATATAGTCTGCCTTCTCCCCTTATCATCATAACCATAATTAGGACCACCCAGGGACACAGCTGCAGCTGAGTGGACAAAGCTCTGGACTGTGAGAGCCAGCATCATTCAGCCTGATAGTTGCAGAGGTGGACAGTTGTGTTTACCTTGACACGTGTTGTAGACAGATCTGCCTCTGTATCACAGAACTTTACACCATTATCTCTTCTCATTACTCACTTTTTCTTTTTTTTTTTTTAATTGACCTGTCGTGGCCAGGAATGTGCTTCTTAAAAGTGGACTTTTTCTAAGCTGGAATGTCAATGGAGACTAAACTGGAAGGTAGATTGTCATTTTCTGTGTCTGGGAAGGGGGAATATGATGTTTCTGTTACTGTGTTGTCTTGTGATGTGGTTGGTACCTTTGTCATTTTTCGTGGTCTTTGTATATACGCTTTAAATGGTGCAACATTATTCTGTGCAATGTATCAGAAGCCTTTCCTACGTTCCTTTGGCTCTGGGGTTGCAGGGACAATGTGTAAAAGTGCCTTGGAAGTTTTCCTTTATTGAAATGGGAACAGGAGCTGTTTAGTTAGTTACCTATATTAACCACACACATTCTATCCTCTGTGTTAGGAAAGGTACAGTAGGGGTTGGTTAGTGGTGCATTGAATGTGCAAGACTGGGAGCATTATTAGCTGATTCCTGTGCGGTTCTTGCACAAACTCCCCAGCAAATTTCTACCCAGAACTTTTTTCTTTTGTCCGGCCATGGAAGGGTGTGCGGTGATCCTGGATTTACATAGCTACTGATAAAGCCCTGTTATATATAGACTTCTGTTTCCATGCAGGACAATCAACCACATAAGTGCACAGAAACAACTTATGGTACCTTCTGATATAGTTAAACATTAAACGGCGCAGGAAAATAAAGGCTGCTCTGCTCTGGGAATACAAACTCAACTCCTCCTGTAGGGGTTTTTGTTTAAGACGTACTGCAGGAGAGGGGGACTCTCACCAGAGCCCCTCTACCAAACAAAAGCTGCTTGCATGTTTTGCTTGGTCAGAACTGCAGCTCAACTATAATAAAATAATAATATTTATAATTAAAACAGTAACACGGGAATTTGAAGAATAACAGACAGCTTGCTGTATCATCGCCTGACGACTAACTTCTTGTTAAAGATTATACAGTATATTGACAGGTGCTAAATAATTCATCCTACAACTTGCTGCAGGGGTAGCGAACAAGGCTTTGTGGAGTTAAATAAACTGTACAGACAGCAACCAGAGAGACTACAACTGTCTGTTAGGCTAAAAATAATCTATTAATGTTAACAAGATGCAATCAGAATGGCATTGTCTGTGCACATTCATACTTGTAAGTATTCCAGCACTAGACAATAAAGGCCGCGCATAGGTGTAATGAATCATTTCAGTGTCATTATATACAGTAGAAGTTACTTCCTTGTTTGCAACAAGAAAATACTGGTTGGTTTAATATATACAGTATGTAAACGTGCCCCCATGCGTCAGAGGTTTGGGGACAAAACACAGCACAGTCACTAGAATATATCTCCCAGCAATGTGTTCCTGTTCCAATATTGAAGTTGAGTTAAATACAGGATGTTTTAAATAGTTACATTCCAAAAGATCAGAAGGGGAAGAAAAAAAATATATCCTGAGGTCTGCTTTGTAACAGGAAACTGTAAATCTGTCTTCAATATTAAATTCTAGCCTCATCCCTGGATTGTTTTGTGTCTGTCGTGTGTTTTGTGTGATGATGGAAGGACTTCGGTATTAAGGGAAAAACAGGTGGTGATGGATGCATAAGGGGACGAATGGTGGTTCTGCACTGCTTGCTGTCACTGAGAACAGGCTACGTGTTTAAGAAAATATTAGGGTTGCAAATTGCTGCATTCGTTCAGCTTTTCATTCATGGTAAAGCGATGGTGATGTCACATCTCTCCTTCGCCCTGGCACAATAGCTGTAGGTAAAGGATTGCAGTATTGATGGTGTGTGTGTGTGTGTGTGTGTTTTCATGCATTGCAACCAAGTTATGTTCATTGGCTCTCATGAATTTGTGAATGGATATGGTGAATGCATGCGTGTTTTAGTCACTGAGATTTTTTTTGAATGGGAAGGTTGTCACATGAAGAACACAGTTCACATACATTGTGTACAATCTACTGACATCATAAAGGCATCCTTCAACAGTTTAATAGATACAATTGTTTACAAAATAAGATTTCAAAAATAAAATAAACAAACAATAGATTTATCACTCATTCCTGCATCTGACACCCTGCCCGTGATGTAGTTACTTGTTGCTCTGCATTGATGCCCATACTATAGTCACAGTGTATAAAAGCCATTGATCATATGAACTGAAATGTACCTACAATGCTTAATAGATGGGGCAGTAAATTAGATTCAGTTCATGTATGAATAGCTTTTAGCAGCTTTTATGGCGTGTGTTTGTGATGGTTTCATTGAAGCACTATCTCTCTGTACACTGTTTGTGCTAAGCCGGCATTAAATAAAGCAAAAAGAGGTCAGGCTTTGTGTCTGTATGCCCAAGATGCGTACACCTGTATGGGTCCAAAGTTTTAGCCAGGGGGAACTGCTCTGTGCTACATCCAACCAATACCCTTATACACTGACACGTTTCTATTACACCTTTTTCAAATGTAACCGCCATCCAATATTGTGCAATGACAACCCAGCTATTCTGCATTGTTTATGGCACATACATTACAAATATTTTGTGGGGAAACCCTAAACTGGATGCTTGGAATGAATGTCATGGTACTCGTCTAAACTGAAACGTTATTGCCCTTAGCAACTATTTTGAACTGAGTAGTACTGAGTATCGTACTGCAAGTAGGTGGTGCTTATAATCTCCTGGACAGACCTATTTCTCAGGAGAGAGACATTAATATTCCTTATCCTGGAGAACTGACTGTAGAGTAGGACTGTATTGTCCTGATTTTTATGGCTATAACAAGGAATAATCACATTATCAATATCTTTGCAGGGTACTACAGCTATTGTTATGCTTAACCATTGTTCCATTGATGCATACCCTGCAAAGGGCAGAGCCCTGTTGTAGCTATACAGGCAATTAGGATAGGAGTGTATAGTATATGAGCATCTGAGCCGATTGGACATCACTCCTGTCCAATAAGATGCCGGATAGGCTTCACGCGTATAGTGTTGGAAATAGCTTAAAACTGTAGCGGTAACTGTCAGCTGCTGCCAGTGCGGCTGAGAATATGCAGGTACAGGTGACAATGGGTGCAGGTTGGTAATGGGGGAGGTGTAACCAAAAGATTACATCTACAGGGACTTCCTATAGTACCTAAGGAAGTTGTACAATACATTAAGCTTAGAGCCTGGTTCAGATATGGGCAAGGGGGTCGATGTTTCCGTAGCTCAGTTTTTTCTTTGTTAGTGCACATGTGCATAAAGTCTTGAAAACCAGTACTGTGCATGTGCCAACCCAAAAGAGGCAGTTTCATGGGTGTATTATGGGACAGTCGCGTGTATGTGCAGGCTTGGCAACAGAGGAAGATAAAGGGGATACTTGTAATAGGCCCTGAGATGCTGAGGTGCCCTCATAACCTTAGGAATCTCGGGTGAGGCTGAGAGACCCAGGTGAAAAAGAGACCAAGAGAGGGGGAGGCTGGAGACACAGGAGTGGTGTTGTAGAGACACTGGCAAGGATGAGGTTGGAGCGACACAGGTGAGGAGTGAGGTTTAAGACATTGGAGTGACGCTAGAGAATGAGAAGATTGAGAGACCAAGGGAGGGGTGGTTGGAGACACCAGCAAGGATGAGGTTGGAGCAAAACAGTGAGGAGTGAGGTTTAAGTCATTGGAGTGAGGTTAGAATGAGAAGAGTGAGAGACTAAAGGGAGGGGAGGCTGGAGACACAGGAGTGGTATTGGAGAGACACCGGCAAGAATGAGGTAGGAGCGACACAAGTAAGGAGTGAGGTTTAAGACATTGGAGTGATGTTGGAGAATGAGAAGAGTGAGAGACCAAGGGAGGGGTGGCTGGAGACACCAGCAAGGATGAGGTTGGAGCAAAACAAGTGAGGAGTGAGGTTTAAGACATTGGAGTGAGGTTAGAACGAGAAGAGTGAGAGACTAAAGGAAGGGGGGGGCTGGAGACACAGGGGTTGTGTTGGAGAGACACTGGCAAGAATGAAGTAGGAGCGACACAAGTGAAGAGTGAGGTTTAAGACATTGGAGTGAGGTTGGAGAATGAGAAGAGTGAGAGACCAAAGGAGGGGGGGCTGGAGACACAGGGGTGGTGTTGGAGAGACAACAGCAAAGATGAGGTATGAGCGACACAAGTGAGGAGTGAGGTTTAAGACATTGGAGTGAGGTTGGAGAATGAAAAGAGTGAGAGACCAAAGAAGGGGGGGCTGGGACACAGGGGTGGTGTTGGAGAGACACCAGCAAAGATGAGGTCAGAGCAAAACAAGTGAGGAGTGAGATTCAAGACATTGGAGTGAGGCTGGAGAACGAGAAGGGGATGAGTCAATGGTTGACTGACCTGTAACCTTCTACAGAGGGGTGGAGCTTCCAAAAACTTGAGTTTACTGGGCCTTGAGATTTCTGCATCTGGCCAGGCATGTCGATGAACTCTGCTGCATTCTCATCCAAAAGTCCACTGCACCAGAGGCCACGCTTAGCTGGATTTGAGAAGAGTAGAGTTTGAGAAGAGTAGCTAGAGTAGACCCTAGGCTACCACTAATGTTGATGGTTTGATGTTGCATTAATGTAGGTGTGAGTACAGTCTCCTTTGTAAGTGCAGAGACCCCGGAGCTTGACCACGAGCATCTTAGTACTTCCTACACTCCATCACATGGCTGATTTTCACTATTGAGAAAGTGGCTACATGACCATCCATCTCTGAATCAGTCCATCACGTTACATGCTTAAACACACTGGTGGGAGGACATGTAAGGAAATGGAGATGTAAGTGGGCTAAGCAGGAGCAGGGGTATCAAACCTAATCAGCGAGATGACCATGTTTGGATTGCAGCCCATTAAATATGAGCCAAAGTATAAATACCTACATAGTCTCCAGGCAGCACCCCATGATTTACAACCCTGTTCCATAAAGTCCCAGTAGATGAGCGAGGTTCGGTCAACCCACTTTCAAGAACATGAAATTTACAGTCCTCATTAATGTTGAAAAAAGACATTGCATACAAGCCGCTTCCTAGCTGCCACAAATCACAGCCATTCCTCACATCCAGCTTGGGTTATTGGACTAATTAGTTCTATTAGTTCAGCCTTCTCCATAATGACTTTATGAGTAATTTAAGCCAATTTACAAAGATGTGGTTAAAAGCTGGGAAGTGCTGCATCTTTCTAGGGAAAGTGGCACTGGATTGATTATTTGTACAAGAGTTAAAAAGATCCTAATATACGAAACAATATGGATCTTCGGTCTTCGGAGGCATAGTCCGGATAGGTGACGATTGCCCATTTTTGGAGGTTTTAATACACTAATAACCTGCAGATTTGTGGCACACAAAATGAAGGGGATCAGGGCTCCATTACCATGTTGGCGATATTATAACTGGCCAGGTCTACACCTCGATATAACGCAAACTTGTGCTAATCAAGAAGTTTAAAGTAAAACGTGATGCGGCTGGTTCTAAGGAAAGCAATTCAGAGAGAGATAGAGAAAGAGACTCAGAGGTACATGTATGAAGCAGTGATAAGGGAGGAGAAGTGAGCCAGAGGAAGAGTGGCCCATGGCAACCAATCAGCTGCTCTGTATAAGTTTATATTATGCAAATTATAGATGTTACTTCACTGCTGATTGGTTGTCATGGGTCACGTCTCCTCTGTCTTACTTCTCCTCCCTTATCACTGCTTCATACATCTACCCCTAAAACAGGATCCACAACAGGGGTGGTTTATTTAAAAAGTACCCCCAACATGTAAAAGGTAGCTCTTTCCCTAGTCACTCCCCCCCTCCCCCATCCTAATTACCAACTATTTTCAGTTATTACTAACCTTTAACCCATTGAGTGCCAAGGGAATTTGACAAAATAGGTGTGAAATTGCCAAGCAAACCTTTTTTATTATCCCTTTGAGTGCCAGCATTGTGTGAGAGATTCTCGAAATATCCGTTAAAAATACCACACCGGTCACAGTGACTGACTGTTTTGGGGTTTTTTTTGGGGGGGGTGCAATACTTTACGAAACTTCAGTTGACTTGGCTGTGAGTGGCGTTGGCATTTTTAGCAGATATTTCGGGGATCACTCACAGCAACGTTGGCACCTCATTCCCCTCAATAGTTAGCACATATGCAGGGGTTAAGGTTAATCCCAGTCACTCGGAGGCATCTCCATTACCTCTGAGTGTTACGCCCGTGCACATAAGAGAACATTCTCCTTAGAAAGACAACAACTAACCTGCTTCATGGTAAGGCTCCTGTCTCTTCCTCCTGGCAGCTACTCTCTGGTCCATTGTGATGTTTGAGGGCTCAATTGTGGTAGAAGAAGCTGGTGCACTAGGCAGCTCCGCTCTGTCCCTTACACTGCATGATGTGGTGTCAGCTCTATTGATCATATTATATACCAGCTATTGTTGTCACAATTTAAGGCACTTGCCAAGAGGAGGGGGTTTCCAGGCAACCAGAGACACCCCCCCCCCCCCCGCATTTGCCTATGCGTATACATATAGAGTGTGTAGCGTGCCATCCAAACACACTGGCCATGGGGCCCACATCATTTCCTTCCCACTGCCACTGAGTTTGAAGGAAACCCTACCATAGATGAATAATCTAGAGCAGGGATTGGTTAATCTCTAGTTTTCAGTTGTTCTTAAACTACACGTCCCAGCATGCCCCACAACAGTTTTAGCATGTTTAGCAGCTTTAGCCAAATAGCAAAACTGCAGCAAAGCATGTTGGGATGTGTAGTTCAACAACATCTGGAAGCCAAAGGTTTCCCCAGCCCAGATTTTGTAAAGAATCCTGCCGGCAACTGCAGCCTCTCCCCGCGGCGTAGCGCAGTGTTCTGCAAATATCAGCACCAGTAGGTACTGGTATCCCATCCACCACTGCTGTGTCACCAATAAGTCTTGCCCCAGAGCAATTGCCAATAGTGTAACACTGTGATTGATTACTGGACCGTTTGTATCTCTAGGAGAAATAAATACAAATGCTCTACTTAAAATCAATGTGGCACCCATTAGTACCGGTTCTAAACTAATTAATGGCAGAGTTCTATTCTGATGGAAAAGGCCTTGCAGATGAAGAGCAAATGTTTACAAGGCGAGGCGAGGTCGGCTATAAATACAAATCACAGTGAGCAGGTCAGTCGCTGTGAAAGTCTGTTGGCTGACTGCATTTGTTGTGTAGATGGTATGCAGCCAAAATAGTGACCGTAAGAATGCCGACCACCATTGGCCGACAGACAAAATGCCAACACACAAAAAATTTTGGCATTTGAAATGTCGCCATGTCAAAAAACTGTCTACGTGCCTTTTTTTTTTTTTTTTTTAATGACTTGTTCAGACAGATACTGTAGATCCACATTTGCTGCAGGATAGTCCTTTATTCCTTAAAATACCCTCTTTCTGCAGGGTTGTACTGAACAGCTGTTGTCAAACAGAGTTTTCAACTGTCATGAGCATGTCTAAAGGTGTGTACTGCACCTAGGGGACGTTATCACAGTCTGGGGAGGTGTACCGAAACATGCCCCCACCCACCTGTGACATCACAGTAGGAATTTCCTGTAAAGGATGATTGGGGAGAGGGTGGTTGCACAATACATCTCATTCCATCCCCGACAAGGAGCAAGTCGACATTGCCAAAAGGTCACCACATCCAAAAGTCGACATTTCAATGGTCAACACAGGGAAATATTGACACATGTTTTTCATGATTTTTTTTTTTTAAGGACTCGTTCTTACTTTACGATCCATTTTGCGTAGACTGAGATTATAATAGTGAATCAAGCCCTGCGAGGGGACACGTTACACTAACTAAGGGTCCATGTCGACTAATGTTGACACAGCCACCAAAAATATGCAAAAAATTTGTTGACCATTGGCCTTATGCCTGTGTCATCCTTTTGTCAGTGTCGGTTTAGTGCATGTTGACCGTTTCCATGTGGACTTACTTTAACATGGACAACGTGTCAGTGTATCGCATCCCCTCGCATCTGGCATTACACTCACCACACTAATATATTCTCCCTCTATGTCCATGTGGATAGTTAAGTATGAAAACACACCTGTTCTAGAAAACCTCATGTCATCCTTTTCTTTGTTGACCTATTTTATCAATGTCAACCTAAGCCATATTGACCTTTTTAAGTGGTCTGTTTTTTGAGTGTCGACCCAGGGACCTCATACCCTCCCATCTTAGTAAATGTACCCCTAGTTGGGATCCCATACAGGTAAGTGGGCTGACACCTTATCAGAGCTGGCTTTAGTAATGCTGTCCCCATAGAGTTATGCGTTCCGCTGCTGCTCCGATATCTCCTGTTCCCCGGCCTCCATACAGAGCTGTGCTGCTATCTGTCATTTTCACGTGTTGTAAGGGCAGGATTATCAAAGCTTGAAAACAGATAAAAGTGGAGAGACAACAAGGGAGATGTGTCAACCATTGGAGAGAGATAAAGTACCCGCCACTTCGCTCTTAACTGCCAATGTATTCCCTTTACTTTATCTTGTGCCACGCTTTAATACATCTCCCACAAAGTACAGACATTTCAGCTCCTAACTGCACAGTCACAGTTAAGAGAGGATTGGGACTTTATCTCCCATAACTTTATCTCTCTTCAAGCTGTGATAAATCTTTACTGATAAATTGACCCCTTACAAAACGTGGGGTCTATGTACTAAGCCTTGAAGAGGGATAAAGTGGAGAGTGATCAAGTTCAAGTCATTCCGCCTCCAACTGTAATTTCAAGGGCAGTGTTTGGAAAAGATGACATTTGTGGGCTGGATGTTACTTTATCTCAATTACTTTATCTATATGCGAGGAGTAGTGAATAAACTCCAAAGTACCTGTCAATATGCTCCTAACTGCCTGGGCTGGCCAATCCCAGGATCGGGATCGACAGGTTCCTGGGATTTGGCCCCAAATTGTCCAGGATTTCAATCCCGTGATTGGAGTATTCAATCCCAGGATTTCGGGATTAGACAGCGCAGGTACAGCTGGGCAGCGTCTGTGCGGGTGTTCAGACGGTTCCCGGGATTGAATAAATGCCCCGGGATCGGCATCCCTAGTTGCTACTTTATCTCTCTCCAGTTTAGAGGCGGTGACCCCCTAATCACCCTGCTGGAGCAGATCACTGTTTGTTGCCTGTGTAAGAACTTGCTGTAGGTCGTCTACTGAGGGTCAACAGGCCTTAGATCGACACATGAAAATGGTTGACGTGGCTTTAGGTCGACAGGATCATTAGGTCAACACAAGTATTAAGTCCACATTGGAAAGTTCGACAGTCAAAAAGGTTGACGATTTTTTCACGTTCCAGGCGCAGATAATGTGCCCATTGCAACATTGCAGATGATTGGCCACACCTGACCTCAGCATAATCTTTCTGCGGAAATATCCTCCCTCCATTCTGCTCATATGTAATTTTCCCAGAAACAAAAGCTTTGCAAATGGAAAACGCCTCCTGAAAGTTATTTCCAATCACCCATCAGATCATTGGCCATCAGAAACATTTCCCTAATGAAATTATCAGGTATGCAGCTTTAGTGCTCCTCAATACGCCATAATCAATAAGAAAGGGTTTTCTTTTTTCGAAGAAATCATTTTTCCTTTTCAGGGAAATATTCAGCCGGTTCCTGGACATTTAGCGAAATCATTCAGCCGGCTGTCATGTCTTTCCAATTATCTGCAATTAACAGTGTAAGACAAAGAGAGAGGATGATGTCATGAATTGAGCCGCGCAACCGGTAATGAACGGGTCACGTGACCACGTGGCTATACTTTGGGACGCTGCGCTGCTGTTGGGAAGGAGATAGCTGTATCTAACCGAAACTCGCGCTGTTATTATTCCTTCCTGATTAACTGATCCAACTGTACTAACAGCTCAATAAAAATGTAGTTTACTGTCAATTTAGTGCCTGGCTGGTTTTTAAGGCTGTTTCAGAGTAATGCACATGAGAATGGGTTCTCTCACTGGAACCGTTTTAATGTGATTATTCTCATTTATATTGTTATTATGCCTTGTCTTGTAGCGTTGGGTCAGTATTAGAATGCTGATGAATCTAGTGTATTGTTACCATTGTAAGAGTCGGGACAAGTGGAACTGCACAGAATGTTCTGTCTGTTGGTGATTTATGGGCACATACTGTAGAACCTGTGGTTTGTCATTTTATTTTACGGTTAGGTGCAGAACCAGTTTAAAGGTGCAAGGTGACAGATGGCCTAACCAAGCTGCAAGCGAGGAGTGTCAATGCTTTTACATGTGGTCAGGGGCGTAACTAGATATTCATAGGCCCCATAGCAAAGGTTTGTAAGGGCCCCCTATTTAGCAACTGATGGTGACAAATGTATGTAAAATATATTAGTTAGACAGTAAAGATGGGCCCCCTTCAGCTCTGGGCCCCATAGCAGCTGCACCCCTTGCACCTATGGTAGTTCCGCCCTTGCATGTGGTGCACAAAGTAACACCGGGAAGCTTTCCTTATGCAGTGAGATTTAGAGTTAACTAGGTTGCACTACTCCCAACTCTAACGCTGAGTAAACACTTTCAAGAAATATACCCCAACCGAGCATCAGATTGAGGTAACCCTAATCATTAATGATCGGCTGCTCAATGCATCCTGATATCCAGCTGGGTGGGAATTTTCCATTCCAGCTTTGATACCAGTCCCTGCGGCCTGTGTCCTTTATATTGGATATTGGCTGTCCTGCAGTGCTGCTGACGCCATATGTGCACCCCCTGCCAACCCGCTAACAATTTATCGTCCATTTTCTCGAGCGGACAATATATTTTGCCCAGCTGAACTGTCTGTTATTAACCAGTTTGTTTTCTCTGTTTGCGTTAGTAGAGAGCAGCGGAATTTTCCTCACTACTGTAGATAAGAAACTGTTAATAAATAATGGCAGTTAGGAGCTGATTGGTACTTTATCTCTGCCCACTTTATCACTCTACAACTCTTAGTACATCTCCTCCTAAGTGCCAGAGCCGGGTATGCCCCCACAGCGGCAACATTGGGGCATGGCCTCATGGGAGTGATGCGATTTGCAGGCCACGCCCCCCATTTTCGGTGCGTGCAAGGGTCCCGCCAAGAGTGTTTCTAAAGTTGGGAGGTATGGGACAGGGGATATGGCTTTGTGACAGACAGGGCTTGCCCATCCACCCAAGGTCATAGCTGCCTACCCTCCTGCATTCTGCAGGAGACTCCCTGAAATAACAGCAATCTCCCTCTCTCCCTCATTAGTCTAGCAATCTCCCTCATTTCATCTAGCCCACATTACACTTTTATATTTTTTGGGGGGGAAAAGAGAGACATATACATTTACATTGAATCATCAGCACCATTTCCCAGCACTTTACCAAGTATAGTAGCTCTTACTAACTGCTTTGGGGCTCATCTACATTTGGATATAAGTCATTTTACAAGATTTCTCTCAGATGTAGCCTGCGCACGGCAACTGTTCCATGCAGGAGGAGGGAGGGAGGGAGCTGAGGGCCACCCAGCTGCTAGGGGTGCACTGGGAACCCTGCCGAAAATGGTAAAAAACAGGGTTTCTGCACTAGGTCATACCCCTTTTTACAAAGCCCCACCATCTCCCCCTTAGCCCGCCCCCTTTGGTGCAGCAGGTCCTGGTTTAAAGATCAACAAATTTCGAAGGTATGTACACAGCAGTGATTTCTAGCAGTTGGCCCCTTAGTCCTCAGGGGCCCTGGTGCAATGCACCTGCTGCACCAATGGTAGTTCTGCCTTTTCTAAATATTGCATCAAAAATATATATATTAAAAGTATATTTTTTTTTTTTAATTTTTGCTTTCCCAAAAGTTTTCATTAGTGCTCTGATGTCCTGAACTATGTGCGTCCATACGCAGTCAGTCCTCGCTTGTATTCTGTGATTTATATGAAACACATGGTGAAATCAGATACAGTGTGAGCACGTTATGTAATTAATGTGCTTGTACATTATCATTACTTCTCTGTTACTGTGATGAGAACATGGTACCAAGCGATGCAATCTATATGTGTAATGATTGAATACTGATTGGGAAAAAAAACACTTAACCTTATGAATAGTGTATTATAATTACATGTTTTTGTAGCTGAAAATACCTAGATATTTTGGAGGGTGGGGGCGCGTGCTGTCGGATTATTATTTTTTTTATAAGCTACCATCGAATGGTTTTTCTCCCCCCACCCACCCAACTAATAACACTGTGCCCAAAGGGAGGCATTTTTCAAGAGATTTGCTTCAAAAGGCAGCAAGCAACGAAAGAGGTGAGCTCCACTTGTTTGTTCCTCTTACCCAAGGTATATATTTATATATCTATACACTGTATACAAAATACACTATTTGGTATTTTACAGGAAACTTCCAATGTCTTAATAATCTGCAATGTGTATGCACTTTTCATTCAACAGATGATTTTTCTGTGCATTGTCATGTTATTCCCAAGTCAAACATCTACAGTGTTTCCTGTCGTGTCAGTATGAAATCACTAATACCCTTTCAGACAGAAAACAAAATTACCGGGTGAAGCAGTTCTACCCGGTAATTTCGTGAATAACACGAAATGTTTTCTGTGTGAAAGAGCACACCCGGGTCCTAAATCCCATGTCTCCAACCCTGGATTTGACCAGGGTCGAGGACACAGGATTTATGACCCAGGTTAACCCTTTCACACAGAAGAAATACCGGTGTTATTCAGCAAATTACCGGGTAGAAATTTTGGTACTTATGCATTATCTGGGCTCCCATGTTAATAGTGTGGCGAGCGCAGCGAGCCACCGTGCCCGAAGCGTGGCGAGCGGACACAGTCTCATAAGAAAAACGGGAGCCCAGATATTACATAAGTACCGAAATTTTCAACACAGTAATTTGTTCTGTGTGAAGGGCGGTCAGGCTGCTCTCTGAAAAATGACCGGCTTTGAAATGCTGTGTATTTGCTGGGATTTTCAGACTTCTGTCTGAAAGGGGTATAAGACGTATTGTAGGGCTGTTCTTCATTCTTTGGTGCAACCATTGATGTGAAGGTTCGTACAGATCGGGAGTCCAGCATTTCAGTGAATTAACCACTAAAGTGCATCTGCGACTATGACACTCCGCATCCGTTCTAATCAACGTTATGGTTTCATGTTTATGTTTTATATTAAGAAGTCATTTTTTTACCAAAATGTTATTATTCAATGTAGCGGGAAACCTGTTTAATGCAGTCGGCTGCAGACCAGATATGACAATGATCTATAAATGATAAGTGTACACTAACGTCAACATAGACACAAAATGTGAAAAATTCATGTCAACCTTTTCCCATGTCTACAAGTTGTGTCAACCTTTTGAGCATGTTGACCTAATGCATGTCCACTGTTTCCATGTGTCGAGCTTTTGCCTGTGGATCTATTGTCTGTCAATCTAATGATCCATACCCAGGCCGGAGGAGAGAGGGTAAAACAGGCATGTCCAAACTATGGCCCTTCAGTTGTTGTGAAACTACAAGTCCCATCATGCCTTGCCACAGTTTTGCTGTTAGTGAATGCTAGAACTATGGCAAGGCATGCTGGGATACATAGTTTCAGAACAGCTGGAGGGCCACAGTTTGGACATGCCTGGGTAAGGTAATAAGAAGGGAGGGTTAGGTATTAACAGGGGGGATATGGTAATTGGGTCACCAGCATGATTGTCGACATGCATTTAGGTCGACATGAGTCTAGCTTGACATGCAGGAAGGTCGACATGAGTCTAGGTCGACATGGGTTAGGTCAACGGGGTCATTAGGTCGACATGGGTTAGGTTGACAGTCAAAAGGTCAACATGGGTTTTTTCACATTTTTTGGAGCCGACAGGTGGTTTTTCATGCCCTACCTTCCACTTGGGCGTAGAGGGAAGAATAAAATAGTGTGCCGAGCGAATCGAGTGGATGCAGTGCTACGTTTCAGTGTCCATGTCGGCTGTGTCGACATTCGGGACAAAAAAGGTGAAAACACCACGTGGACCTTTTGACTGTCGACCTAATGACCCTGTCGACCTAACCCATGTCAACCTAGATTCATGTCGACCTAATGGTGTCGACCTAAGGACTGTTGACCAACATTGTGGTGACTCAATGATCCATACCCAATGGGGTATCGCTAGGGAAAAGCTGCAGGGAGGGGGGCGGCACTGTTAGGTTCAAGCACTAAGGTGGGGGGGTTAAGTTAGGCTGCAGACAGGGAGGGTTAGTGCTATGGGGGTGGGGGGATTATATTTAAAATACCTAGTAGGTGTCATGATTCTGCGCCTTGGGATGCCTGGTATCCAAAGCATTGGGATCACAATACCATCCCCTCACATCAACCCCTCTTTTCAGCACCCCTCTGCTTAAGTGGCCAATACACAATCAGCCAATCATGGTTGGCTAGGTAATGTTGCTGCTGATAATCAGATTTGCATCTTGTTGTGCCAGCCCTCCGGTACCTGCAAGTGATACACCATCTAAACGGTCATGTCTAATTGTGGCGCACTTCTGTGATTACTCCGCTGCCTGCTCCTGCTTGCCCCCCCTTTCCAGCTCTCCAGAGGGTCTACAAGACAGCAATGCCCAGAACTCTAGTTGTCCTGATGCTGAGTTGAACCTATGCCTGCACTCAGCACATATCTTACATGCTTTCTCTGCACACAAATGCTGATGCTATCACATCTACACAACGGAAGTGGCGTAACAAGACTGCAGCAGAGGGTTCTGGGAATGTTCCTATAGGGAACGTCAGTGCTTCCCCGAGCTGTGCAGCATTGGGCAGAAGCGCAAGCTGCTCTGCATCCAGCCTTGCATCAATCTTTAAAATATGTTTTTAAAATAGATGTTGAATTAAAGAAGATGCCGATTAATTATCCCTAAAATATAAGGCAAAGCTATATGCTAATATGGCATGTACCGATCCAGTCATTCTAAGGCGCAATATCACTTTAATTGCCCTTTAATTTTATTAATTGCCCAGCTTGTCCACTTAGACCTTTCATTACTCATAATAATACAATTTCCTCTTCTATCCAGCACCTTTATTTACCGGTCTGTGAGTGTAATTATTGGTACGTTGGAACTAGCGGGCTATTGTGTGTAGAGATCAATAGAAGTACCATTAATAAATAGCATAACCTAAGCAGAAAATAAAATTTTGCATGAGTTTTGCTTTTATTTTTGCTTTCTTTGCTAAAAACAACCATTACATCTGTGGGGATTACATATTTTATTTCTCATTACTTATTATCCTACTTGGAGAAGAATTGGACAATGTTTCGTAAATCGATATCCCAGGTTTCTGTGGTTAGAAACCTGGAATGAGTTGTGGTTGTTCGTTTGAGAACTTTTTGGCTTTTGGTAAAAGCTGGTTAAAGGGTTCATGGATGGAGAGTGAGGAAGGGCTCCATCCATTAGGCCCAGTTCTGATCTTATGGCCTGTAGCCTCAGAGAAGGATTATTAGTGCTTTCACCTGCAAGGGGGTGTTAAAAGGCTGCTAGGCTGATCATCATGGCTTTTGCATTGCTTGGGTAAAAGGGACTGCAAAGTCTTTTTTAGAGAAAACCTACTATTGAAAACAAGGGAGCTATGCTTGCCGAAACTCATGGTTTTGTAGTGTAAATCATGAGTGACTTATGATTAGTTAGTGTGCCAGACACATATAGTATGATTGAGGGCCACCATCGCTGGTTTTGCCTGTTACATTGGTAATACGTACCAATATTGGCCACCAATCATTACATATGTGGACACATAGAAGCAAATCATGTCCCTCTCCAGGTAGCTGACCCTAAGGATGACATATAAACACAATTTCCTTAATATAATTGTTCTGATTGTCTCAATAACAAATGTCTGGCGTAGGAGTGTCTTGAAAAAAATGTATGCATTTAGGGTGCCATAATTCCCAAAAGTTTGGATACCACTGCGCTACAATATAAACTGGGAGAGGGTACCCTTGTAGGAAAACTATCACCCACAGTGGTGAGCCACTGTCTAAGATCTATATAAAATCAGACAACTCTAGGCAGGGTGGTCTTCCGGCCCGGTACAATGGAGGGGGTATGGTCACCAGATGGAGCATGGCCTCTGGGAGGGAGTGGCCACACCCCGTGAAAAAAAAAATGAAAGAGAGAGGACAGGCTGCCGCTGCAGCAGTCTCTCTCCTCAGCTCAGCACATGGCACTGAGCAGCTTGTGCTGAGATGGGAGGACAGGCTGTGCTGCAGCTGCAGCCTGTTATCTCTATCCTCACTGCCCAGCTCCCTGCCATCGGGGAGTGGGAACCGGGCCTGGGTAAAAAAGTATTCCCCCCTCCGCCTCTCAACACCACTGCATACTAGTGCATCACTGCTGCTGCTTCCAAGATAAAAACAGTAACGCACTTAACAACCATATCTGAATTAGACACAGTATTTAGACAATACTCAGCGGAATCAACATAAGTTGCAGACGCGGTCAGCTCAGAATCAGACCCAGAACTCTCTATGTCATGCCATAGTGGTGTATGACTGACTTAACCCTTTGAGTGCCAAGTGAATTTGTCAAAATAGGTGTAAAAATTTGGAAAGAAAAAACATTTGCATTCATCATAATGACCTGTAATGTTTACGGTATATAGGAAATAAAATCTTATTTTACACAACATTTTTTATTTGAATTTATATAACAAATGCGAGCGGCGCTGGTATTTTTAGCGGATATTTTGCACACCTCTCACAGTAACCTGTGGCTTTTTCAGCCACTATCAATCCTAAGGGCTTGTGAGCACACTGGGAGTTATGGTCCCATGATGACTGGAGAGTTACTAGTCTACCCCTGGTTAATAGGTGCAATGCAATAGATCAGTGGTTCCCAACCCTGGTCCTCAAGTACCCCCAACAGTGCACGTTTTTCAGGTCTCCACACAGAATCACAAGTGCTATTGTGGATCTTTTCAAATGTGCCTGAATAATGAGTGCACCTGCCGGGCGACCTGGAAAGCGTGCACTGTTGGGGGTACTTGAGGACCAAGGTTGGGAACCACTGCAATAGATGCCTGGGCATAAGCCTTTAAAGCGTTAAGAATGGTAACTAGATTAATTCCTTCCATGTGGCAGTGTTAATGGGGAAATTGTAATGCAAAGCTGGGCGCTTGGTTCTTAATTAAATTACTCTGAAGAGGTAATCTATTTCTGATTGCTTGCGGAAACAGTAATCAGTTACAGATCATGTCTGCTTTGTCTTTGGTGTAATGCAGAACCAAATCACTACTGTTGTGGTGCAGGACCGTGCATCCAAAGCACTTGTTACAGCAGTAAATTGCATAGTCTTAGTGCCTTATTGCCTTAAATGTCATTAAGCTGCAGGTCCGTGTAACATCCAATCCTTTTTTTCTAACCTATTCCGATAATATTGTGCATCTTTGTCAGGTAATGTAATGGTTAGTATTTCTGCATACATGAAAACTCTCCCTGATTGTTAGGTAGACTCAATGGAATACTAGCAATCTCCCTGACTCCCTGAAGAGACTAGAAATCTCCCTGATTGAACCTTACATCTGTTACTGTATGTAGCTGTTATGTTCCGTATACGGACGTTGGATCGAGCATGTTTAGGCCGGCAATACCATAGTCGACCACTAGTGGTCGATGGCATCTAGTTAGACCAGGGGTTCTCAAACTGGATCCTCAGGACCCCACACAGTTCACGTTTTCCATGTTACCCGGCAGGTGCACAGGTGCATTCATTACTCACTGACAAATTTTAAAATCCACAGGTGGAGCTAATTATTTCACTTGTGATTCTGTAAGGAGACCTGCAAAACATGCACTGTGTGGGTTCCCGAGGACCGAGTTTGAAAACCTGTGAGTTAAGGCCCATACACACTGGGCGACTTTGAGCTGAAAGTCGCTCAAAACAGCAGGTTTGAGCGGCTTTCAGCTCAAAGCCGCCCAGTATGTATGGCCCGGCAATGAGCGGTGATCGCTGCTGCGTGTTCCCGCAACATCGCCGGGAAAGCCGTTCATCTGCTGGTTATACCAGCAGATGAGCGGCTTTCAGCACATCTTTGCATAGTGCTCCGCTATGCAACGCCATTCTCCCCCCCCCCCTCTCCGTTGGCACTGGGCAGGGGGAAAGCCGCTCAGTGTGTATGTACTGAGTGGCTTTCCCTGCAGCGATGAACGCTATCATCGCTGTCCATACACGCTGCGCATAGTCGCCCAGGACCTTAAGACACCTAAACTTGGTCGATGTTGTCTAGATAGACAGTGATGCCAGATTGATGCAAGTTACATAGTTACATAGTAGGTGAGGCTGAATAAAGACTTGCGTCCATCTAGTTCAACCTATGTTTATAGTAGCTTATCCCTTGTTGTATAGTATGTTCTGATATTTTAAAGATTACTTATTCGGGTACTTGTGAGTTATCCGGGCTCCCGATTTTGGGTACTTGCGATTTGCATGCGATATCGCATGCGATTTCACAGGTATCCGCGTGCCCTTGCGGGCTTCACAGGTGTCCGCGTCCGCTCGCCACGCTTCGGGCTCGGTGGCTCGCTGCGCTCGCCACACTATTCTATTCTCACTCCACGCCCTAGTGGATAGTAGGGCATGAAAAGGTCAGAGGACGCGTACCGCCGGCCCTCGCGGGCTCGCTGCGCTCGCCACGCTTCGGGTTCACGTTGATAGACACACTTTGGGGATAGTGGGGTAATGAAATGAATAGCAAATCTTATGCAAATCGCATGCCAAATCGCATGCAAATCGCAAATCGCATGCGATATCGCATGCGATATCGCATGCGATCTAGTACCAAAATCGGACGCCCAGATAACTCACAAGTACCCTTATTCGTACTCATGGGTTTTTAACAAATAAATGTTTATCAAACCTCATTTTAAACGTATTTATAGTGTCTGTCAACACCACTTCTCCAGGAAGAGAGTTGCAAAGTTTGACTGCTCTGACTGTAAAGAAATTTTTTCTTCTAGATGAACAAAATCTTTTTTCTTCTAATCCAGGGGTGGGCAACTATTTTGGCTGGGGGGCCGCTTAACACACCCAGTAAATATTTGAGGGCCACACACAAAATATCTTCCACAATACCCAGCTGTTAACTGCGGAAGGCAACAGGGACAGATATTTAATAAGCAGCGAGTGCCATAGCCTTGGATTATATACATAAACAGTAGTAGTGACTGAAGGATTTTAACAGGCCGCAAGAATAAAAAATAAATAAAATATATATACATATACACACACACACGCACACACCCAGTGTTGCACACGCACACATATATATATATATATATGTATGTATATATATATATATATATATATATATATATACACACACACATACATACACACACACACACACACACATCTCTGCATTATAGATGTGTGTGTGTGTATGTGTGTATATATATATATATATATATATATATATATATATATATATATATACATACATACATACACACACAGTACATATGCACATACAATATTTGCAATACAATATTTGCTTGTAAGCTTCTCTTACTTTTTATTACTATTATTTTCCAGGGTGTGTGGTGCCTGAAAGACGGGGGGGAAGCCAGGAGACTAGAGAGGAGAATAGCTGCTGCAATGCATAGCTGTTTGCTGCCTCAGCCCTCATACATGCGCCCGCCAAACTTAGCCGGAGAGAGACCGCCCTGGCCTGCACAGCATTACAGGGCTATGGGAAGGGACACTGTCACACGGCAGCCGCACCAACCAATGGCAAGGAGGCGGCTGCCGCGTCACCGCGTCCCCTCCCACGCTCCCAGTAATGCCGTGCGTGGCCGCCGCAGTCGGGTGTTCACGGCGCACATCTATTTAGCCGGCCCCTACATGTAAAGACTGCCTACAGGTACTGGTTCTCGCGGTCGTGGCCACCTCTGCTAATTACATGACAAGCGGCCTAATGCTAGTCGGGCCGCTTGTCATGGTAATAAAGGTCTGTGCAGCGGGCCAATCATAGGCGTCTCGCGGGCCGCATCCGGCCCGCGGGCCGCCTGTTGCCCACCTCTGTTCTAATCTAAACTCGTGCCCTCGTGAAAGTAGCAAGTAGCAATTTCTATGTTTTATACTGTCATATATGCTGTACATGTAGTAGAAGTTCATTCGAATGACAAAGAGGGGTATCCAATTAAATGTGAAACATGGGAAAATGGGAGTTTTTTCAAAACAATTCCTGATGTTTCACCAGAACTCCTGAAAATACAATATTTTTTTTATGCAAAAAACACATAGTTTCAATGGAAAACCTGCACTTATCAGGGATTTTGCTTCGCCTGCCTGTGGCAAGTGAAATTAAATTCCTGGTAAAGCAGAGCTTGGGGCAGCTTGGGGCGGCTTATGGAGGCAAATAGGATAGCCCCCAGCAAAAGCAATTACCTGCGATCGATTAAGATGGACAATTGGATGCACCCCAAAACCTATATCTATCTGATATGAGCATCGCCTGTACAATGAAATAATGCAAAAGGTCTGCTAGGATTTCTGTTGGTGCTGGAGTAGACAGCACCTGTGGTAAACAATAGTATTATTACTTAGTGGAAATGCGTATGGAACATTTGTACAGTAAGTCAAATAAATGAGATAAAGAAGCGAGCACATTACAACATGTATACCAACCAACACCCTCATCAATCCTAATCCATACAGTTTGATTGTGTAATGGTTGGAGACACACTACTACACATCAGCTGGTTATTGAACTCATTAGACTCACTAATTGTTAAATATGGCTTTGTGCAATGAGAGCAGCGCTAAAACCTTTTTGTTTTGGAGGTGGGTTTTTTATGTTAAGGTTTCTTTGTTAGATCATAGACACTAACTGAAAGCTCGATAGTCCTAATCTTGGAGGTCAGAGATCGGAACCTTCATCCTGTTCTGCTGGAGGGGAAGATTGGGGGTAAGATGGTGTTGCCCAGCCTTACCCAGTAGAGACAGGTGTCTCCATAATTTTTTTTATTTATAAACTCTCAGCTCTTGGCCCCATAGCAGCTGTACCCCTTGCACATATGGTAGCTACATCCCTGTATATAACACATGTAACTGTGACAGGGAAGGTGGCTCCTCTCAGCTCTGGGACCCATAGCAGCTGCACTCCCTATACCTATGGTAGTTACACCCCTGTATATAACACATGTAACTGTGACAGGAAGGTGGCCTCTCTCTGCTCTGGGCCCCATGGTAGCTGCACCCCTTGCACCTATGGTAGTTACACCCCTGTATGTAACTGTGACAAGATAGGTGGCCCCTCTCAGCTCTGGGCCCCATAGCAGCTGCTCTCCCTGCACCTATGGTAGGTCCACCACTGTATATAGCACATGTAACTGTGACAGGGAAGGTAGCCCCTCTCAGCTCTGGTCCCCATTGCAGCTGCTCTCCCTGCACCTATGGTCAGGGCCGAAACTAGGTATTTCGGTGCCCGGGGCGGCAGTCATTTGGTCACCCCCCCCCAGATTTTGAAAAGACTTGCCGGACGCTGATTGGCTGACAGCCCCCTCCCCCCCTAGTTACGGCCCTGCTATGGTAGATATGCCTTTGGCCCCCAGACAGACATGTCTGAGCCCTGCATATAATAATGCCCATCTCTCTTGAATATATATAGCCAAAATATGTGCACCCGCATTGCAAACCAATCCTGCTGGTTTTTATTTGGTGAATTTTATCAATCATCCCCTAATAATAATAATCTTGTGTGCGATAAGTGGTCAGTATTTGCTCATCTGAAATCAATTTTCCAGATCTTCCAGCGATGGGTCCCTTTAACAAGAAATGGCCGCCTGTTTTACTTCTCTGTATTTGTGCTGGTTTTCCAGGCAGTTTTGTGCTGCCTTTGGAACAGATGGAGTTTATGAAAGTCGGTGTCTAGTGTCCCCACCCGCCTAATGTATACTCTGCAAACCCATAAATGAAATGACTAAACTCTCCGCTTTAATCCCCCCCCCTCCCTCCTGCACTGTTGCGACGCTGCCTCTTTCCTGAAACCTGAGCTGGTAAAGTCTAGACAGCATTGTTTAGCCTGCAATATGAAATTGTATAGGGAATGATTAAAGCAGACCTAAGTGCTACATCAGGAACAGTTACATATCGGTACTGTGTAGGGAGAAATTCAATCAGCTTGTAGTCAGTACAGTGAACTGAAGAGATAGCGTGATGCCAATGGGCGCTGTACAGACAGACACATTGGAGAGGGTCATGTTACATTCCAAGCTTCTTTATTGCACTAAGAAAACACTAAAAAGACTCAATAGCAGCTGTATTTGTTGCATACAACACAAGAGCCTTTTATTCTAAGTAATAGCGGTTTCAGAGTGCCGGTGCTGAAGAAGTCACTGAAAGACCTGTCTAGGGCAAGTTGTAATGTGTGGGTTTAATTCTTAGCTTAAAAGAACAATTACCAGCGGATGGATTACCTGGTGCTAATCGTGGTTAGCCGGTCCCAGTACGGTACACAGAAACATGATTCAACGTGAAAACAATGGGGTAGTTGTATCGGTGGTGAATAGGACAAGGCCACAAAAATATTGACTGACTTTTATGAATTCACGATAATTTGACCTATGGGGTCGGATATATTGCTTGGCAAGTCCGAGGGCCTGTGGAATGCCGGACAATCTCTGAGGTTTTTTTCTTTTTTTAAAAGGGGCAGTCATTAACAAGGTAAACCATGCCTTTTAAATGACTGCCCCTTTAAGAAAAACCTCAGATTTCATCCGGCACCTGTCACAGACCCCAGACTTGCTTGGTAAGTCTGTTACAGAGCAAATCATATAAACTCACTCGGTATTATATTATCCCAACTGGCTACACCCCTGACCTGCCCAGACCACACCCAGATCTTATTATTTACATCAAATTCCAAAAATACACCAGTTTCCTGATCCCCTTTTTGAATGATAGAATTACATAATCCGATTTCAATGCATATCTTGTCTAGTTCTAGTTGAATATCCCAGTTTCCATGGGACAGACATTACGGGGTAAATTTATTAAGCCTCTAAAAATGAAAACAGGTGTTGCTGCCCATAGCAACGAATCAGATTCTGTCTATCCTTTTCTAGGGTGCAGTAGAGAAATGATAGACAGAATCTTATTGGTTGCTATGGGTGTGTTCAGATTGCAGTGTGGTTTGAGCCAATCAGTATGGTAGCCAGGACTGCATTGATTTT
The DNA here is from genome assembly GCF_055691185.1 of Crinia signifera. Taxonomy (NCBI): domain Eukaryota; kingdom Metazoa; phylum Chordata; class Amphibia; order Anura; family Myobatrachidae; genus Crinia; species Crinia signifera. The sequence continues at coordinate 94,169,326 of NC_139226.1, read as the reverse complement.
CCAGTCTTTTAACCTTGTTGAGATGTGAACAGCGATATAGTCTAAAGTCAAACCATATCTTGTACCAAATATACTTACTCAATGAGCTGACCTCTTATGCTTAAGTTGCATACAAACGTCGCAGTTTTGTCCCGTGTGTATGCCGAATGATGTAATGAAAATCGCTGGCCGATAAATCGCTCTGTGCACATACTCTGAGTTCCATAGTATGAGTCTATGGAAAGTGATTCACTCGGCCCGAAAAAAGTACTCCAATATTAGTAAAGTTACCCCTTAGTCAGGTGGAGCATTACAGTAAATGTACACCTATATCGTATCAACCATGCTGAACAACTTATAATGATTGGGGCATTATGTAGACTTTATTCTAAAGGCAATATCTTAAGTCTATAACAAGCTATACAATGGATTCATCTGGTTTCTTGTACAAATGGAATGCAATTGTTGCTACTGTGGTCATTTCCCCATGATGGTGTAGAGGTGGTTAGGCAGGCTTTGCCAAGAGGTCTTTATAAAAGACTAAAAAGAAAAAAGAATGTGCCAGCGCTGGCTGAAATATATGCAAGACGGTTAAAAATTGACATATTTCTAATAGAGTGGCATAACTACTGTAAGGCAGCCCCAGCTGCCGCTTGGGGAGCAAGCCGCAGTGGGTGCCACAAACATTTTGGCAGGGGGGAGCAAAATTTAAAGTTATGCCACTGTTTTAATATTAGAACAATATTCTAAACAAATGATGCCACAATGATTCGATCAGAACCTAATAAAAAACATACAGTACAATATAAAAATAAGTATAGAGCTATATTTGCTGTAAATATGTAAGAGGTCACACTGTCCCAATTTGATAAATGTTTGAGCAGTTTATATTACCAATCCACGGTGGTGATGAAAGAAATATTGAAAACAGGAGGAGATGGGAATTGGGTGATCTTTAGTTCTGCAGGCGTGTCCCTTTTAATCCTCATGGGCAAATGAGGAAGCCGAAGTGTTATATATCTGGGGAAACGCGTTGAGCTTTATCCATATCACCCCCAACTGCCATTTACCATCCACTGGCTGCACTTTTGAGAACTTACCACCAAACTGGACTGGTAATATCTGGGCTCCCGTTTTTCTTATGAGACCGCGTCCCCTCGCGGGGCACGCTGCGCTCGTCACGCTTCGGGCACGGTGGCTCGTTGCGCTCGCCACACTATATAAAATCAACTCCATGCGTAGTTGGATAGTAGGGGTATGAAAAAATGGGGTGCATTTAACATGGGAGCCCAGATAATACATAAGTACCCATTTGTTTTACCCCTAATTATCCAGTATACCAAGCTGAAGTTTCTCACGGACTCTCCAATTCCTGACAAACATCAAATACATCCCTATGAGGATTAAAGGGACACATCTGCAGACCTAATGATCACCCAATTCCCATCTCCTCCTGTTTTCAATAATTCTTTCATCATCATTAATTGAGTCCATCAGCCCATTCTCACCACCGTGGATTGGTAATAGAAACTGCTCAAACATTTATCAAATTGGGACAGTGTGACCTCTTACATATTTACAGCAAATATAGCTCTATACTTATTTTTATATTGTATGTTTTTTATTAGGTTCTGATGGAATCATTGTGGCATAATTTGTTTACAATATTGTTCTTATATTAGAAATTAAAATATTTCAATTTTAAACCGTCTTGCATATATTTCAGCCAGCGCTGGCACATTCTTTTTTATTCTTTGTACACACATTATTAGGGGAGCGACTACCCCTGTGCCAGCTGCTGATAATTGTGCAACACACATCTTTTTGATACTCCTTTATAAAAGACGACCTATCGAGCTTAGGATTCAGGGTGGTGCTACAATCAAATCATTTTTAAATATCTTTGTGACTGCTGTATGCATTTGGTGGGAACGGCAATGGGTTCATATTTGGCCCCCACTTATGCAAACATATATATGGAGAGTTATGAGAGAGCCGTGGTTTTATCTGCATGTGGCTTAAAGATCTGTTTCTACAAACGATTCACTGACGATATATTTCTCATTTGAGTTGGAAGGAAACGTGAATTTGAACATATGGCGCATTCGCTAATCCTGTGCCACTTACTGCCAACATCGCCTTTTCCATTGAGTATGCAAACTTAACAATAAAGCATTACCCCGGATAGGGTTTTGGAAATATGCGAGATGTCGGTCAAAGTATCTGTCAATAAAAAATCATGAAGGATCTTCTTTTCATCTTATGTCCACTGAGGTCTGTACCAGGCAGCACATCCGTTAGCAGACAGCCTCCGGTGTCAGAGCCAGTATCTCTGTGTCAGTAGTAATTTCCTGACATGTGCGTGTATTCACATATTGTCAAAGGAGTCTCGGAAACAAATGTTTAATCAATATGTTTTCTTTGGAAGCAGTTTGTAATTTAACAGAAAATGTATTCTGACATTTTCAAAGCTGTTTAATGCATATCCGCCGTATCAAATATACCAATCGTCCAGGATCTTCATTTGATTAATGGACTGATTTCCATTGTACCTATGATAATCACAATTGTTCATAATCATAACTCATGCCCATATTTACAGTAGTATAGTTGTTCCAGGTGGCACATATACATTGTGATGGTAGATATGGGTCTTTTCATGTACCTTAAAGCAACAGTTTGTGCTCTGATCACTGGTCAAATGGACATTCTGTGTGCACAATCGTAACTGAATGATCATTAAACCTCACAATTGAAATTGTAAAATGTCAGCGTACCTTTTGTGTTTTCAGATGAGCGTGCGCCAGCTTCAACCATTCATACGCTTTTTGATCACTTAGGAGTTAATTTACTAAGGTATGAGTTCTATTGAAGATGGGATCAGATTCTACGTGTTATTTATCACCTTCTAGAAGATAATAGATAGAATCTGATTGGTTGCCCACAGCAACGTCCCATCTTCAATAGAACTCCCATCTTAGTAAATAAACCCCTTAGGATCATAGAGTCAACTCAATTAAGGTCGACCACTATTGGGTGAAAGGCCATAGGTTGAAACATGAAAAAGGTTGACATAGTGGTATGCGGATACTGGGTAGACAATGCCTATGTCGCCTATGCCTATGGTCAACAGTGCAGACAATGCCTATGGTCAACAGTGACTAGATCGACACCATGAAATGGTCGATGTACCTTAGGTCAACATTGGCAAAAGGTCGACACAATGTTATATTCGACATAGACTTGATCGACATGAGCTTTCAGGGTTTTTTTATAGTAAAAGTGGTTTTTCATACTTTACTATCCAAGTGGGCAGAGAGTGGGAATATAATAATGCCCGAAGCATGGCGAGCACAGCGAGGCCTTCGGCACATTTATACGGTTGCCATGACAACATATGTGGACATAGACACCAAAAATGTGAGAAGCTCATGCCGACCTTGGGTATGTCGACCATTTCAAGTTGTCGAATAAATCACTGTCCACCATTAGTGGTCGACCTAGTGACTGGCCACCTACACTTTATCTACCATTTATAACGTAACCGACATAGCTTAAGTCAACATTGTCAAGAGGTCTACACAAGCATAGGTCAACATTACTTTTTCATGTGTTTTTTTGTGTCTATGTTGACATAAAACGACATGGACACCATATAAGAGTACCGCTTCGCTATCCATGCATCGGGCACGGTGCTTCGCTGCGCTCGGCATACTATTATAATCTAACTCTGCATCCACTTGGATGGTAAAGTATGGAAAAAAAGTCCCGCCCATGTGGACCTATTGCCTGTGTCGACCTTCTGACCATATCAATCTAAGCTATGTTAACCTTTTTCCTGTCTCAACCTATGGCTTGTCAACCAATAGTGTTGTCGATCTTAATTGTGTCGACCTGCAGAACTCACCCCGGGTCAGGTTTCAATTATCGGGTTTTAGACCAGATAATTGTAATTTCTACCATTGCTCTTTTGCAGCAATAAGTAACTACAAATGTGGTGAAATGTAAAGGGCCCACCCCGTATCTATAATTGCGATGTTCTGTGCTTTTAAATCACGCATCATTTGGTTTATTGCTCTCGGGTGGGAAACTGCTCTGTTGCCCTCTTTGCATTGGATACAATTGTATCCGGGGAGCAAGTAAACAACCTTGACAGATGATGATGTACTGTACATACATAGCACAGGTTCTAGACACATGTATAAGGCAGTATTATCTTTAATAGGAACTTGCAGATGGGCAGCATCAAATTATAACTTATAAGTGGAAAGCCGACGGCACTTTTATAATCATTTTGGAGTATGTACAAGTACAAAGCCACAGCAGAAGGGTTTAAGTGTTTGTGTGTATTTATAGGTAAAGCATTTAGTACTGAATTCAGGTTCTCTTGTTTCCACATTGGCCTGTTCAGAGCTTTGGGAAGTCTCCAATGGATTCTTCAACCGCTTATCTTTGAATATGACTCAGAGTTTACGTTAATGCTAATCCATTACAAATTGGATAGACAGAATTTTGAATCTTGCTCCGAGTCCGCCGGGTATAATTACCTTTCCTGGCTTACTGTACCTCTGCTGAACATAAGCGACCATAATTGAGCTGAATGGAAAACTATCCATACTCTCCCGTCCCTGCTCATCGCAGATTTAAATCAAATATTTCCTTTAATAGCTTCTGAGAAACCGCAGGGTCTGCCACGAATTTCCATTCAAAAGTCAGATTGTCCGTGATTTGTTTTTCCGAAGAGAATCCATTGTCTGACGGCCCAGCAAAATACAGGCTCGATGTAACCGTAAAAAAATAACAAGTAGCTAATTAAGGGTTCTCTCACCAGGTGTCCGCTTCCTATTCCCCGCAGGGTGAGATAAGAACACCAGAAACGTATCGCCATGCCCATGCTGAGTATAGGATGTCAATCAAACCCCAGTGATCGCAACTCTCAGCCAAGTCCCGGTGACAAAACAAAATTACTAGACGCAGGTCACTCTGCCTGCTGAGGTTGGCTTTGTCGCTATTAGCGGAAAAAAAGGAAGTTCAGGATTTTAATAATTAAAGGAACCTTTGAAATATAGTGGAGGCTTGACCTTCAATTAACTTTGCTCTCTGATGCTTCCATTACTGACTGCTGTGAAATTCTTAATAAAGTCTGAAGAGGTGGCAAACCAAAGTGTCCTTCAGCCGTTATCTGTCACTCACATTTAGCTTTTATCAATATTCATCATGATGGGGAGTGGGGGGGACTTTGAATGATAAACAAGTTTTGTCCTGTCATCTCTTCCTAATTGGCTAGGATATACCAGATAGAGAAGAAGATCAGGTTTGGCAGTTCCATAAACTGCGCTGTTACTATGTTACTCTATGAGGGGATACTCATACATCAAGTGGCGCAATTAAAATTTGTGCGCCCCCCACTAAAAAAAATGTTCACCGCCCCCCTCTCACCACAAAAGGAAATTCTGCCATTGCCAGGTCTGTTGCTGCTCCACTCCCGGCCCCGCCAGGACCAGCAGATCTACCTGTCTACAGTCCTTGCACTCCGAGTCCTGATACAGTGAAAAATGTCCGTTGTAAAATGGCCGCTGCCTTCTCACAGCAGACAGTTATTAAGGATACAAGAGGAGGCCGCCACCTCCTCTACCATCCTCAATAACTGTCTGCTGTGAGGGAGCAGCCATTTTGTGAGGGGCATTTATAATGGCATCAGTAGGAGAGCCGGGACCGCACACACTAAGATCCGCTGGTCCCGGCGGTCCGGCAGTAACAGTCCTGGCAACGGGAGTGGACCCATTAGTGGAGCAGCAATAGCCCTCGCAGACCCCCAGCGCCCAAACTTACCAAGCACCTCCAAGTCACTGCGGGGTCTGCGGAGCTATTGTTTAGTACATCTGCGAATCGGGTGTGGATCAGCTCTCGCAGACAACATCTACACTAGGTTGATAGTCAGTAGGTCAAAATGCACAAAGTCGACATTGACAAAAATTGACATTGACAATAAGTCAAGGTCAACAGTGACAAAAGAGGAACACAAGCAAAGGTTAACATGAAAAGGTTATTTATGTTTTTTGTTAATGTCAACACGTTAGAACATGGACCCCCAAATAGTTTACTGTTCCCAGTCAGAGTCCATTGGATGGCGAAGCAGGAAAAGACCAAAGAATGGAGACCAAAAAATCATGAAAAACGCATGACTATGACCATGTCGACATTTTGCTTGCGTCGATCTTTTGTCAATATCGACCTTGTGCATGCCGACCTTTTGATGTTGACCGATTGACGTAGACATTAGCTGCAATCCAGATACCCTTCAAATCAGCTAGCTTACAAAAAGTCTTGTTAGGTTATCTTATTAATTGTAGGTAAATGCAGAACCCTAAATGATAAGCACAGGAATGCCACAATAATCCAGCACCCTCAGTACCAGTGGTATGCCGCAGTATCCAATTTGCAGACTTATTTGTGGTATCCCCAGCAGCTGGATTGCTGCTTCCCCCCGCACCCTGTCGTCGTCGTCGTCGTCCCCCACAAGGCAACCACCTCCCACACACACACCCGTCTTAACCTCCCCCACACAGCCATTCAACCCTCGAACCACATCATCTTAATATAGCACAAGTGGTCCCTAGCAATGGACATCGGAAGCCCACCATCAAATCTTTTAGTGCTATGGTAACTGACTAATAGAAAAAAATTATTTGCGGATGCGCAAATATCTTCTGCAAGGCCAAGCATGCGCAGAAGCACTGCAGAAAGGCTTGGAACCATCGAATCACCATCAAATGTTTACCATTTAATGGTGGCAAACATCGGAATGCTGTCATCAGAACAAAATCATTGATGGTTAAGAAACATTACAATGCGATGTCCACCCCTAGTTGTTGTCCCCCCCACAATCCACACACACCGTAGCTCCCAATCCCACACGCATGGTTCCCCCATACACAGCATGACTCCCTCACCCTCTAGCAGCCACTAAACCCTCCCACATCCTAAAGGTGCCCATACACGGTACAATTATTGTATACAATATCGTATCGCATCTCATCTCATTACATCGTACAGGTTTTGCAATACAATGAAATGAGATCTAGTACAAAAAGTAGCACATTTTGTACTAGATCTCATCTCATTGCATTGCAAAACCTGTGCGATGCAATGAGATGAGATGCGATATTGTATACAATAATTGTACCGTGTCTGGGCACCTTTAGTTCCCCCGGCACCTGGTGTGTTCAAATTAAAAGAGGCGTTGGAGCATCAGGTGCCAGGAACATGCTGGTGTACCTGTATTTTACAAGCTTTCATGCCAGCGGCCTGGGCATACTTGTGACAGTAACTCCTTCCTGCTTTTCACTGTCTCCTTATCTGTGCTCTTATCCGCACACAGGAGATGAGACAGGAATGAGGGAGAGCAGGAGAGGAAATTGCAGACAATACATAATACTGACAATGTGAAAAACATAGCAGATAAATAAATACTCCAAATATTTCTTTACAAGGGGGTTATTCTGATTCACTCGGAAAGGCACAATCCCTCTCTAATGGACAAAACCATATGCACTGCAGGTGGGGCAGAGAGAGTTAGATTTGGGTGGGGGGTGTACTTCAAACTGATATTCATATTGCAGTGTAAAAAAAAATCAGCCAGTATTTACCCTGCACAGAAACAATAAAACACCCAAATCTAACTCTCTCTGCACATGTTACATCACCACCTGCAGTGCACATGGTTTTGTCCATAAGAGAGTGATTGTGCCTTTCCGAGTGAATCAGAATAATCTCCATAAGATAAGAGATTGATGTGGAGGGGTGTCCATGATAGAGTGACAATGTAAAGGTCAGCAGTCATTAGATCGACAGGTAGAAACAGTAGACATATGAAAGATGTAAAATGCTGACAAGGTCAACATAAAAATTGTCGACACGCAAATGGTTGACTTGTCAATTGTAGTTTGTTATTTTTGCCCATATTTAAATCCTGCTTTATTACTATCCATGTGAGCATCTACTGGGAATAGTGACCTGCGGCGACTGGAGGGAACTCTCATGGAGGGAAGTGCGTCGAGCGAGTCCACGAGGGTACACATTTCTACTGATGGTGCTCACATAACAGGAAAGACACAACATTTGGGGCAAAAAAAAACCAAAATCCCAGTGTCGACCATTTTCACACCTGTCCTATAACGATGGGGTAAGATGAAGCAGCATTATCTGGGAGGAGACCAGCGTTCATACACCATAAACTCATCACAGGTCTTGGAAGATGAGACTGAGAGTTATATAGTGGAAGGAGCAGGGTCCCCAGCAGCACAGAGTATATCAGGAGATGAATGATGTGTCAGTGAGGACAGGGCTGCATGTGACAGTGACATGATGAGGAGGGGAATGGAGGCATCAGGAAGCCACTGACTGAACTATATAATGGGTGGAGCAGGGTTCTCAGCAGCACAGAGTATAACAGTAAATATACTCTGCTGTTGCGCACAAAATAATTTACTATTGTATCAACTAAAAGTGAGTTCAAGATATTAAAATGTGCTTATATTATCAGTGCTCCACATGTGATTAGCAAATCAAGCATATGAAAACGCAGCAACAAACAACTAGAATAAAATAGAATGATCAGCTCATCGGTCTGTGCTGTATGTAAAAGTTAATAAAGTGTAGAGTATATACAGAATAATGTAGCCTTTCAGGTGAACATCGGGAGCCAACAGAACAGACCTGAGATCCGGCGGCCTGTCTGGACTGTGATTACTGCTGTTATTATAAGCCCTTGGATGGCTGACATTGAATGGATAATCTTTGCTGGCATTGATTACCAGACTACTCATCCTGGAGGTTACTGCATATTAAGTTACAAAATAAAATATGGGGGGATAAAAGAAAACATATATATATATATATATACTGTATATGCTGTATTGTTACTGGACATATCCTATTATTGTCCTTCATAAAGCAGCATTTACACAAGTTCTAGCACCCAGAGACAGTGTATTAGCAGCGGGCAGCAGTAGAATGCGTTTTCCTGTGGACAAATATGTTCGGTCATCTGTGCTGCGTGGTTGCGGACAGCTGCTCGGAGTAGATGAAAGCTAGGCTAGATATAAAGGCTTTGGAAGGACATATGTGTTGGGTAATTGATATGTTGTGCACTTTTCTGGCTTCTGAGATGGAATTTAAAATAAAACATTTTCCTACGCTTTGGATTTGTGTTTTGACATCACGGACACGTTCCTGGTTTGTTAACTGTGTCCTCTGCGGCCGAGTTCTCCTAAGAAGATTTAGGTAAAAAGGATGTTGTCTCTGGAAACAAGTTATGGAGAGAGATAAACTACCACCCAATCAGCTTCTGTCATTCTTCAAACACAGCCTGCCTGTAGCATTGCAGTTAGGAGTTGATTGGTACTTTGCGTCCAATTCAAGTTAACTCTGTAAGCAGCAAAAATCACTGCTTACCAGGTGCTGAAATGCTGACCATTGAGCGAGCGAATGCCATCCCCCCCCACACCCACACACACACACACACCCTTCATTCACCTTGCGAATGTTCAACCCGGCATGTTAATGGATGTGTACACTTACACATCCATTCGCATGCAGGCGTATGGGTAAAAAATCGATGGTCGCCATCCAATGAATGATTTTTATCTGCACCAGAGATGGACGAACATGGGGTGGACGCTGATGTCCTGTGACGTCAGCTGCCCACCCCGTGCAGATCTTGGCATGCCTGTGTTCACATGGGGACACCCAGCATTTTTCCCGCTCCCCTCTGGGCGAATGCCTCTGGCGACTGTGAAGGCCAGCAAAGGCATTCTCTGGAGGGGAAATGTAATAGGCTCTGAGCTTGCAGAGGACCAGGAGTTTGCCTGTATATTTAAAGCCCCAATCATTTACAAGGCAAAACCAACCTGGTGTTGCTGTGTAAATGATCCAATGCCAGAATAATTGTCGCTAAACCAAAGAAAATCTGCCATGGCTATCTGGTCATGTGGAGTCACAACGCAATTACTGGACCGGATTCGGAGGTGGGCTTTGCGCCACATGCTCCTGCTGGCGGTCTTCTATTCATATGCCTACAAAGTTTTCCATTGTGTGCATACATGGGATGGGATCCTATGTATGTGTATATGATATTATACCGATTGGTGCGTCTTTGCTGTTCTCTGTCCGCATAGGAGGTTTAGGCTTAAGCTCCGGCTTGTGAAGGGAGAATTAAGGTTAGGCAGCGGCTTGGGAGTGGGGGGTTAGGGTTAGGCTGTGGGGAGGAGGGCCATGTTTATGCTGGGGTGGAGTTAGGTTTATGCTGTGGGAAAGGAGAAGTAGGATTAAAGGGAGGAAGGGGCGAAGGTTATCTTACTTATTTTTAATATTCTCAGGACCGTTTCTGGTATTGCTATTGTCAGCGTCGGGATCCCATACCCAACCCAAAGGAAAGCCTTGCTAATAAAAGTGGAGGATCGAAAAAATGTTCTGATAGCAGCAATGAAATTTGGGAATGTTCCATGAAAAGCGGGATGGTTGGGAGCTATGTGGGCGTCATATTTTCCTGGTACAATTTAGAAAATGAAGGCAAACATCTAATTAGTTGTGTCCTGGGCGCTTCCCGGCTGTCAGGTCCTTTATGGCTTATTGGTAATGTTCAGAGATAGATCCTTAACCCTTTGAGTGCCAAGGGGATTTGTCAAAATAGGTGTGAAAATTGCCCAGCAAACCTTTTTTTTATTAACCCTTTGAGTGCCAGCATTGCTGTGAGAGATCCTCAAAATATCCGCTAAAAATGCCAGCTCCGCTCACAGCGACTGGTTTTTTTTTGGGGTGCAATATTTAAATAAACTTAACTTGGCTGCATTTGTATTTATTTATACCAAAAGAACAGTCACATGTTTAGCAGATATTTTGAGAATCTCTCACAGCAATATTGGCACTCAAAGGGTTAATGCTGGACCACTAGCCTACCGACCTGCGATTTGAGCCTCCACATTGCTGAATTTAACCTACTGTACAAAACATATGACCGATCAGGACGTCTCTCTAAGCTGTCCCGAGATCCAGGTGGTCCCTATTGGGGGTACGTGGATCTTTACCTTGCGAATCACACTGATGCTATCCCATCCCTTAGTTTATAAGGCTGTTGGGGGACCACAGCCCCCCGTAGTTAATTGTAAACAATGTCTAGGTCGACCATACCTAAAAATATTCTAGGTCAACGTTGACATTGTCGACACATTACATTAAATTTTTTTGGATTCTTATTTATTTTATTTTTTTACCGACTTGTTAATACGTTACCATCCCAGCAGGCATAGAGGGAGAATATAGTAGTGTGCTGAGAGCAGCGAGTCACCGTGCCCGGAGCATGGCGAGTGCAGCGAGTCATGCGAGGGGACACAACACACTTATACGGTGTCCATGACGACATATGTCTAATGTTCCAGGAACGCTGCCCAGCATTTAGAAGTCTCCTTGGCATTCTGAGAGAGTAGGCAAGTGTGCAACAAATGGACAGGCTGCAATTTTATGACCATCACTTCACCCCACAATGTGTCTGCCATCACGCCGTAGTTTCCAGGCACACATTAAGTTATATGTCAATATAGATAGTTTCCTTTAAAAGGCTTTGTGAGCACAGCCGATAAACCAAAAAGAGCAGCTTAACTGAGGGAATGAGTTTTTAAACGCGGGAAGATAGCGAGGAATATAACATTATTACCCTCCACAGCTGGTACGTGACTGCTTTCCCAGCACCTGGCAGCCTGGAGTAGGACAGACATTGTAGTGTTTGACACGGGGATGTGGTGAGGAAAAGGGGGCCGGCCTGGTGATGTCAGTCAGATGTCAGTCTATGCAGCAAACGTGTGGTGCATGATAATACAGCGAGAGGAGGAGATGACATCAGCTGCACTGCACCATACTGCAGTAACCGCACAACAAAGCCAGCTAGGAGGAACAGCACTGACCCTCTTTGTTATGGTTCCTCTCCCATTAATCTCTCAGGCACATTTACTCACAAATGCTAACAATGAAATAATGGCCAAATACCTGCATGCAGAGATGGGAATTAATGGGCAAGGCTTTTTTTCCCTTTGGTTTGGCAATTATAAGGGATGCCTGCAAATTATTAAGGATGCCTGCAATTATTAAAGATGCCTGCAATTATTAGGGATGCCTGCAATTATTAGGGATGCTTTTTTGTGATGATTGAGATCTAAATTTTGTGTAAAATAGTAGTGGGGGCCGGTTCATTTTATCATATAAGTCAAAGTTATGTTTGGTAAACCTGTTTATGATGCCACAGTGACAGAAGACACAGGAGAACTACTTTTGTTTGATGTTGTTTTCTGTTCTTATTCTGATTGTTTGGTCACCTCCTGCGCAATACTGCACCCTACGTTCTATAAGCATGATGTACTGTAATTATCAGTAGCTCTTCTTATTCTGAATGTGAGGTCACATGCACAGTATCACTCCTCTTATACGCACATGCTGTAATTCTCAGTTGCTCTTCTTATTCTGAATGTGAGGTCACATGCACAGTATCACTCCTCTTATACGCACATGCTGTAATTCTCAGTTGCTCTTCTTATTCTGAATGTGAGGTCACATGCACAGTATCACTCCTCTTATACGCACATGCTGTAATTCTCAGTTGCTCTTCTTATTCTGAATGTGAGGTCACATGCACAGTATCACTTCTCCCTGTCTGTTCACATGACATTCTTAGCAAAGGCGTAACTACCATTGGTGCAAGGGGTGCAACTGCTATGGGGCCCAGAGCTGAAGGGGGCCCATCTTTACAGTCTAAGGTATATGTGCTATATTCATTTATTACCAGTTGCTAAATAGGGGGCCCATACAAACTTTTGCTATGGGGCCTATGAATGTCTAGTTACGCCTCTGATTCTTAGTAACTGTTATTCTCAGTACATTATCCTTAATGTGTTGCCTTCTGCACAGTATCACTTCTCACAGTCTGTACACATGAGGATATTCTCAGTAGCTGTTATTATTCTGTGTGTATCCACTTGCACAGTATCACTTCTCTCATTCCGTACATATTATCTAATTATCAGTATCTATTATACTAAATGTGATGTTGCCTGCACAGTATCACTCCTAACATTCTGTGCAACTGCTGTAATTATCAATGCCTTTTATTATACTGTATATGTGACCACCAGCACCATCTGCGCAGTATAACTTCTCATAATGGTCCTTATTCTGGTTGACTCGGAATTGTGAACCTGGGATCTTACTGGTGGGGTAGGAAGATGCAGGGGAGGCCAGAGGCATGTGGGAGGCTTGCCTGCCCTTCTGTAGGACCAAGAGGGGAACCCATATTTCGTGAGCCTCCTGGCCATTCCGGGAGGGTAGGTAATTAAGCTGCTAGTGCATGCATGACAATGTACCAGATTAATACCACCAATGCACTGTAGAAAATACACCATGTGCTTTATATAAGGTAGCATACAGTATGTATAATGTAAAATTCAAGTACACAGTTTAGAACCTGACCTTAAAAGAGATGGAGCCCCGAGGGGTTTCCCTTGTGCCCCTGTGGGCAAGTGCTACCCTTACTCTGTCTAGTACTATTGCTCAGTATGCTGAATGAGTTGTGGTACAGCGCCATATGTCACCTCTACTCTCCTTCCCCTGCCAAGATATCGTTCTTTGGGCACGTTCCAAGCTAATTGCTCTCTGGGGATTTTAGATACATACTTTATTCCAGCACCCACCTACTTGTGATTGGAGAATGTCCCTGGCCAATCACATCAATTAACCCCAGCACGTGCAGCAGCTGGCATAGTGACAGCGACAGATCCAATAATGTGCCACTTCCGTCATCCCAAACTCCCATCCAATGACAATACATGATGTTGCTAGGTAGAGCGAATACAACCTTGTAAGAAAACCACATTGCTTTAATGTACATTATTTTGTTAAATAAATATGTGAACATTCAGCCAACTGTTTCGCAAAGGTCAGGAAACACAATGCTTTCATCCTTCATATTGGTTACACGCCTATACCTACAGGAGATGAAACGGGTTGTGCTATATCAAAACTCCCAACTGTCTCGATATTCGCTGGACCTTCCTGTCCCAGCGCCGCCAGACCTGCGAACATGTCAATGGTTCCAGGGCCGTCAGTGTCCTGTGAGGGGGGGGCAATCGGGGGTCCTCCCTACCCAGCGCTGCTCTGCTGAACTTACTGTTGTCCCAAACATAAGCATGCCGTTGCCGGTTAGGGTCAGGCTGCTGGGGTCTGGTGATGGGTGGTAGGTTTAGGCCAGGGGTGGCCAAACCTGTTTTTGAGATCTACCAACGGTCCACATTTTCCAAATCAGCTAGCTGGCGCACAGCTGTGGTCATTACTAACTGTCACATTACCCAGATCACCTAGCTGGTGCACAGCTGTAGTGATTACTAACTGTCACATTCCCCAGATCACCTAGCTGGTGCACAGCTGCAGTCATTACTAACTGTCACATTCCACACACCCTGGTTTAGGCAGTTAAGCGGAAAGAACGGTACGGCTGTTGGGGGGTATATAATAATACTTAACACCCAGGTGTCGGGATTCTGCCCATTGGAATGCCGCAGTCTGTGACCAGGATGCCTTCCCTTTCCAGTGCATTAGGATTTACTGTATTTAATGGGAGTATTAAAAATAGAAGGTGACTTTATTGCCTGGAAGGCGGTCAGGTGAGTCTGGCATCTTATCTGTATTGAGCGTACCACCTATTATCCAGGTCGTTGTATGGTTTCTTGCTGATAAATATCAAGTTTAATCTGCCTTGGAAAAACAGGTTTCATTTAGATCCTCCTGGGATACTTTGTACAACTGAATATTCTACTTTCCCCCACCTGCAGCAGAAACCTTCACTCATGTTTTATCTAATGATATTGTATAAAGTGCACTTGCTGCTGTAATTGCGTTGGGAATATTCAAAAGGATTGTGTTTCTCCACTGTCTGCAGATAACCAGTTTAGAATGTCCATCCTGGAGCGGTTGGAACAAATGGAGAGGAGAATGGCTGAGATGACAGGTTCCCAACAGCACAAGCAAAATGTGGGAGGAGGCAATGGAGGCGGAGCCCACAGTGGGGGGAGCCAAGCACAAGTAGGTGTTACCTAAAAAGCTTTCCGGTAGTGTTCCAATTAAATTTCACTGATGCAGCTCTCTAATAAATCTACTTTTTCTTTGATACATTTGAAAGTGACTGTAAAAAATCTCGTATGACACGATGGTAGAGAGATCTGTTCTCGTTCAGCAGCCTCTTTGGTCTTTTTTTCTTGGTGCCCCTCTCACAGCTAGATCCCGGTGGCCGGAGCTTTCAATGTCTCTGGGAAATACGCCACTGCTCCGTTAGGTCTCTTTAGAAGTTCTAGTAGATCTGTGTCTCTACATTATCTGATAAATTTATTGCAATTTAGCATTTTGTTACGGTCTCCAGCTTGGGGCACAGATAGTCCACTATCAACTACAATGAATCATTCTCTTGGCATGATAGACTAGAGAAACTTTTACTAAGGGTAGATCTATTGATGGTTGTCGGGCAGAAGCTGATTAGACAAATATTCATTTTTATAACCTTAAATACTGCTGGTTGTTTTTAGAATTCTCCCATACAGGCGCAATCACCACCATGGTTCTATAGATAAAAGGGGAGGGGGATGCCCAATAATTGATATAAACTTCTGCATAATAAAAATTATTCTGTCTGGCACTGATATAAAGTTTTGCAGGTCCTTCCCGGTGCCCCTGTATGTACTGGGAACATTGATGACACCTGTGTTCTCTCTTCGCAGTGCGCAGTAGGAGCTGGATCCATAGGAAGCTGCTTTGAGAGCCGAGTAGTGGTTGTGTGTGAGAAGATGATGAGTCGGGCCTGCTGGGCAAAATCCAAGCACCTAATTCATTCCAAGACATTCAGAGGAATGACCCTGCTTCACCTCGCTGCTGCCCAAGGATACGCCTCCCTCATTCAGACCCTAATCAAGTGGAGGTAAGGTTCATTGCTTCTGTAATGTAGAGGAGAGTACTAGCAGCAGGAGCCGTTATACAGGGTACATGCATTAAGTACTGTGGCTGCTAATTTAGTTGTATTTCTTCTGCCAGACAACAGCAGAACCATTATATTGCTACACAGTGGATCTGACCCTTTACGGATGTGCCCAAACTGACTTCTCTGTTCCCTGGCTAAGAAGCATATTCTAACGGGATGCAGTCAATTTACCCACAGTCAAAATACTAATGGTCTAAATACCGATAGCCATTGGCAAACAGTCAAAATACAGACACATTCAAAATCCTGACATTCATTATGTCACACGGTCAAAATACAGACACGATAAAAAAAACGACATGTCAAAAACATGAGGTTTTTTTTTTCGTTTTAACCAATTTGCTCTTACTTCACGATACAAGTGGGCATAAAGTTAGATTATAATAGTGGGCCGCATGCAACATACACATTTACCGTATCAATGTCAGCCTAGGTCAACATAAACAGGCAACTTTTTGACATGTCAACATTTTAAATGTCGATATGTTGCCCGTGACGGCGTTTTGGTCATGTCGGCATAATGAATGTTGGGATTTTGACCATGTTGGGAATTTGACTGTCTTCCAATGGATGTCAGGATTTTGACCGTCTGTATTTTGAATTCTAGGGAAATCAAACTGAACCTAGTCTTATAAAATATATGTGTAATGAGTAAGGGACCATCAGCAATATATTCCTCAATGGTAGGTTGTCTCCAGTCAACAATAGGGGTTCTCTCTGTACCTGTCTCCTGTCTACAACAGGTTGTCTGTTCCTGTCTCCTGTTCTAGACAGGTGGTCTGTTCCTGTCCCCTGTCTAGGACAGGTGATCTGTCCCTGTCGGCTGTCTAGAAAAGGTTGTCTGTTACTGCCTCCTGTCTAGGACAGGTGGTCTGTCCCTGTCTCCTATCTAGGACAGGTGGTCTGTCCCTGTCTAGAACAGGTGGTCTGTTTCTGTCTCCTGTCTAGGACAGGTGGTCTGTCCCTGTCTCCTGCCTAGGACAGGTGGTCTGTCACTGTCTCCTGTCTAGGACAGGTGGCCTGTCCCTGTCTCCTGTCTAGGACAGGTGGCATGTCCCTGTCTCCTGTCTAGGACAGGTGGTCTGTCCCTGTCTAGAACAGGTGGTCTGTTCCTGTCTCCTGTCTAGGACAGGTGGTCTGTACCTGTCTCCTGTCTAGGACAGGTGGTCTGTCTCCTAACTAGAACAGGTGATCTGTCCTGTCTCCTGTCTAGGACAGGTGGTCTGTCCCTGTCTAGAACAGGTGGTCTGTTCCTTTCTCCTGACTAAGACAGGTGGTCTGTTCCTGTCTCCGACAGGTGGTCTGTTCCTGCCTATGACAGGTGATCTGTTCCTGTCTCGGACAGGTGGTCTGTTCCTGTCTCCTGTCTAGGACAGGTGGTCTGTTCCTGTCTACTGTCTAGGACAGGTGTTTTTTTTTTCCTGTCTCCTGTCTAGGACAGGTGGTCTGTTCCTGTCTAGGACAGGTGGCCTGTATTTGTCTCCTGTCTAGGACAGGTGGCCTGTTCCTGTCTCCTGTCTCGGGCAGGTGGTCCGTACCTATCTCCTGTCTAGGACAGGTGGTCTGTACCTGTCTCCTGTCTAGGACAGGTGGTCTGTTCCTGTCTCCTGTCTAGGACAGGTGGTCTGTCTCCTGTCTACGACAGGTGGTCTGTTCCTGTCTCCTGTCCATGATAATGCTTCACTAATAGATGTCTGAGACTTAGTGGTTGGGCGGAGGTGGCATGGAGAGACACAGAATAGAAAGCTTTGCCTTTGCAGATATATACAGACATAATGGGGGAAATTTACTAAAGGAAACTTGTAAAAAAATAGGTGTATTTGTATCCAGAAATACACTTATTTTTTACATTTACTATCCCGAAAATACGGCTATTCGTATTGATAGCACATCAATACAAATACGAATTGCCGTATTTTCGGGATAGTAAATGTCAAAAATAAGTGTATTTCTGAATACAAATACACCTATTTTTTTACAAATTTCCTTTAGTAAATTTCCCCCAATGTCTCCGCTGTGTAGGACACGTATGTGTTACAATGTATAATAGTACTGAATGTATCAGGAGAGTGACTTCAGAAGATGGGCCTGGTGGTAATGACATGTAATGTACTCTAGCTGTGCCTATGTGTCCTGCTATCTACTGCTCCCTAGGACAGTAATATAAATGTCCAGAGGGCAGTTACCACGACTCCAGCTACAGTTACTCTTATGAAGTTCTAGCAGGGGAAATATCAGCCATTCTGCGTCTGTCATGTTCTTCCATTTTTAATACACGTCCCCGGATATTATAAAGAAATGATAGGTTCTCGGGAGGGAGCTGCTCTATTTCATGGTCTGTCTGGCTTTAGTGTTGCCATAGTTACACTTTCTACACTCAGGTCATTCAGTGTAACAGCATCACATTCTGCACACAGTGGGGCAAATATAGGGCACTGGGGCCGCGGCAGGCCAATGCTGATTATGAGCCAGGGCCCCTTTTACACTGTTGGCTCTCTTCCCTGCTCCCACTGGTCCCTTGTGTACCCCCTCATGCCCACTCCCTCTGGTCCCTTGTGTACCCTAGCATGCTCGCCCACACTGGTTCCTTGTGTATCCCCTCATGCCCGCCTCCACTGCTCCTTTGTGTACCCCCTAATGGCCGCCCCACTGGTCCCTTGTGTACTCCCTCATACCCACTCCCATTGGTTCCTTGTATACCCCTCATGCTCACTCCCACTGGTCCCTTGTGTACCCCCTCATGCCTGCCCCACTGGTCCCTTGTGTACCCCCTCATGCCTGCTCCCCCTGGTCCCTTGTGTATCCCCTCATGCAGGGCCGGCGCTACCCACTCAGCAGCTCCTGCAAAGCAGGGAGGCGCCATGCTGAAAAGGCGCTGTCTCCCTCCCTCCTCTGCTAAAGCTACCTCAGCCCTCACTGTCACTGCCTCCTGCACACCGCAAGCAGCGCCTGTCTGACAGCGGGCAGGTGGCAGTATAGAGCTCCTCCCTGCACCGCGAGTGCACACAGCCTGCACGCCGCCCGCAGTGCCTGTCTGACAGCGGGCGGCAGTTGGAGAGGCTGAGCAGCTCCCTGCACCGCGCACACGCTGACCGCCTCCTGCTACCTGCCCCCCTCTTCCTTACAGACACTTGCGCTGAGGCATTTAGTACTGTCTGTGAATGCCTGGATGACAGGTCATGTCCGGATCCGCCTCCTACCCATTGCTCCCTGCGACTGTCAGCTGTCAATCAAATGACGAACAGGCAGCAGCGCCGCCTCCCCTTCCTTCCCTCTTCTCAGTGTGCTGTGCCAGTGCCACTGCCAGTCCTCAACACTCCGCCCCCTATATCTCCTCCCCTCTTCTTACAATAGCAGCGTGCAATGCGATGTGCGCTCCTGCGGGCATCGCATAGTACAAAAAGTATGTGCTGCACATACTTTTTGTACTGCTTTCAGATCGCATCGCACACACATTGCATGCATGCCGTGCGATGCGATCTAGTGCATAACGTATGCGATTCTCGCAACGTGTATGAGCACCTTTAGTGCCTGCAACATTTTGCGGACACAGCAATGAGATGGTGTATGCATACATGTACATGCACCCGAGATCCTCCATAGGATCGCATGTTGCATACGCTCCCACAATCGGGCTGCAGCTTGTTGCAATGGCAATGTGAAAGGGGCGCAAAATGTATGGTTTGCAGGAGGGCGCCGGACACCCTAGCACCGGCCCTGCCCTCATGCCTGCTTCCACTGGTCCCTTGTGTGCCCCCTCATGCCCATTTCCACTGGTCCCTTGTGTACCCCCTCATGCATGCCCCACTGGTCCCTTGTGTACCCCCTCATGCCGCCCCCACTGGTCCCTTGTGTACCCCCCTCATTCCCTGCTCCCACTGGTCCCTTGTTTACCCCTCATGCTCACTCCCACTGGCCTCTTGTATACTCCCTCATGCCTGCTCCCACTGGTCCCTTGTGTACCCCCTCATGCCGCCCCCACTGGTCCCTTGTGTACCACCTCATTCCCTGCTCCCACTGGTCCCTTGTTTACCCCTCATGCTCACTCCCACTGGCCTCTTGTATACCCCCTCATGCCTGCTCCCACTGGTCCCTTGTGTACCACCTCATACCTGCTCCCACTGGTCCCTTGTGTACCCCCCTCATGCCTGCTCCCAATGGCCCCTTGTGTACCCCCCTCATGCCTGCTCCCACTAGTCCCTTGTGTACCAGTCATGCCTGATCCCACTGATCCCTTGTGTACCAGTCATACCTGCTCCCACTGGTCCCTTGTGTACCACCTCATACCTGCTCCCACTGGTCCCTTGTGTACCCCCCTCATTCCTGCTCCCAATGGCCCCTTGTGTACCCCCCTCATGCCTGCTCCCACTAGTCCCTTGTGTACGAGTCATGCCTGCTCCCACTAGTCCCTTGTGTACCAGTCATACCTGCTCCCACTGGTCCCTTGTGTACCCTCATGCTCACTCCCACTGGTCCCTTGTGTAAACCCTCAAGCCTGCTCCCACTGGTCCCTTGTGTACCCCCTCATAACTGCTCACTCCCACTGGTCCCTTGTGTGCCCCCTCATGCCAATTTCCACTGGTCCCTTGTGTGCCCCCTCATGCCAATTTCCACTGGTCCCTTGTGTGCCCCCTCATGCCAATTTCCACTGGTCCCTTGTGTACCCCATCATGCTTGCCCTAACTGGTACCTTGTGTACCCCCTCATGCTGCTCCCACTGGTCCTTTTTGTACCCCCCTCATGCCTACTCCCACTGGTCCCCTGTGTACTCCATCTTACCTGCTCCCACTGGTCCCTTGTGTACCCCATCATGCTCACTCCCACTGGTTCCTTGTGTACCAGTCATACCTGCTCCCACTGGTCCCTTGTGTACCCCCTCATACCTGCTACCACTGGTCCCTTGTGTTACCCCTTCATGCCTGATCCCACTGGTCTCTTGTGTACCCCTCATACCTGCTCTCACTAGTCCCTTGTGTACCCCCTCTTACCTGCTTCCACTGATCCCTTGTGTACCCCGTCATGCCTGCCTCCACTGGTCCCTTGTGTGCAATTTACAATATTTTTCCCTTTACAATAGTAGACAGTGATAAAACAAACTGGGTAACAACAGACAGACTTGGAGGTAAGAGGGCCCTGCTGCAAGCTTACAATCTATAGGGACATAGGAGGGAAACATAAGGACAGGCACAAAACACAAGGTCATGCCTATGCCCTCTGTCTCTTGTCTACCCACCTTACGCCTGAGCCTGTTCCCTCCGGTTCCTTGCCTGCGCCGTTCATGCCTGTTTGCCCTTGATGTGCCCACCTCATATCAGTCTTTCCATCTTGTCTGCCCCCCCCCCCCCTGTGCTTTTCCCACTGATCGCCTGAATCCCCTCATGCCTTTTTCCTGATTCCTTGTCTGCACCCCTTGTAGCTGTTCCATCTTATCTAGTGCATATCCCCACATGCCCTAAACCACTGTAGCACAATGGAACCCAGCTGGGTCCCAGTACTGTTTGCTTCTGCTGCTATTCCTGTAGCTAATCAATTGTTAGTGATTTGCTACACAGAAGAACACTCTCTCTCCTGCTGTTTACAGTATTCTCCTAATCCATCAGGTTCCAAAGTAGATAGCTGGACACAACTATAATTGTATTATAACGAAAAAATGAAACAATTAAAATATTATTTATTTATTTATTTATTAAATAATGAATTAAATATTATTATAAATTATTAAAATAATCTGAGTGAACTGTTGTCTCTACCCTGATAATTTGTTCAAATATTCCATTACTTAATTAAGTACTAAAAGCTAAGCAGGTAACTGTCATAATGATCCTATAGCAGATTTTCTTTGCCGCTGTTACTGCCACCTAGAGGGGTAATATAGAAATGCTGATCGATCGTATAGTACACAAGTATATAACGAATACACAAATACATTCTCAATCATTACTGAATAGTAATTATTAAGATTAATCTTAATATACGAATAGGGTATGTTACAGAAACATTCTCAAAGTATGATAATAATACTGTTCTTTTCTTTATTATTTTATTGTAGTTGTACCAATAGCTCTGTGTTTGTAGCATGCCATCTTGAATTATTTAATTTATAAGATCAAAACTGCTCTGCGTCGGTTCCACACGTCTTTTGCTTTTTCTGTGAAAAAGGCTCTGTGTAAATGGATCAATAACAGGAAGTGATAATATTACTCTTTCTTTTCAGGACTAAGCATGCTGACAGTATTGATTTGGAATTAGAGGTCGATCCTTTAAACGTTGATCATTTTTCCTGTACTCCCCTGGTAAGAGCATGTTAACTACATCTGAGTACAGTGTATTACAGTATAGACAGACACATTGTCAGTGTACAACAGTATAAACAGACACATTGTCAGTGTATTATTATGGTAAAGATAGACACATTGTCAGTGTATTACAGTATAGACAGACATCAGTGTATTACTGTAACAATAGACACATTGACAATGTATTCCGGTAACTATAGACACGTACACTGAATGATCAGAATGTGATTAATTTGTTTTCTATAGCCTCATCGTTAATAACTAATAAGTAATAGAACCTGAAAAAAAATAGATAGGAAGATTTACTTAGAGAATATTAGGAGTTGCACTATTGGCGGTAGAAAGAAGGGGAATTGGGGCTCTAGTACTAACTATATGGACTCTGGCCTGTCTGGAGCCTAAAGGTCAGTGCAGGATTAACCATGGGGCAACAGGGGCGGTCACCCCGTGGCCCCCACACATCAGGGTCCCCCACACCGGCACTGCTGTGGGTGGGTGGCAGGCAGTGGGGTCGGGCAGTGCGGGGCAGGTAGGGGGTCCCTGCAGCGGATGGGCAGTCAGCGGCAGGGTACCTTCGGTGTATGGGAAGTCAGCGGCGGGGTCCCTGCGGCGGAAGGGAAATAGTAGCGCTACTAGTTCCCGTCCGCTGCAGGGACCCCGCTGCTGACTGCCCATCCACTGCAGGGACCCCGCTGCCTCCCCAGCGCTGCCAATGAAATGTCCATTGACAAATCATTAACACTTTGGGCTGTCCCTGCAAATTAGTTAACAACTCTGCATGTGATGGAATTAGATGATTTTTAATAAATAATACAAAATGGACATTTTCTGTAGATTATAAGCATATTACAAGTCTCCTTTAAGTCATGTACAAGTTACAACCAAGTGGCCTAACTTTGTTTGGTCACAGAACTTCATAAAAGCTTTGGACTCTAATCATTTACATTGGCGGCTGCGTTATTACTGTACATACATAATACATATACCAACAAGTCTGACATTATTTGTGTTTCTGTTATGCAGAAAATCCTCCCAACCATTAAACCAGTCTCACCTCCTTTATATTCCCAGATGTGGGCATGCGCATTGGGTCACACCGAGGCTGCTGTTGTGCTGTATAAATGGGACCGGCGGGCTATCTCTATCCCGGACTCTCTTGGCCGGCTCCCTCTGTCCATCGCACGTTCCCGGGGCCATGTGAAACTTGCAGAGTGCCTGGAGCAGTTACAGAGGGAGGAACAATCCCAACTGGGGCAGAATGCCAGGCTACAATGCTCTCCAAGCCCCGATGCCAATGCAGAGAATTGGTTAACTCAGTGGCAAAGTGAGACCATCAGCCCTCAAGAAGCTCAGAAGGGAGTGACCATTATTTCAAATGCCAATGCAGGTAAGAAGAACACTCCAATGTTCCACCAGGACTACTTAAATGTCTAACAGTCCCAGGATGCACCTCTCTCTCTCCTCTTCCCTCTCGCTTAGATGATGGTGGTCCATTATTGTCCGTACTCACAAGCCCCCGGCTTTGTGTAACTTATTTATCTGAGACATTAAAGGTTTGAGCCGAGAGAACATTCTCAGCAGACTTCCGCTGGTGTGCCCGCTTAAGAACATTATTTTTATGGGTTGTAGTAAAATGTAAATGGGGAAATATAAAACTGTTACCTTGAATTGAGAAATGGCATGTTACAACTTTTGTGTAATCACTGCAAAGCATCTGCTCCATCCCTTCATTCTTCTGAGTCAACAGAATATTCCGTAACGACCTATAACGAGAATGTCTGCGCCAAATAGGAGCATGAGTTCTTGGTGCTTTGGCACGCGGTATGTCCTATGGAATGTCTCTCTGTGACCAGGGGTCATCTGAAGATGGATGGACGATACATCGGAGATGATGTATATGTAGTAGAAGATTGCTAAGTAACACAACTTTTGACGAGTGGAATGTTGGGAGATAGATGGATAAATACAGTATGAGTCCAGTTGATAGATCTACAGTGTCTAGATCAAAAGGTCAACATGCAATAGGTTAATGTGGTCGAAATGTCTACAGGGTCAACATGAAAAAGGTTACCATGGTCAAAAGGTGGACATGAAAGAGGTGGACACATAAAAAGTTAAACATGAGTTTTTCACAATTTTTTAAAATGTGGACTACAGGTGAGAATGGTAACGTGTGCCGAGCCAAACGAGGCACCATGCCCAAAGCATGGCAAGTGCAGTGAGCCATGCAAGGGCACGTGTTACACTAATTGGGGGTCCATGTTGACAGATGTCGACGTTGAAACTAAAAAAGTCAACCTTTTTATGTGTCTACCTTTGACCATGTTGACCTTTTGACTATGTTGACCTTTTCTACACGACCTATTGCATGTCGATGTTTTGGTGTTGACCTTTTGACTGTGTATCTAATAATCCACACCCACTACAGTAGTGATAGATCCCACCATCTGTTGGAAACATCCTGTCCCCGTCACTCTGGTTTAGGGACAAAGCTTGAGTGTGGGAAGTATATGTCCTGCCTAGAAGCATATACATATAATACTTACTTACTGGAACGTTTGGGAAAGTTTCCATGTACTCCATGGAGGATGGCTCACCCTTCTGCTTCCTGGACACTTATTAGTGATATTATTGTACCGGGAGGGAGGGAGGTTTGATGACCCAAAGTGTTGCATTTAGCTATGCCTAATAAACTCTTGCATAGATACGCCATACCTCCCAAACATCCCGATTCTGGTGAGACTGACCTGCATGCAATGCAATCGTCATCCTTGTCCCGATGTGTGACAAAATGGGGGCATGACAGGCATCTTCATCCAAACCACTAGACCATGCCCCTACATCACTGGGTCATGCCCTTCTTTGAGTAAGCATCAAATGTGCGCACACAGTATCTCGCTTTGCCTACGTGAGAACACGCCATCACATCCCAGTTAAGCCTCTTAGGTCATAAGTGTAGATGCTATAGAAATACTCTACATTGGCCATCTCTGACATGTGAGGTACCAGAGTGCACACGTGGCTAATAGAATCTGCACAACAGATGGTGATTAGAGTAGGTGTGGACTGGACTTTTAAAATCAGAACTTTTGTTACACCGCCTTGGCTCATTTTCAGTGATTAAGGTTTATGTACATTAATACTGAACATTTCTCCCTGGTTTTCATAGAGTTAAGAAGACCAAGATCTGAACCCTCAAATTACTACAGCACTGAAACCCCGAAAGATTACCCAGCTGCTAAAAAACACAAACTGAACCCTGAATACTTCCAGGTCAGGCAGGAGAAGGTCATAGCAACAGCCCTGAGCCTGGAGCAACCGTCTCCCTGGAGACAGAGTTCCATCCCCAAGCAGCCATTGCCTGATGCTGCCCATGGTGAGGAAGTGCTCCACTTCCACAGGGACCTTCCTCAGCGCACTCCGGACACATCTGGGTACAGAGCTCCGGCAACGATGAAATGGAGCCCAAAGGAGCTCTACCTGGGGGTTTCTGCCGCGCAGGTGACTGGGACCTCAAAGCCAACAGGACTGGGGAAGGACATTGCGGGGCATAGGCTGCGACAGAGGGAGCAGATGAATGTTTTAATGATGTCTGAAAGGGAAATGGTCGACGCTGAGCTGCTGTCATACAGAGAAAACATGGAGAATGATGACTGCTTGCAACATATGGATGACCTCCAGGTAAATCCACCCATGCATGGAACTAAGCAACTGCATCACCCATGGCACTGGCTGTGAAGTGTACAGGGTGGCTGCCGAGAGTCCATGGAGACTGCAGTGGAGGGGGGGGGGGGGTGTCCAGGGAGGCTTCAGAGGTCCATGGATTCTGTAGAGGGTCCAGTATCCTCTCTTTCAGTGCTGATGTGCCACTACTGCTGCAATGATGCACAGTGGCCAGTGGTGGTGGGCAGAGGAGAAGTTACGGATGGTGGCGATGACATTGATGGTCCCCCACCACCCCCGTGGAGGAGCCCCTTTGCTGAGCATATGTATATTGTCAATTTAAAAAAAAATCAAGCCTTAAGTGATCACATGTGGGCGGAAACCGGTCATTAATGACAGACAGACTCTATAGGGGGGTGATAGCAGTATCAGGATGGAAGATAAACAGTAAATAGATAGTCAACAGGTCAACACCAGATGGCCGAAATGGTCAGGAGGTCAAAATGGACAGGGTCAAAAGGTCAAAATGCACGTGGTTGACACAGAAAAGGTAGATACAAGGTTTTTCATGATGGTTAGGGTTAGATACTTAAATAAGGGCTAGTGTTAGGCTGCTGGATGGGACCATAAGCACTTGGTGGAGGGTTAGGTTGCAGAAAAGGACTGTTAGGCCCCAGGAGGTACGGTTAGGCTGCAGGAGGTAGGGTTAGGCTGCAGAAGAGGACTTTTAAGATTAGGCCCCAGGAGATAGGGTTAGGCATGTGGGGGCATACCTTATACCTGTCCCTGTTTCTTCTTAGGTGAACACACAGTAGAACAAAAGGATTAGGATCATTTCTAGTCCTATTCTGCATTATAATAATGTCACTGCCCTAGCAGAGGTCGAGCTTGCAGTTGTCGTCTCTTGATCACTATCTGCAGAGAGCGCTGTTGAAACTGGCAGCAGCTGCAGCCAAGTAGCTGCAGATTGATCATTGGAGTTCATTATATTCTACTCCCTGGAGACAGCAGCCAGGTTCCAGTGATGAATGTGTTCCATATGCCAGTTTCATTCATAGCCGCACTTCATAACTTTTAACAAGATACAGTAAATAAATCCATGCCATGTATGCCAGGAGGCCATTGGCCTGCAGAACCTCGGAGGCTTTTAATTTTGATTATTTAAGACATCAGCATATGAAAGTGTATATTGCAAGAACACTGAGATATCTGTATGGAAGTTTGAAGTCATGAAATGGGCACAGCTGCTTTCAGTCCAAGGGGGACAGCATTGTTCTATAATGTTACTACTGTGATCACTGTACTGAATGCCATTCATCTACAGAACCTCTGTGCGTATTCACTTTTGTGGAACCACATGCTCACGTTTCTGTTATTGCAGCTACTTTTATAGCACCAAGGTGGCATTGTTTGTGCCAACATCTGTTTCACTTTATACATTACATAAAGTCTAGGTTTGGTCTATGCTTTCCATGCGGCTATCAGTTTGGTCTATGATTTCCATGGTGTAGATGCCATTTTGGTCACTACTTGCCATGCAGATGTCAGTTTGGTCTATACTTGCCATGCGGATGTCAGTTTGGTCTGTACTTCCCATACAGATGTCAGTTTGGTCTGTACTTCCCATGCAGATGTCAGTTTGGTCTGTATACTTGCCATGCAGATATCCCTTTGGTTTTGTATTTCCAATGCGGATGTCAGTTTGGTCTGTATTTCCCATGCAGATGTCAGTTTGGTCTATGCTTTCCATGGTGCAGATGTCAGTTTGGTCTATACTTCCCATGCAGATGTCAGTTTGGTCTGTACTTCCCATGCGGATGTCAGTTTGGTCTGTACTTCACGTGCAGATGTCAGTTTGGTCTATGCTTTCTATGGCGCAGATGTCAATTTGGTCTGTACTTCCCATGCGGATTTCAGTTTGGTCTATACTTGCCATGCAGATGTCAATTTGGTTTGTACTTCCTGTGCAGATGTCAGTTTGGTCTATGCTTTCCATGGCGCAGATGTCAATTTGGTCTATGCTTTCCATGGGGCAGATGTCAATTTGGTCTGTACTTCCCATGCGGATATCAGTTTGGTCTGTACTTCCCATGCAGATGTCAGTTTGGTCTGTACTTCCCATGTGGATGTCAGTTTGATCTGTACTTCCCATGTGAATGTCAGTTTGGTCTGTACTTCTCATGTGAGGTACTTATGTAATATCTGGACTCCCGGTTCTCATATGAGACCGTGTCCCCTCGCGGGGCTCGCTGCGCTCGCCACGCTTCGGGCACGGTGGCTCGCTGCGCTCGCCAGCGCTATATAAAATCAACTCCATGCGTAGTTGGATAGTAGGGGTATGAAAAAATGGGGTGCATTTAACATGGGAGTCCAGATAATACATAAGTACCCCATGTGAATATTAGTTTCGTCTGTACTTCTCGTGCAGATGTCAGTTTGGTCTGTACTTCCCATGCGGATGTCAGTTTGGTCTGTACTTCCCATGCGGATGTCAGTTTGGTCTGTACTTCCCATGTGAATATTAGTTTCGTCTGTACTTCTCGTGCAGATGTCAGTTTGGTCTGTACTTCCCATGTGGATGTCAGTTTGGTCTGTACTTCCCATGTATATATTAGTTTCGTCTGTACTTCCTGTGCGGATGTCAGTTTGGTCTATACTTCCCATGTGAATATTAGTTTTGTCTGTACTTCTTGTGCAGATGTCAGTTTTGTCTGTACTTCTTGTGCAGATGTCAGTTTGGTCTGTACTTCCCATGTGGATGTCAGTTTGGTCTGTACTTCCCGTGCAGATGTCAGTTTTGTCTGTACTTCTTGTGCAGATGTCAGTTTGGTCTGTACTTCCCATGTGAATATTAGTTTTGTCTGTACTTCCCATGCGGATGTCAGTTTGGTCTGTACTTTCCTATGCATATGTCAGTTTGGTCTGTACTTCCCATGTGAATATTAGTTTTGTCTGTACATCTTGTGCAGATGTCAGTTTGGTCTGTACTTCCCATGTGGATGTCAGTTTGGTCTGTACTTCCCATGTGAATATTAGTTTTGTCTGTACATCTTGTGCAGATGTCAGTTTGGTCTGTACTTCCCATGTGGATGTCAGTTTGGTCTGTACTTCCCATGTGGATGTCAGTTTGGTCTGTACTTCCCATGTGAATATTAGTTTCGTCTGTACTTCTCGTGCAGATGTCAGTTTGGTCTGTACTTCCCATGTGGATGTCAGTTTGGTCTGTACTTCCCATGTGAATATTAGTTTCGTCTGTACTTCCTGTGCGGATGTCAGTTTGGTCTATACTTCCCATGTGAATATTAGTTTTGTCTGTACTTCTTGTGCAGATGTCAGTTTTGTCTGTACTTCTTGTGCAGATGTCAGTTTGGTCTGTACTTCCCATGTGGATGTCAGTTTGGTCTGTACTTCCCGTGCAGATGTCAGTTTTGTCTGTACTTCCCGTGCAGATGTCAGTTTTGTCTGTACTTCTTGTGCAGATGTCAGTTTGGTCTGTACTTCCCATGTGAATATTAGTTTTGTCTGTACTTCCCATGCGGATGTCAGTTTGGTCTGTACTTTCCTATGCATATGTCAGTTTGGTCTGTACTTCCCATGTGAATATTAGTTTTGTCTGTACATCTTGTGCAGATGTCAGTTTGGTCTGTACTTCCCATGTGGATGTCAGTTTGGTCTGTACTTCCCATGTGAATATTAGTTTTGTCTGTACATCTTGTGCAGATGTCAGTTTGGTCTGTACTTCCCATGTGGATGTCAGTTTGGTCTGTACTTCCCATGTGGATGTCAGTTTGGTCTGTACTTCCCATGTGGATGTCAGTTTGGTCTGTACTTCCCATGTGAATATTAGTTTTGTCTGTACTTCCCATGCGGATGTCAGTTTGGTCTGTACTTTCCTATGCATATGTCAGTTTGGTCTGTACTTCCCATGTGAATATTAGTTTTGTCTGTACATCTTGTGCAGATGTCAGTTTGGTCTGTACTTCCCATGTGGATGTCAGTTTGGTCTGTACTTCCCATGTGAATATTAGTTTCGTCTGTACTTCTCGTGCAGATGTCAGTTTGGTCTGTACTTCCCATGTGGATGTCAGTTTGGTCTGTACTTCCCATATGAATATTAGTTTTGTCTGTACTTCCTGTGCGGATGACAGTTTGGTCTATACTTGCCATGCAGATGTCAGTTTGGTCTGTACTTCCCATGGGGTTGTCAGTTTTGTCTGTCCTTCAATGTGAATGTCAGTTTGGTCTGTACTTCCCGTGCAGATGTCAGTTTGGCTTGTACTTCCCATATAGATCTAGTTTTGGTGTGTACTTTCCATGCAGATCCAGTTTTAGTCTATACTGTCGGGATACGGTCATTAGGTCTACACCAACTAGGTCGACAAGCATTGGGTCGACACCACTAGGTCGACAGGCAGCAAGGTCGACATGGGTTTAGGTTAACATGGGTCAAGGTTGACATGTGTGTAGCTCAACAGGTCATAAGGTCAACACAAGTATTAGGTCTACATGGGCTAGGTCGACAGTCAAAAGGTTGACCTTGCTGCCTGTCGACCTAGTGGTGTCAACCCAATGCTTGTCGACCTAGTTGGTGTAGACCTAACAACCCACATCCTATACTGTCAATGTGGATCCAATTTTGGTCTATACTTTCCCAACACCCAATTTTAGTCTATACTTTCCATAAGTGTATGGTTTCATTCTTTATTTTGCATATGATCCAGTTTTAGTCTACTTTCCATGAGATCCAGTTTTTGACTTTTTGTCACATAAGGATCATTTGAATGAGATCAAGGTTTAGTCTACACATTCCAAGAGACATGACTTTAGTCTGTACTTTCCGGGATGCCTGATTTCAGTATACACCTTCCATGAGATCTGGTCAGTCTATACTTTCCATTAGACCTGGTTTTAGTCTGTACTTTCCATGGGACCTGGTTTTAGTCTGTACTTTCCATGAGATCTGGTTTTAGTCTGTACTTTCCATGAGATCTGGTTTTAGTCGGTACTTTCCATGAGATCTGGTTTTAGTCGGTACTTTCCATGAGACCTTGTTTTAGTCTGTACTTTCCATGAGACCTGGTTTTAGTCTGTACTTTCCATGAGACCTGGTTTTAGTCTGTACTTTCCATGAGACCTGGTTTTAGTCTATACTTTCTATGAGACCTGGTTTTAGTCTGTTTTTTCCATGAGACCTGGTTTTAGTCTGTACTTTTCATGAGACCTGGTTTTAGTCTGTACTTTCCATGAGATCTGGTTTTAGTCAGTACTTTCCATGAGATCTGGTTTTAGTCTGTACTTTCCATGAGACCTGGTATTAATCTGTACTTTCCATGAGATCTGGTTTTAGTCTGTACTTTCCATGAGATCTGGTTTTAGTCTGTACTTTCCATGAGATCTGGTCAGTCTGTACTTTCCATGAGACCTGGTTTCAGTCTGTACTTTCCATGAGACCTGGTTTTAGTCTATACTTTCCATGAGACCTGGTTTCAGTCTGTACTTTCCATGAGATCTGGTCAGTCTGTACTTTCCATGAGACCTGGTTTTAGTCTGTACTTTGCATGAGATCTGGTTTTAGTCTGTACTTTCTATGAGACATGGTTTTAGTCTGTACTTTCCATAAGACCTGGTTTTAGTCTGTACTTTTCATGAGATCTGGTTTTAGTCTGTACTTTTCATGAGATCTGGTTTTAGTCTGTACTTTCCATGAGATCTGGTTTTAGTCGGTACTTTCCATGAGATCTGGTTTTAGTCTGTACTTTTCATGAGATCTGGTTTTAGTCTGTACTTTCCATTATACCTGGTTTTAGTCTGTACTTTCCATGAGATCTGGTTTTAGTCAAGGCTGTAAGTATATGCAAAGCAACCAATTGGAATACTGTAATGCTCATGTTAACCGGGGACAGTAGCCAATGTGGATTCACTAGCATTGTACAAGTAGCAACTTGTAAAAAGTATACAATTCTAAGTACATATAATTTCACCCTTTTCAGACACTGTATCCAAAATGTTGTCTGTTTCTCTGTATTGATATCATCACAGTCTTATAACATAGGGGATTCTATTTCAATGTTTTCCGATTTTTATCAACGCAGGTGAACATGATGAATCTAGCAGAACAGATTATCGAAGCAACACCTGAGCGGATCAAGCGTGAGAATTTTGTACCCATGGAGTCTCCGTTGGCAGAGAGGGCAGACACTGCGGCATTTAGCACCACCATGAGCTGGCTGGCCAGTTATCTTGCTGATGTTGACCACTTACCTAGCGCTGCACAGATACGGTGGGTTATTAACCGGATGGTGCCATTTGGAGCAAAGTAAGAGAAGCTTGACCAATCAGGTCTCACAGTATATTCATTTTGTAGTTTATTTGAGAAAATGAAAGCAGACATCTTACTATGGATTATCAAACCCTCTTATATTTATATTGTTATTACAGGTCGCTCTACAGTGAACCTCTGACTCCTTCTTCAAACACCAGCTTAAGTCCTGCAAGCTCCCCTGTGAGCGAAACAACGTTCGAAAAGCCCAGCCTCCCGTCTGCTGCTGATTGGTCAGAATTTCTCAGTGCATCCACCAATGAGAAGGTTGAAAATGAAATTTCCCAGCTGACCCTGTCAGACCATGAGCAGAGGGAGCTCTATGAAGCTGCCAAGCTGGTTCAGACGGTGTTCAGGAAGTACAAGGTGGAGTGAAACGTAACATTGTCCCCATCATAGGTGCCGATTTATGTTTTTGCTGGTGGGTGCTCAAGCCAAAATAATAGAGGAGTGGCTTCATGGGGAAGGGGTGTGGCCACAAAATAATACCAATTTATATTATGGAGCATAGTTGTCTCCAATATTCAAATTACGGCAACAGAGTTCCACATACATAAATGCCCCCACAGTGCAGGTACATAAATGCCCTCACAGTGCAGATACTCCCGGGAAACTGTTTCCCAGGTGGCGGGTCCGGCGATGTGGGTGCTGCAGCCACAAATTAGCAAGTTAATATGGCGGTACAGCAGTGGGACTCGGCCAATTTCCATGGGTGCTCGGGCCCTTGAGCACCCACAGAATCGGCACCTATGGTCCCCATAACCTGAGTCCCAATGTCCTTGCGAATTGGAGTCATGCCCATCTAATCTGAGTTTGAAGAGAATTTAAGTAATTTTGTTGAATGGAAATATATATGGGTGCCCACATCACATCTTTGGGCCCAATTCAGACCTGCATATATATTAGTTCCCTAGCAAATAGGTATACGCCTCCCCGCTAAACGCACAACCCTTCCACCAAGCGAATCCCAGCACTAGCATGTGAAGGTATGTGTATGCTTACACATCCGCTCGCATGCAGACGCACAGAGGAGAAATCATTCGATGGTCGCTCACCATCAAATGATTTCTCCAACCTTTGCTCTGGAAAGTAAGTTTATACTTACTTTTGAGATTCCCGCTATCTGGCGAATTGGGGGTGGGTGCTGACGTCCTGTGACGCCAGCCGCCTGCCCCGAGGATGCATGGGCATGCCTGTTTTTGCAGGGGTACACCAAGCATTTCCATGTGCCCTACCACTGTTTTGAGGGCACACCCATAAAACGCTGGGCGGTCCCCTGCATCCGGCACATGCCCGCCCCCTTCCTGCCAATCTGTTTGCAAAAACTCACCAAAAGCGTTCACTTCCGGGGTTTGCACAAGCTCATATTTGAGCATGCGCATGTCCATGTGCATACACACACCATTGGCCAGGGGTGCAAATTTGAACCTGAATCGCCCCCCTTTATCTTGTTTGCTGATATTAAATGTTTGCTCTGCTTCAGGAAGCTAGATTCACCCCGTACTTACCAAGGAAAACTCTATATCCACCAACTCCTCTCATCAGCCAGTACGAACCTCCTTCCCTCAGTCAATACAACCTGCCTCCCATCAGCCAGTACGAACTGCCTACCATCAGTCAGTACAAACTGCCTACCATCAGTCAGTACAAACCGCATCCCATCAGTCAGTACAAACCGCCTCCCATCAGTCAGTACAAACCGCCTCCCATCAGTCAGGACAAACCTCCTCCCATCAGTCAGTAGAAACCGCCTCCCATCAGTCAATACAAACCACCTCCCATCAGTCAGGACAAACTGCCTCCAATCAGTCAGCAGAAACCGCATCCCATCAGTCAGTACAAAGCAAACCGCCTCCCATCAGTCAGGACAAACTGCCTCCCATCCGTCAGTACAAACCGCATCCCATCAGTCAGTACAAACCGCCTCCCATCAGTCAGTACAAACCACCTCCCATCAGTCAGGACAAACCTCCTCCCATCAGTCAGTAAAAACCGCCTCCCATCAGTCAGGACAAACTGCCTCCAATCAGTCAGCAGAAACCGCATCCCATCAGTCAGTACAAAGCAAACCGCCTCCCATCAGTCAGTACAAACCGCCTCCCATCAGTCAGGACAAACCTCCTCCCATCAGTCAGTAGAAACCGCCTCCCATCAGTCAGTACAAACCGCCTCCCATCAGTCAGGACAAACTGCCTCCCATCAGCCAGTAGAAACCGCTGCTCCTCTGAAAACCTTCCCATCTTGCTAAATATACAGGGGCAGAATCAAGGTGTACTGTAGCAAAGTAAAGAGCGGGATATTACACCACCATGTCCTCTCTCTAATCCAACCATTTATCCACCATCTCCAGTATAATACGTTCTATTACTTGCCTATCACATATAGCTCTGACATGAGACAGAAATAATGTATCTGGTCAATCAGTCTCACTGCTAGAAGAATTTCACTCCTGCTCTTACCCAGCTTCTTATTCCTGTCTGCTAGGGTCGTCCATTGAGAGAACAGCAGGACGTGGCTACGGCAGTCATTCAGCGCTGCTACAGAAAGTACAAACAGGTAATTCACAGCTTATACAGGGATGACAACAA
This sequence comes from Crinia signifera, assembly GCF_055691185.1. Taxonomy (NCBI): domain Eukaryota; kingdom Metazoa; phylum Chordata; class Amphibia; order Anura; family Myobatrachidae; genus Crinia; species Crinia signifera. The sequence goes on along the minus strand of NC_139226.1, from coordinate 94,134,412 downwards.
CAAACAGCTGGAAACCCTAATGATATTTTTCCTGTTCAGTATAAGAGATGTGTGAGGGAATGTTTCAAAACACCACAGTTGGTAGCAAAACAATTGTATCCTGGAAACAACATTAGTTTACAGTAGAATTCTCTGGCTCGCCATGGTCGGTTTATGGGCAAGGCAGCTGCCATGGGCTCACAGGTGCAGGGGCAACCCATTAGGAATTAAATTGGATAAACAGATTTTCCCTGTACGTATTGCTTGTGTTAGGTACAATTAATCTGCACCCACCATGCTGGCAGCGGTGATATGGGAAGGCATGTGCCATCATTTGAAAAGAATAATTCAAGTGTGCTTCCATTCATATGAGATATAGGATCTTTAATCCGTACAGTCCTTGTCTGAACTATAATTTTCCTCCAATCATGGACATCACAGGGTCTGTTGGTGGCTGATTTGAAGTCTGCATTTCACCTGATTTTAATCATCAGCCATAGAACCATCTGTGTTACTAATTAAAGGGATATTATAGCAGCCTCAGTTTCAATATTACTTGCCTACCATACTAGAAAGGCTGGAAGGCTCCTGAAAATCGTGTGGCACTCCCATCCCCCTGGAAAGATATGCACGTTCCTATTCTCAGACTGGGATATCAAGGGCCTACAGATTGGGGAATTCAGTGGTAGGGGCCCATGCTTAGGGGTGTGGTTAGCTATTACAGAGGCTGGGCTAGCAAGGGTATTTGATCTGGGCCCCAAGGTGTATATGGTAAATGCCCCTAGTGCATGTATTATTATGTACCAGATTAATAACAGCAATGCTCTGTTGAATATACACCAAAGTCCTGTGCAGTATAATGTATAATATTTATAATGTCTAATTGGAGTACATAGTGACCTCTAGAAATGGGGGTGGGCCCTTTAGGCAGTGTGGGCCCTCCAGATGTTCCCCTGTGGGCCAGTAATACTCTAGACAAGTTCTATCATTCCTGTGTATGGGCAGTAGTGATCTTACTCCTTACGGTGTACCTATGATTGACGGATCTATGCCGGTCCTCACTTTGCCTGAAAAATCAGAAGCTTTGCGGCAAATGAGATTCAGCAAACAACAACTGCATATCATGGATGTGTCAGGGGTGTGTCAGGGGTGTATCCCTAAAGCTCTGTGCGGGGAGGATGGATCTCTTGCATCTAGCAGGTGGCATCAGATTATTCTTATCAATTATCTAGCACCCTCTAGAACAGGCATGTCCAACGTTGGCCCTCCAGATGTTGTGAATCTACACATCCCAGCATGCTTTGCCATAGTTTTGCTATTAGAGAATGCTAAAACTATTGCAAAGCATGCTGGGATGTGTAGTTTCACAATATCTGGAGGGCCAGCATTGGACATGCCTGCTCTAGACTATAATAGATAGATAGTCATCGTTTGCTAAGAGCAACATGGTTTTGGTATATTAGATCTACAATGTCTACAGTCATATGGTCACTAATGGTCGACCATCACTATGTCGACAGGGTTAAAAGCCCGACAGGGTCTGAAGGTTGACACTGAAAAGGTTGATGGTCCTAAGGTCAACATACAATAGGTCAACATGGTTTAAAGGTCGGCAAGGTCAATAAGTTGACAGCCAAAAGGTCGACAGGGTCAAAAGGTCGACATGGAAAAGGTTGATATGAAAAAGGTCGACATGGGGTTTTCATGGGGGTTTTTTGTGTCTATGTCGACATAGGTCGACATGAACACTGTCTAAGTGTACCGCGTCCCCTTGCATGGCTCGCTGCACTCTCCATGCTCCGGGCTCTATTATATTCTCCCACCATGCCTTTTGACTATGCCAACCTTTTGGCTGTCGACCTATTGTCTGTCGACCTTTAAACCATGTCAACCTATTGTCTGTCAACCTTTAGACCCTGTTGACCTTTTGACTGTCAATCTTAGGACTCTGTCGACCTTTTCATTGTCGACCAATAGCGGTCGACCTTATGACTGTTGACCTAGAGTGAATCTATGATCAGTCCAGATACCGAGCAACATTCCCCCCCCCCCCCCCCCCCTGAGACTCAGATTGGCAGAGAGCACAGCTTGAATTTTTACATTGGTGTTTCTGATTGTACTGTGCCTGTGTTTTTTAGAACTGGAAACGTAAAATAATAATAAATTGCAAGACAAACGCCTCCCACCTGCTGAGCGCTAAGTGCATTCTTAGTAACAGGCCTATTTTATACCACACTCTAATCTCACCTCTTCAGCATAGTTTATGACCAGTAATCTCACAGCCAGCCAATGGTCGTATAGCTCTGTAGGTGTCGGCAATTAAAGCCCATTTATCATATGAATGGAGTTTCCCTTTTAGTGTTCAAATCGACAATGCTTTTGTTCTATAAAAAGACAACTGTTCAATTTGTTTACCTCTGGGTGTGTAATAGTACATAGTACATTGATTTATGCTGGAATCTTAAAGTTTGAAATCAAAATGAAAAAATAATTCTGTGCGTGGTATAAATACAGGTTTCAGTTATTGATGAAGAATTAAGATTTTGACAAATTTCGATTTACATAGAGAACCCCAAAGGTCACTCTTCCTTCCTCTAAAAGTAGCATCCTGAATAATTTATACAGATATTCAGTTGTTGATGACAAGGAGAGGTTGAAAACTACCAGTCTGCACATTTGGGCTAATTCAGACTTGACAGCAAGGGGCATTTTCTCTTTTTCTCTGGGCGGTGGCTTTCTCCTGTGGATTCTCACAGTAGCGGTCAGGTCTGAATTAGACCCACTCTAAGGAGATTGTGTCTTGTTTTTATTTTTTTCTTACATTCAACAACTTGATATGAAATTAATTTGGAGGAACATCCGCACACAGTGTGTTGAAACGCCTATTTTACTTTGTTGCAAATTCAATAAAAATTGCTAAATGGGCCTGGACATTAAAGTTTTATGGGCTCAATAAACAGCAGCCAAGCAGAAAACGAGGCTGGCTAAAGACTGCTGTTATTACACATGAAAGCCAATGAGCTGGCTCCCCACTATCAAAGGCCGGAGATCAGCGAGATGATTCACTCTAACTAGAAGTAACTATCACAGTCCAAGCATATTAAAATACTGTTTTTAATTATGCTCAGATAATTAAAGTATCGTCAGAGTCGGTCATGTCATGAACAAATGCAATTTACTGCCGCACAGTATCACAGTCTGTTATTTGTTGTTCTTTGATTATTAGGTCCTCACACACTTAAAGATTAACCCGGTTGTCTAACTTTTTCATTATTATTTTTATTATTATTATTATTATTATTATTAAATTTATATTATATATATTTTAGTTTTTTACTCTTTTATTAACTCTTATTTCATTCTTCCAAAAGCTTACATGGATAGCCTTGAAGGTAATAAAATGTATTTGCTGTAACAGTGCTACTTAAACAGGATATGGTTCCTTTCTCTATGAAAATCTGTGAACATTTTTTGTACGACCATGAACATAGTTTTGTTTTTTTTCCATTTTGACCTTTATGGTGCTTAGTTAAGCCCCAGACACACTAGACAATATTGTTTACAGACAATATTATCAACAATTTCTCACGGGCAAATGATACAGTGTATACACACTGAACAATTTCGTTAAAAATATCATTCAGTGACGTCATCGAGTCCCCGCTCCGTGCATGCAGTCATTTGTGAAATAGGGCAGCATTCAAATTCATCCCAACAGTCAGAATCCCGGGCTGTTTTTGTTTCACTTGACTAATTCGGCAGCCGGTATTCAATGTTCTAGCTGTAGAGTGTCGGAAAGTCCGAAGATTGCCGAAAACACGGCCATTTTGTCAAAAAAATGGTGGACGTTTCCGACAATATAGACTGCCTCCACAGGGAGGCGGGTCTGTAGCAGGCTAGTCCCGGCCGGGACTCGCCCTCTTCCAGGCTTGGATTAGCCTGCTACAGACCCACCTCCCTGCACAGAAACAAAATATCCCCCCAAATCTAACTCTCTCTGCACATGTTACATCTGCCCCACCAGCAGTGCAGAATGGATATGCCCATTAGAGAAAAATGTTGTATTTGCGATCAACTCTGAATCAGACCCATAGTATTTGACATTGATTTTGTAGGGGAAGGTGGCATGGCCACACCTTTCTCAGTACCCGGGCCCCCGGGGTGTCCCAACCACCCTGCGAACATTCTATGGAATTTCTGCCTATTTAATGTGCACTGTAGAATTAAATTTTAATACATAAATAATAGAATGAAGGACATGGCAGAAAGAGTGCTACAAAGCTTTGTAAATAAATATTATATATACAGTCCCTATGTACTGCTCTTCCCCTTTAAATTACTTGTTAGTACTATACAGTATTTATAGAATAACGCAGAATTGGGCTGATGTATGTGGCCACTGAATTTCGTCACCTCATTCAACTCCTCACCCACAGGCCCAGGTTAATCCAGGGATCTCTTTCCTACGTGTTTAAGTATTATTTTTACATCTGACCTTCTCTACAATACTGTCTGGATGGGCGACTATTTTCCACAGATACATATTCAGCATTGTTAGGTCACGTGGTATGTGCAGAGTGACGGGCGGGCAGCGGTAATGTGTTACTGTGCTGCAGAGCGGGACACTGGATGGTCCTCGCACATAGAGGAGCTTGGTAATAGGCTATTTATGGTTCTGTTAATCACTGGCTGCTAATTGGCCTGATTAAATAAAGAAGGCATAATTTCACCCACAAACTGAACTATCCAAGCTTGCTGCAGCAAATAGGTCTATAGTCTGTGTCAATTTAATACAGAACATTAGTATGAAGTGCTTTTTCAGTATATCATTTATCTGGTATATTCGGGGGGAATGTAATGGTGCCCCGAGTTTGCCGGCAGTGCGGTATACCGGTCGAACTCGAACGCCGATAGCGTAATAACTCTATATCAAAGTGTCTAACAAGCTCTCCCATTAATCTAAATTCTGGAGAATCAGATATTAGGATATTACAGGTGTGGGTGGAAAGTTCTAAAGTGTCTAGCTGGATGGTCAATAGGTCGACATCAAAAGGTTGGGTACTTGTGTAGTTTCACGGTGCCCAATATTTCGCTGTCGATGTGATATCGCCCAATATATCGGATGCTATATCGGCTGATATATCGGATGCAATATCGGCCAATATATCGATACGACCCTATGCGATTTTTACCTGTTCATAACCCCACTATCCACTATGCAGGGAGTTGATTTTATATAGTGTGACGAGCACAGCGAGCCACCGAGCCCGAAGCGTGGCGAGGGGACGCGGATTACTGCGCTCACAACACTATGGGCGGTATTCAATGTGAATTTTGGCGATGTGCAGCGAATCCTGTTTAGGGGGTGCCAGCAGGGGACCGGGTATATTCACTACACCCGATCATGAATATGTAATGATCGGGTGAAGTGAATATATGAATATCTAATGAGCGGCTTGGCTCCGGCCCCCTGCTGGCTGGTCTGTGTAAAAAAAAAAAAAAAAAATTTAAATTAAATATATATTCATGTGCGTACAGCACATGAATAAAAATAGCATGCCCCTCCTCAGAATAAAATTCCCAATTTTTTTACACCAATTGTGAAATTCGCCTTACAGCACAAAATCGCCATAAAAACCTGGCGAATCAGCCTCATTGAATACCGCCCTATATAAAATCAACTCCATGCGTAGTGGATTGTGGGGTTATGATCAGGTAAAAAAGTCGATTTGGATCGAATCGATATATCGACCGATATCGCATCCATTATATCGGGCGCCGTGAAACTACACAAGTACCAAAGGTTGATGTTGAGTTGACATGCAAAAGATTGACATTGACAAAAGGTCGACAGGCAAAAGGTCAGCATTAACAAAAGGTCGCTATGAAAAAGGTCAACACCTGTTGACATGGATCCCCAAAACTGCAGCACGGTCCTTCACATGGCGAACAAACTTCTGCTCCTTTACAACGGTTGGAGTTGAAGTATGTAAAAAGCCAACCTTTCCTGGTGACCTTTAGCCAATGTCGTCATTTTGCATGTCGACATTTTTTCTCAACGTCGACCTTTTGGTGCCAACGTATTAACTGTCAACCTAGATACTGTAGACTTACATACGGATACCGATATTACATACGGCCCGATTTTTTGCAGAAGGGGATAAGGAAGAGCTGTGGTTGGTGGGGCTTGGTTTGCCCGTGTCTTTGACCACCTTGCAGCAGCTAAACGCTATACAATAGACTTGGACTAGGGGATAATATTGACATTATCCAGATAACTTTCATTCATCATAAAACTATATAACACTTTTAAAAGACACATCTAGAATAGTTTTTTTGCCCAATGTAGATACGCAAACTCTGATTGGCTCATTTACAAACCATAAGTAAGGGACGCACTGCCGCGTATTTCATTTTACACAGATTTTTAGAACATTCCCAGGGCACACACTGCGTCTAGGGGTAGATGTATCAAACCTTGGAGAGAGAGATAAAGCAGAGAGATAACGTGTTAAACAATCAGCTTTTAACTGTCATTTTACAGGGTTTTTTTTATATCCGAATCACTGGGGTTTATTTAGTAAAATGGGAGTTCTATTGAATAGGTGATGTTGCTATGGGCAACCAATCAGTGATGCTGGATAGAGAGGAGGGGGCTAGTCAAATTTTGCACACGGATCTACTTCCCTCTAGAATAGTTGGTATTTCATCTGGCTTCATAGTTTCTTATAACTTCCACATAGTATTTTTGGATTGTGCAACCAATTGAAAATGCTTATAGTGGGAAGTCTAAAAATTGCGGCCACCATCACTCCGGAGCCCTCCGTTCATTCCAAGTTTCTCCTACAATACTGCTGGTGTCACTCCATTGATGCTTTAAATAGAATCAGCAAGAAAATATTAGGTATTTAAAGAGCGCAAATGTAACACTAGATTTCAGGTAAAAATATATATTTATTACTATCATAGAATAATAATATTCATCACACACCTAAGTGGTGGGCAAAACAATTAATATAGTTTTTTAAAAAAACCTCATACAATACACATATAATAATGAAAATAAAATACAATTTAAATCAAGGACATGGACATCCAATCAATTCCTAGGCTGGCCAGCCCGATTTATAATACCAAATACAGCTGTAGATTTGTGAATTAGATTATCAAGTTTCTCCAATCAGTATTCTTTGGAAACAAATTGGTAAGTAGGTAGCCAAAGATTTGAGATATGTGCACAATTTGGGATTCGATCTCTTATTTTCGGTTTCCTAACTTGCCCATATTTCTGGGCTGTTTGGGCAGGATAATACTTGATTACACAGTCAGTTTTAAACCGTATTGGATGAATTACAAGTGACCCTCAGCAGGGGTTAAATAGAGTATGAATTTTTATTCCAGTTGTTCCGTGCTGACAACAATGTGTTTGGCAGGAGAAAGTGTAGATACACTGCGGCTGCTGCTAGTAAATGCTGAGTGTGGTATAATGATTGAGTTACCTGCACTCATGAGCTGTCCATACACACTCAGCCGCATACACACTCAGCGGGGATGCTTTAAATAAACTGCGAGAGGTGGGGAACGTTGGAATGTCAGTAGGTGTCGCCAAGGGTTACTACTGCTATACATTAACCCTTTGAGTGCCAATTGAATTAGCAAAAATAGGTGTGAAAATTGCCAAGCAAACATTTTTATTCATCATAATGTTTTGTACTGTTACCTTATATTATATAGGAAATATAATCCTTTTTTATAAATTTTTTTATTTGAATTTATATAACAAATGTGAGCAATGCTGGATTTTTCAGTGGATATTTTGGGCATCTCTCACAGAGATTTTGGCACTCATAGGATTAAATGGCCCTATACCATTTAAATGCATGATCCATGATACATCAAGTGGTCTGTGAACAAAAACAAGGGGTCTTTTTGAAGAGTAAAAAAAACGAATTGTTCCAATCAGATCTGCCAGTGAAGATCGTGTGCTAGAGATGTGCTCATAGCCTTGTGCTTATTCCTTTCGCACACAGTATGCACTTTATAAAAAGATGACACAAGCTGCAATTCTCATCCAGAGCAAGTTCAGAAGCTACTATGAACAGAAGAAGTTCCAGCAGAGTCGGCGTGCTGCAGTTCTCATCCAGCAGTACTACAGGAGCTACAAGGAGTGCGGACGGATGCGGCAGAAGCGTCGGACAGCTTCCCTCGTGCAACAGAAACTGAGGTGTGAAAGAAATGTGTTTCTGGGTTTTATGCCCGGAGCTATTCAATTATCTGGGTTTAATGCCCGGAGCTATTCAATTATCTGGGTTTAATGCACAGAGCGATTCAATTATTTGGTGGAACGGTTATGATTCACTGAAAGAGGCGGAGTTTGCACAGAAGAGGGTGGTGTTTGGCTTGAATGTCGTTTTGTGGGGGGGGCTTATATCATCCCCATTTCCCTTGTTAGGCCTTGTAAGGTAAGGTATGTAAAATATGAGTCTGTAATGTCCCGCTTTGTTCCCCTACAGAAGCAGTCTTCTTACAAAGAAGCAGGATCAAGCTGCTCGGAAAATTATGAGGTTTTTACGTCGCTGCCGTCACAGGTAAAAAATTTACACGCTTGAAAACTGAACATGCCATAACATATACATGCTCCATTACAAGCCATCACTTAATAACACAGCAGGCAAACATCTGTGGGGTGACCAATGGTTTATGAGAATGTCGTCCATCAGTTCACTCTAGAATCCAACAAATACAGATTAAGGGGCTGGTGCAGACAGATCTTGTGCGGGTGTTGGCCGCAGTTCCGTACCAGCAACTACGGGAGAGTGAGGGGAAATTTACTAAGATGGGAGTTCTATTTCACATGGGATGTTGCTACGGGCCACCACCCAGAATCTACTAATTTATTTGGCACCTTCGAGAAGATAATAGAAAGATTGATTGGTTGCCCGTAGCAACATCCCATCTGAAATAGAACTCCCATCTTAGTAAGTTTCCCCATGAGAATTGGCCACAGTCATAGGAACATCTCCTTAATGCTGCAGGAGTATAATTGGGAGGTAGAGGGGCGAGTAGTTATGCCGTGGTATTGCATGCAGCCTCGAATGCGAAACCTTGACAACTCCCCAGCCACTAGCTCACATGCGATACATCATATTCAGTCATTTTGCATACGATGCATCACATGCGATCCCATTCAGCGCCCGGGATATGATGTATTTTTGTTGCAGCAGTAATAATCTGTGGATACAATCCGATGCACACAGGTCCACACATTTTTCGTAAGATTTTTCTGCCTGATACATAAACATTTTGTGGAACAGGGCCAAATCGTACTGGTGTATGGCCAACTTTACACCAAGGATAGGATGGCACAAGTCTGCAAGTATATTGAAGGCTATGACCTATATTCAGTGCCATCGGCGAGGGGTGTGTGTACGGTCACTTGCCTTATGCAATGTTCCATGGAAATCGGGGAAGATTCCCTTAAACCAGGGTTGCCGACCCTCTCGGATTTACCGTGAGTCTCCCGAAAATCGGGTCCCCCTCCCGGCCCCCCGGAAGGGTGGGCAACCCTCCCGGAATCAGGGGGACCCCCACTGAGCCCCCCGATCGCGGAATTTAAATGCCGCAATCCGCGGGTCTCAGAGGAGGGGGCAGGGCTAAAATGACACACTTGTGTCATTTTAGCCCCGCCCCCTCCATGGAGATCAGTGATTTAGACTATTTCCCGTAATGGGGGCGGGGCTTAATGACGTCACAGTCAAGCCCGCCGTCACAGTCAAGGGCACGATTCAGACCCATTTGGATGCTCAGTACGCTGTCCATAGGGGGACAGCCAGGGAAGGCTAGCCTTCTCTGGCTGCTTGCAAGGTGATTGAAACCCTGCAGCCATTTGTGTGCGGTAACCATGTGTTTTCTGGGAGTGCCCCAGAAAACGTAGGCATTCCCTGGAGGGAGTTCCGCTGACATCAGCAGCGGCATTCTTCTCCCCACGATCTTCACAGCGCTGAGTGAGTGAATGGTGAGAGATTTGCAGCATAAGATTTATCTTATGTGCAGTGGCGTAACTAGGATTTTTTCGCCCCCCCGCCGTTATGGGAGGCGCCGCCCCCACCCCTCCCCCTAGCCCTTCCAGCACAGTTAAACACCCAATACCCCCCCCCCCCCAGCCCAGCCCTTCCCCCTTACCTCGCTGCCGCATTCCCTCTGTGCAGATCTCTTCCAGGCTGCGGACCGTCTCCTCCTGATGTACAGTCCCGGGACGTGTGGGCAGACAGCGCGGCCCCCCTAGCCCTCCCATCCGCCCGCCCTCGTAGAGTTAATCACCCCCCTTACCCCTCCTCATGCCGCCGCATTCTCGCAGCGCAGATCTCCTCCAGGCTCCGGACCGTCTCCTCCTGTCGTACAGTGCTATTGAAAACTGCCCCTCACAAAATGGCTGCCCCCTAATAGCAGACAGTTTTTAGGGATCCCTACAAAATACTGTCTGCTATACGGGGGCAGCCATTTTGTGAGGGGCAGTTTTCAATAGCACTGTACGACAGGAGGAGACGGTCCGGAGCCTGGACTCTGGAGGAGATCTGCGCTGCGAGAATGCGGCGGCATGAGGAGGGGTAAGGGGGGTGGTTAACTCTACGAGGGCGGGCGGATGGGAGGGCTAGGGCGAGGGGCGCGCTGTCTGCCCACACATCCCGGTCAGCTCAGCCACACACAGAGGTTAGTAACATAGCCCCGCAGCGTAGACCGGCGCCCACAGTTACTCAGCGCCTCCCCGCCATGGCGGGGGCTGCGGGGCTATAGTTACGCCAGTGCTTATGTGCAGACTGTCCGACCTCTGGATCTGATCCGATGTGCACAGGACAGCACATTGGATCAGATCGGATGTCATACACTACGCAATCGGGGCTATTTCACTCGATTTCTCGTCCCAATCCCCCAGAATCGGGTGAAATCGGGCCCAAATCGCTAAGTGTATGGGCACCTTAAGGTTACATGATAGCACATAGCAATATAACTAAATTCAGTTGAAATAGTAGGAGTCATCCTAAAATTCCCTTCCCCCTAATATATGGGAGCACCCACACTCCACAATTCCAAATGATGGCGCATATACATTAGCACACCATACGATGAATGCAGCTAGTAATCCTGCCGTCATAAAGGGATCACCATTGTAGGCTTGTGTTCTCACTAAAAGCCAGATACACCAGCCCATAGGGATCAGTGCGCTACATAATAAGGGCTGTTACGCGCAGTGGCGGACACAGCTGATGGCACTACAGGTAACACATGATTGCTTCAGCCAGTGAGTACGAGGCCTCAGAGAGGAGATTGATTGAAAAAGAAACTCATTAAAGAGCATTGTGCTGATTTGGAGAACTAACTTTTAATATGTTGAGAAGTAATCTGACCCGCTGTATATCATTTTCCCGGATGAAATCCCCAATGCGGAGAAGCCGGCTGTAGATTTCAGCAACTGTTCATAAAGACAAGTTAATTCTGGTTATTTTTCATGCGGCCGGCTGCAGAACAGATAGGGAGGGATGGAAGATGAATAGATGATGTGAAACAGAAGAATGATAGTGTGAGTCTCTCCGAGGCGGGAGGTGCGCGGCAAACGACATTGCAAATAATTTAAATGATAGGTGGACTCTCAGTTAAGTGCCCCGAGGATGGAGGGACTGTCATAATTTTAATGACCAACTCGGAAAAGCAATAGACAGAAGACAAAGCAGATTTATTGCTACACAATGCAGCGCTACTTCTTGCATATAAAAGGGCGAGAGCTTTTACTTTTTTTGTCGCAATTGACTTTGCAGCAATGAGAACTAGACACAGAGAGAGACTCAATGTACAGCTTCAGTCCTGATTCTTCTGCTACAATATATACTGATATACTACTGTACAATATATGAAAAACATGGATCCAGGGTGCAAAGGCATCTGCAGTCATTCATATAGCAACACCTTCCATACAGGTGCATTGAATGTTAACATGCAAGAGGAAATTATTAAAGTGAATGGGTTTTTAACCATGAGATGCAGCAACAAAGGGAATGATTACGAGTTGCTTTTGCAATGCGAATATACGCTACAAGTGCTGTCTGCATGTGCAGGGACTGACACGCCCACTTTATGCAAATACCGCTACAAGTCCTTCCCTGAAGTATAGCCGTGTGCCTGCTTGTGCAATGACTGACACGCCCACTTTATGCAAATACCGCTACAAGTCCTTCCCCTTCTGCATTTGCACAGTCTGACACACCCACTCAATACATCTTTAGATATAGGGTATGGCTCATTGGATAGACATCAATTAGGTTGACAAGCATTAGGTCGACATGACAGAAGGTAGACATGGGGTTAGGTCATTAGGTTGACAGGGTCATTAGGTCAACAGTCAAAAGGTTTGACATGGACACTGAAACGTAGAACCGCGTCCCCTCGCATCGCTCTCTGCGCTCGCCATGCTTCGGGCACGGTGCCTTGCTATGCTCGGCACACTATTTCATTCTCTCTCCACGCCCTAGTGGATGGTAGGGCATGAAATACCGCCTGTCGGCACATGTTGGCTCAAGAAAAAGTGAAAAACCCCATGTCGACCTTTCGACTGTCGACCTTCCCCATGCATTAGCATATTATATTATATATAATAACATTTGTATATGATGTATGAGTGTGCGATACCTACTGTATAATAGCAGCTTTTTCCAACAGCAATGAAGACATTTTGTGGTAGATTCATGAGGTTGTGTAATACAGTGTAGGTAACAGCTGCACTTTGCGGCTTCATACAGACGGAACCCAAGCGAGTTGAATTTTGGCCCCAGAAACAAATAACAAATAACCACCTCTGTCTTGTACTATAGTAAGAATTGTCATCATGTTACTTTCATGTCGGGGGATGAGCTGTACTAGGGGACTATTTCAGAGCTGTTTACTCATTGAGTTGCACAGTGACCACTTCCATATTTCTACAAAATCCACCTCATACTTCCTGATTTATCGAAATAAAATAAGCCATGTTGTGCTGCAATCTACTTTTTTTTCCCCAGACACAATATGGACGGTTATAATTCCAACACCCATTGACCAACAGTCAAAATACAGACACAGGCAAAATACGGACTATCATTATGCTGTCATGTTTAAAATACCGACCTGGTCAAAAGGCAGACAGGTCAAATTGTCTGCATGAGGTTCTATGTGTTTTTTGGTGCCTATGTCGACATAGGTCAACAGAGACGTCTAAGTGTACCATGTTCCCTCACGTGGCTCCCTGCGCTCGCTATGCTTCGGGCACGGTGCCGATGCTTCGGGCACGGTGCGCTATGCTTCGGCACACTATTGTAATGTCTGTATTTTATCTGTGTCAGTAATTTGACTGTCGGTTAATGGATGTCGGGATTATGACCGTCGGTATTGTGTCCGACGGTAAATCATATTCACTTTTTACTTTCTGAAAAATAAATGATAATGGGCCAAATGTGCTAAGCTTGAAAGTGAATGGAAAGTGATAATGCACCAGCCAATCCATTCCTATCTGCCATGTTGCATGCTGTGTTTGAAAAATGGCAGTTAGGTGCTGATTGGTTGATTTTGTCACTTTTCAAGGCTTAGTTCATCTTGTCAATCAGAGCAAAGTATCTTTATTTGGTTCCTCATTGAACAATTGTCACTCAGTTAAAGCAAATAATGTAGAATCGGGGAAACACATTACGTAATTCCATTTATTCCACTGTTGCACATATCATACAGTACATGTCTCTTGCATGGTTTAATAAGTACTACTTCCACCTTCTGATGGAACCACAGATGTACTAAAACAATGAAAAATATCAGGGTGGAAGATTAAAATATTCAAACAGGCAGCTACTGTATAATCACCTGACAGTGAAAGTGGATTTTTACAAATAAATAATATAGGTGGAACTTCTGTCTTGTCCTAAAACTTATACCAGCTGTAAGGGACACTTGTCTCCTCAGTGGAGGCAGCCATTTTGTAAGCTACACCAATATGTCTGAGATATTCAGTTAACTAGGTACATGTGACATCACTGAGGCACTTTCAGTTCAACATATGAAAATAATATATACCGTAGGGCCACTTTCCTACTGTGCTAATACATCAACACATATGATAAGTTTGTGAAGCACTACGATTCTCATCAAGGATCATTACAATTAAGGAATCTGGGAATGCAGGATAAGTGACATGCTATTGTGCCTAATGAGGACAAACATGTCCACAGAGAAATATTTAATAAAACCTGCACCTCCCGTATGTCACTGGTCCCTATTGATAAGCTCAGTTGTAGGATATTTTTGGCCAGTATATAAAATGGCTGCCGCCACTCTATGGGAGCAGATATATAAAAGCTTGAAGACATATAGTACCATCCAACCAGCGCTCTGACTGCCATTTTAAAGGCTGTGTTTGAAAAATTATAGAAGCTGATTGTTTGATACTTTGGGGTTGAGGTTGTCCTCTTTCTTTTTTTCTATTGGTCGATGATATTTTAGATAGATAAAAAAGAGTTCTGAATCAGTGTTGGACATAAAGGGCTAGAACACACACTAACATTTAAAAATGAATATAAAACTGTCATCTGTCAGTAAATGTGTATTTAGCCCTGGTATCCGATCCATTTTCATCAATCAACATGGTCTAAAATCTGTCTAAAGTTTATCTTTTTCCCAGATTGGAGTAATAAATTGACAACTACAGTATGTTGTCTCCTGTATTACAAAACGAGGGTCTTGATTATAGGAAAACCTATAAATGACAATATACAGACGGCACCTGATAACCAACTGGCTAAAATACTTCTTTATGACATTTCCATTTATAGTGCATTGTTTGCTGTTTGTTCTGATGTAACCATCTTGTCTGTTTTTCTCACACTATGAACGCTGTACGCTCTCTGTTAGGCTAATGTGTAATATTCCAGCCATGAATCCAAATCAATAAAAGAATGCAATCAATCAATGTCTGTCGCAGAAATCTTTCTATCTGAGCTTTCTTTCAGTTATTTGCCTTTTGCTAATAGCTGTCTGCTATTGTTTTGCTACCTAAAGCCCTCTGATGGACCATAGACTGTTCAAAAGGGTGAGTTTAGCATTTGCAAGTCAGATTCTATCTTGCGTTCCTAACCCGTTGCTTTGTGCTTGCTTGCATGGGGCTGCAGCCGAGAGCTGTCTGCAAGTCACACATCCATCCAGCACAGAAACAATAGAAGCCATTCTATTGCCCTTTCTGAGGCAGAATACTGTATTTCCACAGTAGCACTTGGGTATGTGGAAAGTAGAATTGCATGTCTGACTGTGGCCACTGGACCTTATTGAGTCATCACTGGGCATGCTTAGAAAGTGATGGCGCAAACCCAGCGGAATCCCAATATGGTGTCTGTTACTGACTTTCTGGAACATTAGGGGGTGGGCGGAGCTGTATGAAACCCTGAAGAGAGATAAAGTGGAGAGAGCCATCCAGCTTCTAGCTAATATTTCTCTGTCAGGAACTGATTGGTTGGCACGTTATCACTCTACACTTTACCTCTCTCCATAGTTTGATCTCCCCGTGGGTCTGCACAATCAACCATTTATTTAATATATTGCTTGTTTTCTTTTTTTCTAAATACAGCATACAGTAAATTTATTTTAGATTGCTTAGGTTTCTCATGCCACAAGGAGACCTGTGGGAGATGTGATTAAAGAGCGCCTGCCATCTTCACATAGTGAAGGCAGCCATTTTGTGAATGAAGGTTCAGGATCACACCGCCTCTCACTTATTTAGGAACCAGTGATATCACTGAGGTACTTCATGGCCGACGTTCATGAGGCCTGACAGAATATTCATACAGTACCAGCTTCCTAGATGGTTGTCAGGCTGTATTCTCGGGACTATTGGCCAGCCCACAAAATGGCTTCCTTCACTGCATGTAGATGACGTGGGTTCTTCAAAGAGTTGGTAAAATACTCTGTACAGATTGCTTTGCAAGAGTATATTGCCAATCGTCATCTCTGATTGCATGCCTGTTCATAATTT
The DNA here is from genome assembly GCF_055691185.1 of Crinia signifera. NCBI lineage: Eukaryota > Metazoa > Chordata > Amphibia > Anura > Myobatrachidae > Crinia > Crinia signifera. Next base: position 94,118,394 of record NC_139226.1, on the reverse strand, counting down.
ACTTATTTTTTATTGACTTTATAGTAGTAAAATGTACTGTTGTAACTTCATTTGGAACATGAGGATGACAAGATAAGAGTTTGTATACAACTTCTGCTAGAATCCGGTTGCTATGGAGAACACTTACACTCCAAATCTTCCCCAGGGACACCATTTGTGACATAATCCTCCCCCCCCCCCCTCTTTCCTTATACAAAAAAATGAATAGAGATAGTGGGGATTATGTAAAATGCTGTGAGATTACGGAGCCAGCGTGAATTCTACCCGTTTGCTGCTACGTTTAAAGCGGCAATCAGCCCTATAACTGATTGCCATTTTAAACTTGGCTTTGAAATCACTAAAATCACACCGGTTCCTTAATCTCCGAACTACCACATATTGTAGGCACTGGTGTGTTAGTCCTGTGATTTATAGCCATATGTATCATAGAAGATATGACATTTCAAACTATACCTTATTTAAATGTTTCACTGGTGATTAAGTTACTGTATATTACCTCAGTATTATTCTGTTTATAATAATGTGACTCCAGTTTAGCGTCTTGGGCAATTTCACAGACTAGACAGTTCATCATAATAAGTGAACAAAGGGCACTCAGAACTGAATAGTGGCAGAATAGTGCCAATAAGGCAAAATATTGTTTTATTACCTGCGACATCTTATATAATATCGCTGTGCCATGGTATTTTAAGTTAACCCTTTGAGTGCCAAGTGAATTTGTCCAAATAGGTGTGAAAATTGCCAAGCAAACATTTTTTTTTATTATAATGACCTGTAATGTTATCTTATATAGGAAATATGATCTTTTTTTTATACAATATTTTGTATTTGAATTTGTATAACAAATGTGAGCGACGCTGGCGATTTTAGCAGATATTTTGCACATCTCTCACAGAGATGTTGGCACTCAAAGGGTTTAATCTGTGTGCCAACACAAGATATTTGCATTATTCAAAATGGGGTCACCAGTGTTAGAGATGGGTGACTGCAGATTTACAGCAAGTCCCAAGGGGAAATGTATCAAAGCTTCAGGAAAGATAAACTGGAGAAATTGCACATTGCATCAGCTCATAATTGCTTACTCTCCCGGAGCGGTTTGGGAGGCTCCTGAAAGTCAAGTGCCACTCCCTCACTCCAGAAAGACATCCGGTTGAAGGCTCATTGCACGCAGTTGTCCATGGGCGAGATGTATTAAAGGGAAAATGCGGTAAAACCCCCATTTTACCGCATTTTCCTATGTACTATTACCCGACCACCACGTCACCGCAGTGTAGGGTATCGCCACCTTTGGGTGGCGATACCCTATAGAAGCCTATGGGCTTCTTTTCGCCGCCCGACGCCTCCGCCGAAAAACCCGCCGACCCCCCTCTCCCCCTCCCTCTCTTACCTGGTCCAGGTCCTCCTGGACCCGGAAGGTAACACCTTCCTCCCCCTAGTGACGCAGCCGGACGTCCTTCCGGCTGCAGGGGGGAGGAAGAGGCGCCGGGGACAGCTTGCATAGCTGTCCCCGGCGTGAGGGATGCAGAAGGGGGCAGAGAGGTGATGGAGACCCCCCGCGCACCACATTCCAGGTATCGCGGGGGGCCTCCGTCACCGCATCGCGATGCCAGCCGCATATGTTAGTACATATGCGGCGGCATCGCGGCGGGGGGGCCGCGATGGGCGGCGATGTATTTTAATACATCCCGCCCCATAAGTGGAAAGTCCAGGTGGCGGGAATCGGGTGATGTGATTCACATGCCTGTGATTATGTGGTCACACAAACACGCCCCCAGTACTGCCCCTTATTCAGCGACACATTCCCCACTATGCCCCTTGCTGTGCCAGAATGTCAGCAGGTATGTCTCTGCTTCTAGCTATCTGTTAACTAGCACAGTCTGTGAATTGAGAAGATGTTTGGTTGCTCTGGGCAACTTCACTTTATCTCTCTCAAAGTTTTGATACATTGCCCTTTATATAGATTCTAGGCATAAAATAGAAGTTTAGATACTGTGGGCGAGATGTATTAAAGGGAAAATGCGGTAAAACCCCCATTTTACCGCATTTTCCTATGTACTATTACCCGACCACCACGTCACCGCAGTGTAGGGTATCGCCACCTTTGGGTGGCGATACCCTATAGAAGCCTATGGGCTTCTTTTCGCCGCCCGACGCCTCCGCCGAAAAACCCGCCGACCCCCCTCTCCCCCTCCCTCTCTTACCTGGTCCAGGTCCTCCTGGACCCGGAAGGTAACACCTTCCTTCCCCTAGTGACGCAGCCGGACGTCCTTCTGGCTGCAGGGGGGAGGAAGAGGCGCCGGGGACAGCTTGCATAGCTGTCCCCGGCGTGAGGGATGCAGAAGGGGGCAGAGAGGTGACGGAGACCCCCTGCGCACCACATTCCAGGTATCGCGGGGGGCCTCCGTCACCGCATCGCGATGCCAGCCGCATATGTTAGTACATATGCGGCGGCATCGCGGCGGGGGGGCCGCGATGGGCGGCGATGTATTTTAATACATCCCGCCCTGTATTTGTTATCTGAATGAGGACCACAAAAGCAGCTACATGCGTAGCTTTCCTTATCTCTCGGATACATCGGGACATCTGCCATACGGGCTTGTCGGGGACTAGACCTTTCCTCCTACTAGTCTGTGCTCATATTGCAAAGTTAACCCAAGAAGCATAATCACAGCAAAGCATGCACACATCGCACAGTCTGTAAGTCATGTGAGTTTTTTGGGATTTGGGTGCCCCATTCCACCTGGGTTCACAGTAGGACCTTATTCTGGTCCATTCGCAGCAGGGCTGATATTTTTGTTATGCGCATGTGCATACGCAGGGTGCATGCAAGCACCCAGGACAGTGGGCGGGAGGGTGCAAATAGGGGTGTGGGGCGGCCAATTAGCATATGGGAATGCCCAGCGTTTCATGGGCGTTCCCATGAGACCGCTGGGCTTTCTCATGCTAATGAGGCCATGACGTGGGTGTGGGGGGAGCGGGCAGCTGACCTCATCGAATGTCAGCTGCCCACCCATTTCCTTCCCAGCGTGCACGCGTATGGAAGGCGGGGTTTCGCACGCACGGTCCTGGCCGCATATTCGGATCCGGCCGCACCGATCAGAATAAGGGCCTAAGGGCCTTATTTTGGTTCATTCTTTCTGACAAAATCCTTCTTATGCTGTGTACACACGGGGGAGATATATTGCTCAGCCATATATTGCTGAGCAATATATGGCTGAGCAATATATTGCTCAGTTTCTACTTTACATCAGCGACCAGAGATGGTCGCTGATGAAAAAGAAACTGCCGGGGGGAGCCCGGCAGTGGTAATCAGCTGGTCGCGATATATTGCCGGTGCACACTCCCATTGCGGGCAATATGGTCGCTCAGCGACCATATTTCCAGCGATTTTGGACAAAATTGCCCCCGTGTGTATGCACCTTCAGATGGGCAAAACCATGTGCACTGCAGGTGGGGCAGGTGTTACTTGTGCAGAGAGAATTAGATTTGGGTGGGGTTTTACTTCAAAGTGAGATCTATATTGCAGTGTAAAAATAAAGCAGTCAGTATTTTCCCTGCACAGAAACAAAATTACTCACCCAAATCTAATTCTCTCTGCACATGTTACATCTGCCCCCCCTGCAGTGCACATGGTTTTGTCCATCTAAGAAGGATTTTGTCAGAAAGAATGAACCAAAATAAGGCCCTAAAATTTGTACACCCCACACACCCAAAAAAAAGTTCAACGCCCCCCCCCCCTCCTCACCGTTAACCAGACCGCTGCCATCGCTAGGTCTGTTGCTGCTCCACTGCTGACCCACCAAGACCAGCAAATCTACTTGTCTGCGGTCCCGGTGCTCCTCCTGATACATTGAAAAAAAAATGTCCCTTGCAAAATGGCCGCTGCCTCACAGCAGACAGTTAGTAAGGATGCAATAGGAGGCTGCTGCCTCTTCTACTATCCTCAATAACTGTCTGCTGTGAGGTATCAGCCATTTTGTATGGGACATTTATAATGGCAACAGCAGGAGCGCCAGGACCGTCACCACACGCAGGAATATCTGCTGGTCCCTGCGGTCCAGCAGCGGTGCAGTAATAGACCTGGCAACAGCGGAGGTTCCGTTACCGGAGCAGCAATAGCCCACGCAGATTCCCGGTGCCCAGACTTACCAAGCACCTCCGAAACACTCCAAGCTATTGTTACGCCAATGTATATGGGTTAATAATCTGTTTGTTCACATAGTTTGGAACCAGTCAGTTCTGAAACCACTCTGTAGTATCATATCATAGTGGGCACTTTAAGGATGATAGATACAGGTAATCAGGATTTACTAAATGGTAAAATTAATGATGTACTCGTACTTTTAGGGTGTATATACAGTCACACAACAGTCTGCGCTCAGTAATGCAGATTGGCCTATATATCGGACTGCAATGTGAAAAAATGTTTATCTTTTTTTTGGAAAAGGAATGTAATTGTGTACAATTGGGCTATGAATCATAGAGTTGACTGTGTCTATGTTAACAGTCAATTGGTCGACTAGTTTGATACATGGAAAAGGTTGACGTGTTTTTCAGTTTTATTTTTGTGTCAAAGTTGACACCTTTGCAGGTGGACCTCCAATTAGTGCATGGCGCCCCCCATGCATGTCTCACTTTACTCGCCATGCTGCGATCCAGGTCACTCTACTACCGCAGCAATACACACACTTTACCGTTCCAAATACTCTCCCAACAAGGGGCCTTATTCAGATTTCATCGGTACTGCGCGCATGCGCACGCAGTACCGATTTTGTGCGTCTGCGCATGCGCAGGTGTGTTTCTGCGCATGTCCAGGTGCATGGTGCGTGCACCCACGGCAACCTTTCGGGTCGCCGGGTGCACGCACCCATGGCAGCGAGGGGGGGGGGGCGGAGATGGGCGGGGAGCGCCGGGCTGCCCCATTACCATATGGGAACTATGGGCGTTTCCATGAGAACGCTGGGCGTTCTCATGGTAATGAGGCAGTGACGCGGGTGTGTGGGCCGGGTAGCTGACATCACCGGATGTCAGCTGCCCGCCCATATCACGCCAGCGTGCACGCTAAACGAAGTAACTCAAAAGTCACTTATATAAGCGTGCACGCTAAACATCATTCGATGGTCACCGACCATCGAATGATGTGGGCGGACACCCCAGCAAAGCGAATGGATGTTTATGCAAAACATCCATTCGCTGCTGTGCGGGCGAAGCCGCACTTTGCTGGGGCGGCGGGGGGCGTGCGTTCGCCGGGCGGGGTTTGGTGGACTCGCAAGGCTGCGAATTCGCAGCCTTGCGAATCAACCTGAATAACCCCCATGGTGTGATCCACAGGCATTACCAGACGGTAGTGACCAATATCAGGGTTGTTCTCCAGTAGTAAGCTTTGTGGCCACATTGACCTTGATACTGGTCCCTATGTTCACGTAGCAGTTTCTTTTTATCAATGAGGTATGTTCCCTCCACTCTTCCAGGGTGACACTGACCTTAGGGGCAAGCCCTACTTTCCCATAAAGGTATCTTTACTTTCAAATATCCACTCCTGATAGACTCAAGGTACACACAAATGGAAATGTACTGACCTGGGACAAAGTCCCTATGTTCACATCAGGGTTTCTTTCACTCCAGGAAAACAGACCTCCACTTCTCCATAAAAATAGGGTTTTTTATTCTCATAGACACTCCATAAAACAAAACAATAAAAACTCTATTTTACTAGCAAAAAAAGGAAGTCCCCACAGGTCGGTACAACAGCTTCCAATGATGGTGATTGCAGAGCCACCACAGGAGGATCTTCAGCTACCCCTTTACATTGGGCCAAGATGTTTGTTCAACTCCGGGTGAGAGGAGCATTTGTTAGTGGAAGCTGTTGTACCTACCTGTGGGGACTGCCTTTTTTTGCTAGTAAAAGAGATTTTTTTATTGTTTGTCCATCAGGAGTGGATATTTGAAAGTAAAGATACCTTTATGGGAAAGTAGGGCTTGCCCCTAAGGTCATTGTCACCCTGGGAGAGTGGAGGGAACAGACCTCATTGAAACTGCTATATGAACATAAGGACCAGTATCAAGGTCAGTGTGGTTGCAAAGCTCACTACTGGAGAACAACCCTGATATTGGTCACTACCGTCTTGTAGCGCCTGTGGATCACACCTTGTGTGGAGAGATTGTGTTTTTGAGCTGGTAACCCGGTGTGCATTCTGCCCTGCAACCATAAAAGGGGCGTGGAACATCAAGCTGTTCTTTTTCTTATACCATTCCAAATAGTCCACAAAAAATGGTAAAGTGGGAGAAAGTAACAAAAAAATTGTGAAAAACTCAAATTTTTTACTCTAGGTGGAAGAATTGAATAAATTAATACAATTGTTGCAGGTGTTAGCGTTACATAATTGACTTGCATTTCCTTATTTAAAAACTCTCAGGTATGTGAATTATGTGTTATCACCGAACATAGGAATACCCCTTCATCGTGGCCGGCTTAGTTATACTTCAGCCTCTCCAGCTGCAGTTACTGTAATGTTAAAGTCTCATGTTCTAGACCAGATAAAAGTAAAGCTGATGTAATACTAGTTACCGGGCTCACATGCTTCATAGGAGAACATTAATACTCCTGGACTTGGTCATTGAACTTGGTGTCCCTTGGCACCTATTTTTTTTAGCCCTCATTCATATACATCATTGCCTACTAGTTACCCAATGTTGTGCCAGCTGTGCAATAGAGGGACCATTTCTTTTCAGCGTGAACCAATGGTGCGGTTGATCCATGTTTATTTTTTTTATTTTTTTTTGTTCTATCTAATTTGTTTTTCTTTTAAGAGAATACATGCGGTTCCGTAACTATTATTGCCTCTGTGGGTGCTCCTTGCATACTGTATATGGATTCTGTGTTGATACAATGAAGATTTAAAAAAAATAAAAATAAAGAAATAATTGTCTTCCATTTACTTCTTGCAGGGTCTGAATGTTTTTGGAGCAAACATGTGTATATTAAATTGCAGAAAGAAAGCTCAGAGGTGTCAGTCTTTTTGGGCTTGTCTATCTTTTTTACTTCCCATTCCTAATGAGATTTCTGGAAAATGGCGAGATATCACATTCCCCAATTACCCCATATGCACTTTCAGCTCTAAGAGCAACAGGTAACTTAACAAGAAGTCTCGACTTGTCTGGGATCTTATTTTTCTAAAAATTACCCCTAGCAATGCGTTATACCTTCTCTGTGCCATACATTCACCTTGTTATCCCCTTATGTGCTGACAACACAAACATAATGCTTATTGGAGGGGAGGAGATGTATCAAGCAGTGTACAGGGGAGAGACGTGGACCAGTAAATAGGTTGCCATAGCAACTTGAAGGTAGCAACAAGTACAGTCTGTATATGTTGGATAGAAGCTACTTCTCCACTCACCCACTACTTCACTATGTACTGCTTGATACATCTCCCGCTGGGAAAGATGTCTTGTTCTCTGACTGTTGCTTAAAGGAAAGTTAAATTTAAATAGGAGTGAAACTTCCTTTATTAAAAAAAATACATATATATTATTTATTATTAACAGTTTCTTGTAAATCATCTATATATATATGTTAGGTGTCCGTGTGTCTTGGAAACACTGCCATCTGTTGGCAGTTTGTGAAAATATATCTCTTTCTCTCCCACTCAACACAGAGGCAATCTAGCTTTCAAAGCTTTTGCTTCGAACGGGCTTACTAGTACATACTGTATATATATACATATATATATATATATATATATATATATATATATATATCATGATTTCCAATTCATGTAGAAGACACCAAGTCCCCATGGGTCACAATGGACCAGCACACCAAGTAATATGCAAAAATTATTTGGTACTTGTTTCCTAGCACGGCCACAACGATCATAATCGCGGTCATCGGGGGTAAAATCGGGGCCATCGCGGGCATCGCATGCGCAAAAAAATCGGGTGCGATGGGCCAGACGCGATGCCCGCGATTTCCCCATAGAGAACAATGTTAAATGCCTCAATTTACCCGCGATGACCCCGATTTCCCATAGGAAACAATGTGAAATGGATCAATTTACCCAAATTATCATAGGGAACAATGGTAAATGGGCCAAAAAGCACCCCTGAACATTAAAATGTCCCCCCAAAAGTACTAGATGCCACCCCGCGATCAACGTGAACCCGAAGCGTGGCGAGCGCAGCGAGCCCGTGAGGGGCGGCGGTACGCGTCCTCCGACCTTTTCATACCCCCACTATCCACATCGGCGTGGAGTTGAGAATAGAATAGTGTGGCGAGCGCAGCGAGCCACCGAGCCCGAAGCGTGGCGAGCGGACGCGGATACCTTCACAGTTATACGCGTCCCCTCGCGGGCTTCCCAGGTGTCCATGGCGACGCGGACACCTGTGAAGCCCGCGAAGGGACGCGTTTACCTGTGAAGGTATCCGCGTGCGCTCGCCACGCTTCGGGCTCGGTGGCTCGCTGCGCTCGCCACACTATTCTATTCTCAACTCCACGCCGACGTGGATAGTGGGGGTATGAAAAGGTCGGAGGGCGCGTACCGCCGCACCTCGCGGGCTCGCTGCGCTCGCCACGCTTCGGGTTCACGTTGATCGCGGGGTGGCGTAAACTACTTTTGGGGGTACATTTCACTGGTCAGGGTTTTTTTGGGGGGTTTCTGGCCCATTTACCATTCTTCCCTATGATGATTTGGGTAAATTGACCCATTTAACATTGTTTCCTATGGGAAATCGGGGTCATCGCGGGTAAATTGAGGCGTTTAACATTGTTCCCTATGGGGAAATCGCGGGTGGACCATTTAAGCATTTTTAGGCGCACACGACGTGACCGACCCGATTTTTCACTGTTTTCAATGCATTTCAATGGAAAAATCGGGGGCATCGCGTCGGTCGCGTCGCAGGCCACTAAAATTACCCCCGATGGCCAAGATTTGTGGCCGTGCTAGGAAACAAGTACCAATTATTTAATGTTGAGTCATAGAAGCAAAGGAAAGGCAGAGTATTGCCAAAACGGCCCGTCAGGTCTATGGGACAGAGCTACCCTTGCTGTCTTCAGCTGGTCCAGTGGACCTGATAAGTATATTATTATGCACATGTGTACTATGAGCATCTGTCTGATTGTTGACTTGTCTCAACATTAAATCATTTTTGCATATTACTTGGAGTGCTGGTCCGTTCTGACCCAGGGGGACTTGGTGCCTTCTACATTAGTTGGAAATCACGATATATTGCTTCCTGACCCTGCACCCATTGTTATATGAAGAGTGTGCGTTCCCTACATTTTAAAGTAAAGTTAGAATTAAACAATAGCTAAGCTTTTGCATTTAATATTTATATAGATTTATATGTACTTGATTTTAAAGGAAAATTAAAATAATAACAACACATTTGCATATATAGATATATATATATATATATATATATATATATATATCATATAAAATTAAAAATTATAGGGTTTATAGCTTGAGGTTTTTCAGTTTTTAATTTTTATGATCTGTTTATCTTACTGCCCGTTAGTAAAGTGTTAAACACACGGGACGATTTTTGCCACTTTTCTAACCGATCTAGACAGACCACTTAAAAATTAGGCACTGAACGCTCCGTGTGTATACCCCATAGCGAAAGGGATGTACGGTCCCTCGCGTCGCCATCACTGGCTTGGATCTTGAGCACATACAGGGAAGATCTAGTTAGATCATCTGCATGTGCTTCAAGAACACTGAGTTAGTAGCACAGACCACTCAACACACACCGCTGCATGTGTATGGGCGGTCTAGCCAGAGATGTGTGACTGCTGCATGTGTATGGGCGGTCTAGTCAGCGATGATACACGCTGCATGTGTATGGGCGGTCTAGCCAGCGATGACACACCGCTGCATGTGTATGGGCGGTCTAGCCAGCGATGTGTGCTGGGCGATCTGTGCTAACTAGATCACTCCGCAGCCCAAGTTGTCCTGTGTGTGTACGGGGCTAAACGTTAACACCCCCAAGGGTAAAATGATTGACACACTTAGGCTCCCGAATCAATACAAGTAATTACAAATAATTGCCAAAAAAATAAATGCATAATCAATTCAGTTTTTTCAGCATTGAGACATATTTAGGTGCAATTTATTAATGATTTTTCAAGATTTGTTTCAATTGCTTTAGTTTAAACTTTTTATTTATATCACTAAAGGTGAAAAAGGCATTAATAATGTTAAAGTTGTCCGAATTTTCCTTTACTTACAGAATACAACATTCTTTCTATTTAGCAACAGTTGGTGAAACTGACGTTTTGTTTTTTTAAAATATCTGCAATAATTCATATCATGTGTCAGCACTAAAGGGATTCTAAACCCCCGACCTGCCTGGGCATTACAATTTTATTTTATACAAAGCCTTTTTCATACATAGAGATCATCAAATAGACTAACATGTTTCCACAACCATTCCAGGGAATTTATTTGTTTAGTTTACTAGATAATGGAGGGGAAAACAGTTGCATCTTGTCTGCAGAGACATTTTCTGATCTGATTAAAAGGGAGGAAATAGTGTATCCAGATGGTTTATTTTTTAGATGCCTTCTGATCATTCAATTTTAAACAAAAAAATTCCTGGGGAATTTGCTTGATAATGGATTTTAGTCATCATATCTGCTTTTTAGGCGAAACATTTGTTGGTGGAGAAGTATTTTATAAACCATTAAGCAGCGAGTTACCTGTGAAACGGCTTTTCCAAAACATTGAGTATACTGTGACTTATGCTAACAACATATTCATTTTTATAAAGTTAGCACTTGTGATGTCATTTTCCTTTTGTCAATAGCGGTTTCCCTGTTGACAAAATTATGAAATTATTTATGATCTTAATATTACACAAAGTATGTGTATGTATGTCTACATATCTTATATATGTATGTATGTGTCCAAATATATAATGCACTTACAATTTATTGTGTTCTATTTGTCTGTACTCTATCATTATGTGACATGGGGTAATATATCTTTATGTACACAAGGGAGCGAGTTCAGCACATATCGCTGGCAATATGGTCACTGAGATAAATCGCTGGGAGCGTGCCCCCATGGCCAGCCCTTCATGGTCGCTGGTCGCAGAAGCATGCTCCTCCGATTATGGCTAAAAAATCGCTGGTCGCTGGTGTAAATACACTGTGCAATATATTGCTGAGCGATTATAAGCCAAAATCCCTCAGAATTCATGTAGCTTGGAGTTTTTTGCCAAAATCGCTGGTCGCTGATGAAAACGGTACGCTGAGAAATATATTGCTGAGAGATATTGCCAGTACACTGATTAATATATTGCTGAGCGATTTTAAGCCGAAATCGCTCAGCGACCAAATCACACTGTGAGTACACAGCTTAAGTTTAAAAAATCCACCACTGTTATTTTGGAATGGAGAAGATGGTTCTTTCCCCAGTAAAAGCTGATATGGGGAAATAGTTCCATGACGTGGGACCCTTCTTAATTATTATTATTTTTTTGTATATTGCATTTATAATTTTTCATTTTACTGCTGTTTATTTTATCCCATTCAAAATAAGGTCTACACAGTGAGCGCTGCAGGGTTTTGGCTTTAGAAATGGGACATTTCTAAATACCTAAATACATAACCATGTGCACTTCAAAAAAACATGTGCACTTCAGGTGGGTGCAACATGAGCAGATATATTTATAACCCACCCAAATGTAACTCTCTCTGCACATTTTACATCAGCCCCACCTGCAGTGCACATGGTTTTGTCCATTAAAGAAGGAGTTTGCATTTTGCAAACCAACCTGAATCACCCCCTTAGTTTCCATGGCACATTTATAACAAGTGGAGTCGGATGTAAACCCAGTGTGTTGCTAGCAGGTCACATTTGCTAAGTCCAAGATACATAGTTCTCTGCAGGATTCCTCTTAAGATAGTGGAGTACTTACCTACAAGAGAAAAAATAGCATCACCAGACAGTAGCTATGTCTAAAGTAGGACAAGACAGGAAAAATAGCTATGATGAAGGACGTGTGTGGGGCACGCATAAATGTAGAGCATTCCAGGCACATAGGGTCAAATGTATCAAGCTTCAAATTTGATAAAGTGGAGTGTGACCAACAACCAGCCAATCAGCTCCTACCTTTCGTTTTTGAAACCCAGCCTGTAATATGGCAGCTAAGAGCTGATTGGCTGGCTGTTTATCACTCTCCATTTTATCAGTTTTTGAAGCTTGATACAGCTGGCCCATGGTGACTACAAACATTCCTATGTCAAGAAAAAGCCAAACAATTTCAGAAGTATAATGATAAAGCTTAACAAATACCAATACAACTTGTTCATGAGGTACCAGAAAATACTCAGTGGTTTTAACGAGATATGTCCTAGTATTACAGGCATCTATGTAATTCATTCCTCCTCAGACACTAGCACCTTAAAATGGGGGTTCTTGCTGGGCATGTTCACAAACAAGGAAAAACAGTCATGAGGCCTAGTAAATGCAAGGGCCTGTCTGCTATAATAGCTACACAATGTCCACCATTTTTAGCCAATGTGTTTTCGTGCACAAATGTATGTTTCTTTCTTTTCTTGGGAGAACCATTTTGGGCACAGAGCATGTATCTCATTCCTAATGTGTGCCGCTGAGCGATCTGTCAGGACGAGTGTTCTCCAGTGAGACCCTGACTGGCAATCTAACTAGCTTTATCTAGCATGCTGGATATTAAAGATTAGGATCGCGCGGGGCTGTGCATAGCTATTGCTAGGGCCTCTACACATGTGGGGATATTTTCTAAGTGATCTAGTGAGATATAGTCAGATCGCAGATCGCAAAATGACCTCAAATCACCCCATGTGTAGGTCTCAATAAAATAATAAAATCTTGATAAAGATAATAATCTACTTGTGACTTAACCAAATGTAGTTTTTAGAGATGTGTGGTTTGGTTATATACGAACACATCCAAATTTAAATCCACCCTTTATGAATAAGATACATGTTCTGTCCCCCTATACAATAGGATCTTTTCCCACAAAGAATAGTGCTATCTTTTCCTGTGGTGGTGCACCTTTTAATCTGAATGATTTACTCCCTGTAGACTATTATGGGGTATATTCAATGGATGCCGGATCCATTCCGAAAATTCTTTTGACGTAATGTCATCCATTACTCAAAGCAGAGGCCAAATCCGGCTGTCAGATTTGGCTGCTGATTGATACTTACCTGGCCGGTGCGGGGACCGGGTGAGTGCAGCGGCCGGAGACATCGGGAGCCGGGACAGGGCCGGGTGAGCTGCTCTCACCGGGCCCAGTGGCGGGACAGGACAGTGTGGAAGGTGGGTACAGGAGGCAGTGGGAGGGTACTGGAGGCACAGCGGACAGGAAGACAGTGCCATGTAAGCTCCTGCTGCTCATCCGGCGCCGTGTAAGCTCCTGCTGGTCATCCGGCGCTGTCCTCCCTGCCTCAATCCGACATATTTCTCTGTCGGATTGAGACTGCAGGAAACATGGCAAAAACCTGTTCAGTTTTGGCTGTGTTTCCATCAAAAGCAGGGGGATTAGCGGCTATTCAACTAGCACTGAATAGATCGGAATCCCCTCTGAACTATTCATGTTGAAAACTGCCGTCTTTTCGGCAAGACGGCAGTTTCAACATCAATTGAATATACCCTTAAGTTCAATATATAAACATAGCATATGTGTTGTATCCCAAGACAGTGAAACAATTGTGCCCCTCAGCTGCCTACATTGGGTGGGATGTATTAGGTTGACCTAAAAAAATTGACATGCAAAAGGTTGACATGCCTTTTTCAGATTTTTTTTTTTGTCAATGTTGACACTTGAGCACAAGGAGCATAAAGTTATTAGGCAAAGGGGCTAATATAACACGATTCTTATGCTGAGTACACTCTGGGCAATTTCCGACACCCCCCGGCAGTGCCGGGGGAGTCACAATATAGTGCATACACATTGACTGATATCGCTACCGACATCACCCGCCCCCTGCTCCGTACATGCAGTCGTTGACTAGATAGTCAATATTGAAATGCATGTACAGGTAACAGTGGGGTCGTTAACGATGCACGGGAGCCCACATTGTTAATGACATTGAGAGTACACACTGGACAATTTGCTCTATAGATTGTTATCGATATCATCTGTATCATTAATGATATATCGTCCAATGTGTGCCCGGCTTTATAGAATGCTATCATATTGCCCCCCCCCTTTCTGTGAAACCAAGATTCCTGTTATTATTCTACCCATCCTGCCGATTGCACTAGGAAGGGGGGTGGGATGCGTTCTTTCGACCCTCTCTCATGTGGGACTACCCACAAAATTGTGAACAGGTAAGTATGGCATTGTTACAAAAATTGTAAATGGTAGTTTCCCCCAATATTCTGCCTGTCTAACCCTTTATCGTTATTCTAAGATTCTAAGTAACATATTTGAATGGGTTTTTAAAAAACAAATGTTTTAAATATGTTGATTCACAACTTGTGTAGAGTCACTCAGAGATCAGCACTGTGCTGTTATGATCAGGAAAGATAATATCGAAGTTCTGAAGTGGAGAGTAAAAAATGGTCCATTCAGTGCACATTTGACCGGAAGGGTTTACACTAGTAAAGGAGTTTCAACGACTTCCGTATAAAGTTTGAAATGGCGCCCGCCAATAGACGCAGCAGCAGTCACTTTTAAGTACGATTTACTGTACAATGAGGCCCTTTGTGTTTACTCTAATCCTGCAGCTCCCATGTGGTGCTTGTCTTTGGACATATGCTTTGAAAAAATCTCCAACATTACCATATTAGGCTACACACTCAGTCTACCAATGCCATACATACCTGATCTAGTTTTCAAATGACTCGTGCCCCTTTGAATGCTGGGAAACTGGACTGTTGGCATTTATGCTTATGATAGTCACTACATGAAGTGGTGGAATATATATATGATATAAGCTGTAGTTATTGATGCTTGTCATTATATATTATTATTATATACATCTACAGCTCAATAACCAGTTATTATCGTTATGAAAACATTTTCAACTGTTTTGCAGAAAAATTTACTCCATACATGTAATTCCATACCCATCATGATGGACGGAATTGGACACTTTGTTAATTGACTATCAGTCTGTTATCTCACAGCTGCCATCCTTTCATCTAGATCTGAATGCATTCAATGTCAGATGTAGAAATATTTGCAGGTGAATCAAAATCAGCCCAGATTTATCATTCAGGGCAAAGGCACTTTAATTGTCATAACTGTGCCCTCCTAACCACTTAATTCCTGGCAACATTGGCAGTGGCAGTTTTTACCCCCCCCCCCCCCCTCCAGGTAAAATCCACCCCCTTATTGAAGCTAGATGCAGTCTGTGAGACTGCAGTGGCTTCACTGTGACTGGCATCGACTTCCTATTGGAAGTCCAACCTGCAAGTAACCAAGGCAGTCCCATTTGGAGGTATTCCCCCCTCCAGGGTTCCTCTCTATGGGCTTCTGCGTGGCAGCCCATAAAATATGGGGTCTGTGGATGCACAGTACCTACGTCAGTACTGCTCATGCGCTGGTCCCGATGCCTGAAATCTGTATTGTGCAGGTGCCGGAACTTCCATGGGCCGAAGCAGCCCATAGAAGCTGGCCGCATGCTCAGTACAGAGGTCAGTACTGCCCATGTGCTAGTCTTGGTGCCTATCATCACTGTACAGGCACCAGGAATGCTGCAGCATGGGCCAGGAAGAATGGTGA
Source organism: Crinia signifera (assembly GCF_055691185.1). Classification (NCBI taxonomy): domain Eukaryota; kingdom Metazoa; phylum Chordata; class Amphibia; order Anura; family Myobatrachidae; genus Crinia; species Crinia signifera. The sequence continues at coordinate 94,102,671 of NC_139226.1, read as the reverse complement.
TGGCAGGGAGGTCTGGTGCCGGCATCTGGGCCAGCGGCAGCCACCCTCCTACCATAAGGTACGAGCCACCACTGAAACTTGGTGACAAAAATGGATTTATTAGAGAAATACTTGGCTGTATTCTAAGAACCATAAAAAAGGCCAATTCATTTAGCCGTGAGTTTGTCAATGTGATAAGGGTTTGTGGGATTTTAAGGTAGTAAAACATTACTTAATTTTACTTGCACCCAATGGAAAAATAAACAATGTTAGAACTACCATCATATATTTAGTAGTTTGCACCACTGGACATTGAAGGAAGATCATCTATTTAATATATAGCCGCACTGATATTCAATGAAACTTTAGGAGTGGGGATACAGGGTCTTCTAGTTGAGAAGTCTTATTATTCAGGGTGCAATAATGGCTTATGGCATGTTCCGTCTGTAGTACTGTAGGACAGGACAGTTTGTGATATTGTATATATGAATTGTATTGCGCTAAATCATCCGATCTATAACCATCCATATGAAAATAGTAGTCAAAATTCTCAGCGCTGTCATGGCTGGGGAATTTTTTGTAACCGTTAATGGGGCAGATGTATTAAGTCTGGAGAAGAGATAAAGTGGAGATAAAGTGGACGGAGATAAAGCACCAGCCAATCAGCTGTGTTTGAAATATGACAGTTGGGAACTGATTGGCTGGTGCTTATCTCCTTCCACTTTATCTCCACTTTATCTCCAGTTTATCTCTTCTCTAGGCTTAATACATCTGCCCCAATGGGTGTAAATGTATATCTCTAGCATATTTAATTCTTAAGTTGCTTATTTGAGAGTTGGTGGTTTAGCTTATGGATAAACAGGACCTTAGTAATGTCTAGAGTTCCTTTGTTAATATAACCTTACCCCCCTCCCCCATACTATACTACTTTGGTAGCATTGCCATTGAGGATGTAGAAGTAGGCACTTCAGGACAACAGTTAAATACACATGCATCACTTTGATCCATGGCTGTTCTGCTATTTACCATGGCAGGCTCGAATGCATGATAATTACTTTTTTTGTTTGCACAGTAAATCCATGTAACTTGCACAAGTTTCCTGTATGCGTTTCGGAGACTATGACTATTGACTTTTCTCTTCTTTTTTTTTTTTCCAGAGTGAAAGAATTGAAAAAGGCCAAGGAACTTGAAGAATTAAATCAGCGTCCCTTAGCAATGTGACAGCGCTTTTTGGACTGTTTTCATTTTCTGTTTTTAGCAGAGACATGCAACAAAAAAAAAAATTAAAAATAAAATAATAAAATAACACTGCAGTTTTCAAGAGATCACATGCAGGATTTTAACAGTAATTTTTTTGGTCATTTGCATTTGCACTTTCATGGACAACTTTTGCTTTGTTCAACAAGACATCTTGGATTTTAATCTTCTGTTGAATCATGGGAAACAAAAACAAAACAAAATGGCGCCAGGAGATGATTTGAGAGTAGCTCCTATCTTTGAGATGGGAGCAGCATGATTCACATAGGGCTGAATTCAAACAACGTGTGGAACTGTACAAATATTATACCAAAAATTATTGAGGAAAGGTGGAAATGCACAAGCAAAGCCTGAATGCAAAACCCAGAGCCATCGATCACTCACAAGGAGCTAAGCCCATGGAAATCCTTGAATGAAGAGTATAAAACATATCGACGGACTTATGTTCTTACTGTCCTTACCTGAGCTGCTTCTTGTACAGATCCCCAACTCTGAAGTATTTCTCATACATACACCATATAACATATGCAATGTATATCCATAACATTAGTTACATTAGAGTTTTAGAGCATTATCGAAAAACACAAGTCTACAAAGAATGTGGACTTCACGTGTATCTGCCTTTTAATGTGGTCAGGGAATTCTTCTGACCGTACATTTTGTTATTGGGTTTTTGTTTTCAAAATGCTTTATTGGTTAAGAAAAGTTCTTTCACCCCTATATGTATATAGACATATCTATGCATTGTGCACATTATATTTTACGTGAGAAGGATTTAGTCCATGGTGAATACATTGCTAACACAGAGATAGATAAAAACAAAAATGTTGACATCAACATTTTGAGAATGATACTTAGTAGAAGTTGGTAAATTATATATTATATATCCATCTCACAAAAAAATGATTGTGCACTGTATAATTATTACTACTCCCTATATATATATATTTATTAAATATTCACATAACACATGAAGAACCAACCTCTGGATCCACTGGCCACTTCGTTGAGTAGATAAATTGTCCTGTAGACTTGACTGGACAGAACGTTGGTCAATGTGGACATTTTACACCCTCATCTCTACCAGTGTTTGTAGTCTACATTTTTAAAAGGTGAAGACACCATAGAATGCTGGGACTTTTTCCTCACTATAAAAAATACCAGTATGTTATGCACAAATAATTATAATTAAAAGATATACAAGTTAGTAGGCAGGACAACTACTGTATGTTCTAAAAAATGTATTTTAATTTTGTTTTCATAATTTTCAATGTTCATAAAAGTAAAGGTTTTAGATATAGACTCTACAACCATAGCTGGAAAAAATACAAAAAGAAAATCGATCGCTTTTAAACGTATACTGCCCAAAAGAGTTGCATTTACATTGCCTGAACATTTTGTCACCTAAGAATCAATGTGGTGCTGCGTGCTGGCCAGTTAATATATTTGGTCTTATCATATAACGAACCTGAGAAAGATTTTTATATAGGCGGTAGGACTGGAAATGATAAAGTATTATTTGAAAGAGGTTATTACAGAGTTGAAAGAAGTTACTTATATGGATATGGGTCAATAACATGGCTGGAGATCACTAATATTTGTATAGTTTGCTGGAACGAATTAGAAAAGTGTGGATGTATTACCTGTATATATTGTATATATATAAAAAAATAAGATATGTGCATGAAACAAAAGAAATGAACAAAAAGCAAAGCATTAGTGGCTATGGTCTGTAAAATGAATCCAACATTTTATTTCACTATAAGGGTACTTTATTTTAAATGTTCTTTACAAGAACATTTTTGCTAAAGCATGACTAAACTGCAAAAAAAAAGAGCTACTGTATTTAGACTTAGAAAAAAAGCAGAGTAACATTACTAAATGAATATGTTTACATTTAATTTTTTTTGTCTACCAAAACATTATTTCATCTTATTATTTTTTTTTTTAATTTTCATTTTTTTATTATTTTTTTCATTTATTTTGCCAATGGTGCCAAGTAATGTGAATGCTATATCGCTTAAGAAAATTAAGTTACATTTGCAAAAGCAGATACTCATAAAAAGGTATATACGCTTAACACCATACACTCACGCCAATTAAAAAAAATGTAGACTTAAATTCAATAAAAATGTAAAAAAAATTATAATAATTAAAAAAATATTGAAAAAAATAAATAAATAGTAAGAAAGTAGAAAAAATGTTTCACATTTTCATATCTCCCTGCTGGAAGTCCGAAAATGTAAAATAATTGCACACGAACAAAAGTGTAAAAAAAAAAAAAAAATGATGCAAACTGGTCTTGTAGGGAACTCATGGTATATATGATTATTTCCACACAGAAACAAGCCAAAGTGATCAGATTATGAGGTATTTGAAAGACAGAATAAAAAATACAATATAAGTGTGCTTCGGTATTAAACTTTTGCCATTTATTGTCAAGATTTGTCTAATCTTTTAGAATACAATCTGTTACATATTTGATTGTAAGGGGAGACAGTACTATACAGGGTGTACTAGCCTTTTTCCCCTATAAAACAGTTTCTACTGTATAATTTTTTTTTTTTATACTGAGAAGTAAAAATGTAAAGATACACAATGTGCATATGTAAGAAACTTTTAACCAGGTTAAACAGACAAAGGTTTGAAAATGAAGCTAAACAATTGATGAGGTCAGTACTCTTGTTGCATTTTTTTAATAACCGTTAATTTCCTTTCATTCGAGATGTACAGATAGGAACGAGCTTAAAAAAAATGATGTATATGTTCTATACTTCTCATGAGATCACGCACAATCCGCCATTATGAATAGTCTGTACATTAAAAATAGATATATACTGCTCTTTTTTGATGGGACATTGAGTGTCCTAAGAAGAATGTATTTTATTATGAAATCATGAGGAACGGGAAGAATAACATATCAAAACGCCTTTTTGGAATAACAACACTGCTCTTATGTATTAGTATTAGCATTAAAAGAACTTTTAGAATTTTGTTATCTGGAATTGTATATTAAATATTTCCACTTTTCATGAAGAATGTAACTTTTTCTCACCCTGACAAGAGTACTGGTCTCAGTCGTAATGCTGTATTCTCTGTATATTTGTACTAAAAAAAAACAAAAAAGGTCAGTGTTGTTCAGTGTGTCGATAATGTTATCAGATCTGTAACATGCAGGACCTTTTCCAAGCTACTGTACCAACATAAATGCAGTCACAAGGGCCTGTTCGAGAGCATCAGATGCAATGAGCTTTTCAGATTACACAGGGCATCTGAAAAAGCCAACTTTTTTGCAATAGACCATTCCTTGGCTGTGAAATTTTTGGATTTTGAATGTAAGATGCATACAAACAGTTCACTTGTACGGGATACATGACTTTTCCCAAGTGCCAGGAGTCTGTCATAATGTGTAACTGTTAAACTTCTGCTGTCTCTCAGCCTTTTATTTTAAGCTTCTAGTGTGAACATTAAAATCAACAACAAAACAACAAAAACCCATCTGTACTGTGTGAGAGAAATAGAAATATAACGTGAAATCCCTACATGGTTGCACGCTTACGGCAGTTCCACACAGTAGTTGGCGCCAATGGGGGTCCCCAAGGCTTGCATGTAAAGCTAATATAGATGTCTTTTTTTGTAAGTTTTATTTTTGTAATTGTGCATGTAAGAAAAACATCACTGAAATCAATGGATCTGTTGAAGAACTCAGCTGCTGGAACCATGCAAAATGTTTTGAATTGCCCTTAAAAAAAAAAAAAACCTATGGAAAATGTTTTCTGAATGCTTTCTATTCTTCCTGCTGTAAATTAAAAAACAAAAAAAAAAAACAAATTAAATTTCCCCATATTATTTGTGTTTCTCTGCTTAATTATTTAGATAGATTATTCTAGATATTATTTCCCTGTCATTTAAATCTCTCTCTCTATCTTTCTCCAAGGGCGTAACTACCATAGGTGCAAGGGGTGCAGCTGCTATGGGGCCCAGAGCTGAAGGGGGCCCATCTTTGCTGTCTAACAAAGATGTTTTACATACATTTATCGCCATCATTTGCTAAATAGGGGGCCCTTAATTTTTTTTTGCTATGGGACCTACTAATATCTAGGTATGCCTCTGTCTCGCTCTCAATCATCTATATATATGTCTAGTGTCCATGAGTCTCCAAAACACTCATCTGCTGGCAGAAAGTGAAACTACATCTTTTTCTCACACATTCACAAACACAGAAGGTAGCAGACTAGCTACCGAAGCTTTCGCTTCGAGTGGGCTTACTCGTTTATATATATATTCCAACAAAAATACCACTGTGGGATTCGAATGGTCGACATTGTCTATGGAGACAGTCAATAGGCCTGAGCTATGTTATCTACCAGTCTCTCCCATTGTTCCAGTTTCCCAGGGAGGCTTCCGTCAGAGGGCCGCGACCTGCTGGGTGGACGCAGCCAAATTCCCCATATGCGAAGACAATACATTAGACCGGTGATACTTTCTCCACTGGGTCCCTCCGTATCGGAGCAGCCATCTACAGTGGATCCACAGCAACCAGGTGTGACAAGGTGTATGTTGAGTTTAAGAGAGGATAATATGGGTATGCAGGAATGGGGGTATGTGAGTGTTCAGGAGGGGTACATGTGGGTCTGCTTGATGGAGGGTTATGGTGTGGAGTGGGGGCATGTACCTGTAGCTGAGCAGGAGGGGACATTTGTTATGTGTAGGAGGGTTTAATGAGCAAGATGTGTGCATGTTGGTGTACAGAAGGGGGGCATGTGGACGTGTAGAAGAAGACCATATTGGTGTGCAAGAAGAGGGACATGCTAGTGTGTAGGAGCTAGGGATGCCAATCCCGGGGCATTTTTTCAATCCCGGATTTCGGGATTGAAAAATGCTCAATCCCGGGATTCTCGGGATCGGCATCCCTAAAAGAAAAACATGCCCTGTCCACCTGTTTAATCGACATGGCAGGGGGGGGGGTGCACATGGTCGGGCGGGCATCGACAAGGGGTGGGCGGGCATCGACATGGGGGGCGGGCGGGCATCGACATGGGGGGTGGGCGGGTGGGCATCGACATGGGCGGGCGGGCGGACAGAGCAGCGCTGCGGGGGGGTGCCTGCTGCAGCCCCGCAGATTACCTTACATAGGCGGGCTGGAGTAGGGCACATAGCGCTGCGGACGGTGAAGCTTGCAGGAGGGGAGGTCAGTGCGGCCGGAAGCAGTCACCTGTGATAGGCTGCTGTGGCCTGCGCAGCGTGACAGTCAGAGGTCACGCTGCGCAGGCCGCACGCCGGGGTCGGGAACAGCCGGGCAGCTTCTGAGCGGGTGCTCAGAAGCTGCTCTGCATTAGACTGCGCGTCTAATCCCGAAATCCCGGGATTGGATACTCCAATCCCGGGATTGAAATCCCGGACATTTTGGGGCCAAATCCCGGGATCCCGCCGATCCCGGGATTGGCCACCCTAGTAGGAGCTGCAAGCTAGTGTTCAGGAGAGGAATGTGTGCATGAGATGTTGAAAATATATGAGAAAAGCTGAGACCACTAAGGGTACTATCACCCAACTAAAACAGAGGGGAAGTGGGGAGGGAGAGCCATAATTGAAGAGCTATTAGTCTGAACCACCAGCATGCAGGACAGTCTTACCTTGCTAGAGAAAGCAGTTACTGATGCTGAATAAGGCCCATAATACAGTGGTTGAGGAGGATTTATTACAGTGTGTGTGTGTTCTTTCATGAATCATTATGCTGTTGTTCTGACATTATAACGTGTAATGTTTGATAGTGTTGTACTATTGACCCAAACACAAGCGTTTTATAGCCAAACTTTTTCCACGCAGATATTACTTTTTTCGGTACTTGTGGAGTATCACGGCTCCCACGACCTGCATCGTATGCAGATTGTATGCTAAAAATCGCATCGCATGCGATCAAAAAATCGCATCGCATGCGATCAAACACATTTCAATGCAGAATGCATTGAAATGTGTATTAAACTTGTGAAATGCCCCCAAATGCCATTTTTCATAGTGCACCACCCCCACTATCAACGTCAACCCGAAGTGTGGCGAGCGCAGCGAGCCCGCGAGGGGCGGCGGTACGCGTCCTACGACCTTTTCATACCCCCACTATCCACGTCGGCGTGGAGTTGAGAATAGAATAGTGTGGCGAGCGCAGTGAGCCACCGAGCCCGAAGCGTGGCGAGCGCAGCGAGCCCCGCGAGGGGACGCGGATACCTTCACAGCTATACGCGTCCCCTCGCGGGCTTAACAGGTATTCGCGGACCCTCGCGGGGCTCGCTGCGCTCGCCACGCTTCGGGCTCGGTGGCTCGCTGCGCTCGCCACACTATTCTATTCTCAACTCCACGCCGACGTGGATAGTGGGGGTATGAAAAAAGGTCATAGGACGCGTACCGCCGCCCCTCGCGGGCTCTCTGCGCTCGCCACGCTTCGGGTTGACGTTGATAGTGGGGGTGGTGCACTATGAAAAATGGCATTTGGGGGCATTTCACTTCTTTAATACACATTTTAATGCATTCTGATGCATTTCAGTGCAAAATCGGGTGCCATCGCATCGCATCGGATGCCATCGTATGGCATCCGATGCGATCGCATACGATTTTTGAGCTAAAATGCTCAAAAATCGGTAAAACATCGTATCGTATCCCACTACATATGGCATACGATGCCATGCAATGGCATACGATTTTTGAGCAAAAATGCTCAAAAATCTGTAAAACATTGCATCGTATGCCATCGTATGCCACTACATATGGCATACGATGCAATACGATGGGAGCCGTGATACTCCACAAGTACCCTTTTTTCTTTTCATATATCTTCTTTGAAAATTCTTGCTAAAAACTCCATTACAACCAGACCCAGGGGCGAATTTAGGGGTCAAGCCGCCCCTAGGCACAACATTTTTGTGTCCCCCCCCCTCCTATTTTAATGTAATCATATATGTATATACAATGTTGTTTATATACAGGTCGGGTATCCCGTATCCGGGCATCCCGTATCCGAATTATTCCAAAAACCGTGGTTTTTTGGAATAATTCCAATTCCCCCCTCCCCCTAACCCTCTTTTAATACTTACCAAGTCCTCCGGCGTCCATAGCAGGCCTTTAGCATCCTCTCCGGCGTCTCCAGCGGTCCCAGGAGTGCTTTGCGCGAGTGCGCGCGCGCGCCGGTGACGTCACCGGCGCGCCTGGGAACTTGCGCAAATCACTCCTGGGACCGCTGGAGACAGTGCTGGTGGCCTGCTGTGGACGCCGGAGGACTCCATGGACGCCGAGGGACCATCGGGGACCCACCAGGGGCAGGTAAGTATGCCTAAAAAAAAATATTCCAAAAACCGGAATATTCCCTTATCCGGAATGCTCATGGTCCCGAGCATTTCGGATAAGGGATACTCAACCTGTATTTCATTAAAATTTAACTGTAGCCCACCTCACTGTACGGAGGACCCGGAGGGAGGGAGGCACTTATTAGTACAGTGTTTTACAGACTGTGTGTGTGTAGAGTAGCCAATGGGGGGCGCCGGCAGCAGTGAGTGAGACATTTCCGGACGTGCAGGGGGACCATCGGACCCAGCCACTAAGCGGTGATGTAATGTGCATGGCACAGCGGATGGGCAGTGGCGGGTGATGAGTGGCGCTGCCGCCTACACATGATAATTCATGTCTGTGGCGGCGGCGCTCGTCACTCGTCACCCGCTGTGCCATGCTGCTATTTAACAGAATGTCAGCCTGCCTGCCGCCCTTAATTGGTGTCACCCTGAGGCCGGTGCCTCACGTGCCTAGGCACAAATCCGGCCCTGACCAGACCCTCATATTAGCTTAAAACTGAGGAATGTCACCTGTGGGTGTAAAACATGTTACACAAGAGGTACTAGAGTACACACAGAAGGCAATACCTATATGCTATTATGTCTGTTACACTGGTGAACGCAGACATTTAGTGCAGTGAACCAGTGATCCTCATTCGTGGCTGTTGGTTCAGCCAACAAAATTGCTGCTTCTTTAGAGTGCAGCTGATGGGATCCACAATAAGCAGAAAGGGCGAGTGCTGACGATCTTCCTTAGGCGCCAAAGGTACCCAATTTACCACAAAGGATCAAATGAATAAGAGACCAGCTGAGTTCTGTAAAAGCCATAGAACGTCTACTGGGATAGCCAAGCAAGGCAGACTAGCTGTAACCATAGGTGTATTAATAATGGGTGTGCCCTTTCATAAAACATGTTCCTGGAGATGTTTGTCATAGATATCACCGGGAATATGATGTATGCACCATGTTTCCGGAGATCTACTTCACTCTACAGAAATCACTGGGAAGATGGCACACCCTCGAGTAGTCTCCTTCCTCACGTACTCACCCTACCTCTTTACCTCACCTGTGCTCTTGTCCTTTTCTTCCAGGGGTGGCAGGGGTGCTCTATCTTCCATTCAACATGTAGGACCTGGAGCAGTAACTTCTGCTAATTACTCCTTTACTGCACAGGTGGTGGGATTGAGAACACTAATGTGTGGAAGGGCGCACTTAGCTGAATGAAGGGTCCCTTGTAAATGACTTCCATGGAGGTAGGGGGGTGTTTTATACGCAGGGGAGGGTTGGATAATGGAGTGGACTTAATATTCGTCATTTTCCGGTGGAAGGGCAGCTTGTTTGACTGCAGATATCTCCATTATCTGGAAGTAGATTTCTTAGCCTTCAATAGTATAAAAACCTAGAGTCCCAACTTTCAGGAGGTGCTAGGAACTTGGGGATCAGAGATCAGGAGCCAGAGCAATCCATTGACAAAAATATAAAACTGTACACCAGACGTTTGGAGCTGGAGCTGGAGCAGGGACCGGCTGCTGGAAGGCTGATATCTCTGGTTCTCGACAAGATAGAGACAAGCCACTAGTGTCGACAGAAAGGGGAGAGTCCCAGCTTTTGTAATATACTCTCACAGTCAGAGAGAACCTGAGAAATATGACCGGGAATTGCAATTAATAGGTCAGTTGTGGACTTCTGCTTTGAAGTTGGATATCTCCAGTTCCCCAGGGCCGATTTTTAAAGTTCTAGTATTCCTGGAAACAGGGGATCCTCAGCTATCAACATTGGGCCATTATATACCTGGGGCCCCTGGGCAAGTGCCCATTAAGCCCATACGAAAAGACGGCCCTGCCTCTACTTCATCTTCAGTCTCCTCGACAATTTCGACACCTACTTCTGAACTGATGCCGATTTTAGTTCTACCAGCTATACCCCTATTTATGCTGTATTTTATCAACACACCCTGTACGTTACCTTGTAATTTGTTTTTTTGTTTGCTATGTATGGCACTGCGGACACTTTGTGGCGCCTTATAAATAAACGTACTACTACTACTATTAGTCTACTAGGCCTGGAACATGAGTATTTACAATGGGCAACAAAAACTCTACAACCAAGCATTGGGCCTGATTCAGACCTCTTCACTAAGCTGCATATACTCGCAGCCTAGAGAACAGGAAAACACCGCCCCACCAAACACCTGCCCGCTAACATGTGAGTGGATGTGTTCGCATACACATCCACTCCCATGCGGCCCAATGGAAGAGTGATCATTCGATGGTCGCTCACCATAGAATCTTTTCTATTCCGTTAGCTAATAGAAGTCGTGCCCTTTATCTTGGCTGGAAATGGCCAAATTTGGGGAGGGCGCTAACATCCTGTGACGTCAGCCACCCGCCCCGAGCAGGCATTTACTTGCCTGCGTTCGCAGGAGTGCGCCCAGTGTCTTCATGGGCGCAACAATAATTTTTTGTGGGCACTCCCATGAAATGATGCGCCCACCTCCGGTCCTCCCTTTCCCGGAGGGAACAGCCGGCAAGTGTGAAACTTGCTGAAGCTGTGGCGCTCCCGGAGTTTGTGTATGTGCATATTCGTGCATGTGTAAACCCCATACATGGGGGACAAGGCCTAAATCAGACCCTAGCTAATGGGTTTGAATTGGCCCCATAGTAGTGGGGGACATTTATTAAAATCAGGGCACCCCACAAACAGGGTAGAGAGATCTGTTTTCTTCAAGTGATTTGTGAACAATATGTAAATAAATTGAATTGTGAAATGTGTGGACACGACACAGAGAAATGATGCACCCTCCCTAACACACCCACATACACCCCCCTAAACACACACACACTCCCCTTTTAAGCAAAAGAACTTTACCACAAAATGGACTTCCATTGGAATGTGTATACTGTATATCTGTAATGAATTCTCTGTGACCTGGATGAGACGATGCATGTAACTGGCTGTTATTTTCATGCTTCCTCCTGTTGCTGATAACATTTCCTGCTATTGTACTTGTATTCACACTCGCGTTATTGCTGCAGTTTTCCTCAATCCTGGAGAATACAGTTTTAGTTTCTTTTTAATTTTAAAGTGACAACTCTTTCCAACAAATATGGGCACATGCACCATAAACACTGTCCCCCATTTACACATGCGCCATAAGCACTGTCCCCATTTGCACATGCACCAATACACACAGGGCCGTATTCAGATCTCATCGGTACTGCGTACATTCGCACGCAGTACCGATGTTGCACGTCTGCGCATGCGCAGGCGTGTATCTGCGCATGTGCAGGCGTATGGTGCGTGCACCCACGGCGACCTTTCGGTTCACCGGGTGCACGCACCCATGGCGGCGTGGGGGGGGCGGAGATGGGCGGGGGGCGCCGGGCTGCCCCATTACCATATGGGAACGCCCAGCGTTCCATGGGCGTTCCCATGAGAATGCTGGGCGTTCTCATGGTAATGAGGCAGTGACGCGGGTGTGGGGGGCGGGTAGCTGACATCACCGGATGTCAGCTGCCCGCCCATATCCACACCAGCGTGCACGCATATGTAAGTGACTGAAAAGTCACTTTTATAGGCGTGCACGCTAAACATCATTCGAAAGATGTGGGCGGGTACCCGAGCCATGCGAATGGATGTTTATGCAAAACATCCATTCGCAGCTGTTTGGGCAAAGCCGCACTTTGATGGGGCGGCGCGGGGGGGGGGGGGCGGTCATTCTCCGGGCGCGGTTTGGTGGACTCGCAAGGCTGCGAATTCGCAGCCTTGCGAATCAACCTAAATAACCCCCACAGTCCTCCACTTACACATGCACCAATACACACAGGGCCTTATTCTGGTTAGGTTGGTGCAACGTACGTACGGTCCGTTTCACCGTACGTTTCCCGTACGCGGACGGTGAGCGTAAGTCTGCCCACAGAACAGCCGCATAAGGACGGTCACAAACACCGACAATGGGGAGTGGTGTACACTTGAGCGTACCCCACCGTATACGGACGGGTCTCATCCGTTTTCACACCACATCTTCCGTATATCGGAGCGTACGCCACAGTGCAATGGAAAACTCAGCGTGTGTCACCGAATGTGAGAGTGAGCGTACGTCCGTGCACGCTGGCATACCCTTCACATATATGGCACTGCAAATCTTGCCTTTCAACTATAATTAAGACAATTAATTAATTATTCTAACTGTTATTCAATAATTGTTTTCTATGAACTCAATTGTCTACCTTAATAAACACCCTAATAAAAAAACATTTTAACCCTCATTACATGCATATTTATTATGTTCTAATGTTGCATTTTAATCACTATCTATGTGTCCCCACATTGGTTTTACTTTTAAATAAAGTTATGTTGGTGTTACAGTGAAAAAGTTGACACATGTCGACTTCTGTGAATTGAGTGTCCTGCTTTTTAAAGTATACAAAAACACTTACTGAAAGGGTGTAGATGGTTATAAAATAACTACCTTGACATATATAAGCAGGTCTTAGAATGAATCTTACCTAAAATTAAACCAACCTTTACATGTAGAGAAGTGTAGAAAGATATGCTTCCAATGTGTTTGAGGGCTGTGTGTGGCTTGCAGGTAGTGAAATCATGTTTTTTACTTAATAGGCTGCAGCATTGCTTATTACATTCAGGTGTATGTGTGTGACTAGTAATCAGCGTTAATTAGCAGACCCAGGCGTCCGCTCTCATATGGTATCTCTAGGGGTGGTCTGGAGCTATCTTTGGCGTCCGCCTGTTTTTGGCCCAAAATGCACGGTGCGTTCGCCGAGCGAGCGGTTGTAGCAACGTACATTTTTGGTGCACACCCCTGTGTAAGCCCATGTTTACACCCAGTTTTCTCATTATTCCGGCCGCTCCCCTAAAAACGCCCCCATGCCGCCCACAATGACTGTACTCTTGTGGACAGGTTTTTCACACAGAGAGACCCGTCCGTGAGCGGTGTGAGGTCGCCGCCCATGCGCATAGCGAAAGCTACACATGCGCAGATGAAAAAAACCCTGATCCGCCCGTATACGGTCCCACCGTACCGAGCAGAATAAGGCCCACAGTCCTCCACTTACACATGCACCATGAACACAGTCCTCCACTTACACATGCACCATAAGCACGGTCCTCCACTTACACATGCACGGTCCTCCACTTACACATGCACCATAAGCACAGTCCCCCACTTACACATGCACCATAAGCACAGTCCTCCACTTACACATGCACCATAAACACAGTCCTCCACTTACACATGCACCATGAACACAGTCCTCCACTTACACATGCACCATAGGCACGGTCCCCCACTTACACATGCACCATAAGCACGGTCCCCCACTTACACATGCACCATAAGCACAGTCCTCCACTTACACATGCACCATAAGCACAGTCCCCCACTTACACATGCACCATAAGCACAGTCCCCCACTTACACATGCACCATAAGCACAGTCCCCCACTTACACATGCACCATAAGCACAGTCCCCCACTTACACATGCACCATAAGCACAGTCCCCCACTTACACATGCACCATAAGCACAGTCCCCCACTTACACATGCACCATAAGCACAGTCCCCCACTTACACATGCACCATAAACACAGTCCCCCACTTACACATGCACCATAAGCACAGTCCCCCACTTACACATGCACCATAAGCACAGTCCCCCACTTACACATGCACCATAAGCACAGTCCCCCACTTACACATGCACCATAAGCACAGTCCCCCACTTACACATGCACCATAAGCACAGTCCCCCACTTACACATGCACCATAAACACAGTCCCCCACTTACACATGCACCATAAGCACAGTCCCCCACTTACACATGCACCATAAGCACAGTCCCCCACTTACACATGCACCATAAGCACAGTCCCCCACTTACACATGCACCATGAACACAGTCCCCCACTTACACATGCACCATAAGCACAGTCCCCCACTTACACATGCACCATAAGCACAGTCCCCCACTTACACATGCACCATAAGCACAGTCCCCCACTTACACATGCACCATAAGCACAGTCCCCCACTTACACATGCACCATAAACACAGTCCCCCACTTACACATGCACCATAAGCACAGTCCCCCACTTACACATGCACCATAAGCACAGTCCCCCACTTACACATGAACCATAAGCACAGTCCTCCACTTACACATGCACCATAAACACAGTCCCCCACTTACACATGCACCATAAGCACAGTCCCCCACTTACACATGCACCATAAGCACAGTCCCCCACTTACACATGCACCATAAGCACAGTCCCCCACTTACACATGCACCATAAGCACAGTCCCCCACTTACACATGCACCATAAGCACAGTCCCCCACTTACACATGCACCATAAACACAGTCCCCCACTTACACATGCACCATAAGCACAGTCCCCCACTTACACATGCACCATAAGCACAGTCCCCCACTTACACATGCACCATAAGCACAGTCCTCCACTTACACATGCACCATGAACACAGTCCTCCACTTACACATGCACCATAAGCACGGTCCTCCACTTACACATACACCATAAGCACGGTCCCCCACTTACACATGCACCATAAGCACGGTCCCCCACTTACACATGCACCATAAGCACAGTCTTCCACTTACACATGCACCATAAGCACAGTCCCCCACTTACACATGCACCATAAGCACAGTCCCCCACTTACACATGCACCATAAGCACAGTCCCCCACTTACACATGCACCATAAGCACAGTCCCCCACTTACACATGCACCATAAGCACAGTCCCCCACTTACACATGCACCATAAGCACAGTCCCCCACTTACACATGCACCATAAGCACAGTCCCCCACTTACACATGCACCATAAGCACAGTCCCCCACTTACACATGCACCATAAGCACGGTCCCCCACTTACACATGCACCATAAGCACGGTCCCTCACTTACACATGCACCATAAGCACGGTCCCCCACTTACACATGCACCATAAGCACGGTCCCCCACTTACACATGCACCATAAGCACGGTCCCCCACTTACACATGCACCATAAGCACGGTCCCCCACTTACACATGCACCATAAGCACGGTCCCCCACTTACACATGCACCATAAGCACGGTCCCCCACTTACACATGCACCATAAGCACAGTCCCCCACTTACACATGCACCATAAGCACAGTCCCCCACTTACACATGCACCATAAGCACAGTCCCCC
Organism: Crinia signifera; assembly: GCF_055691185.1. Classification (NCBI taxonomy): domain Eukaryota; kingdom Metazoa; phylum Chordata; class Amphibia; order Anura; family Myobatrachidae; genus Crinia; species Crinia signifera. The sequence goes on along the minus strand of NC_139226.1, from coordinate 94,086,889 downwards.
ACTTACACATGCACCATAAGCACAGTCCCCCACTTACACATGCACCATAAGCACAGTCCCCCACTTACACATGCACCATAAGCACAGTCCCCCACTTACACATGCACCATAAGCACAGTCCCCCACTTACACATGCACCATAAGCACAGTCCCCCACTTACACATGCACCATAAGCACAGTCCCCCACTTACACATGCACCATGAGCACAGTCCCCCACTTACACATGCACCATAAGCACAGTCCCCCACTTACACATGCACCATAAGCACAGTCCCCCACTTATACATGCACCATAAGCACAGTCCCCCACTTACACATGCACCATAAGCACAGTCCCCCACTTTTTTTTAATTCAATACTCTTTATTTCATATTATAGACATTTACATACATATAATTAAAAAAAGATACCGTTTCACTTTTTCCATACATAAATACATTACAAACAACTTACAATACTAACATATACATACAGGCCATCACATATAATCCTTTCTCTAACTTTGCAATATATTGTTCATTATCTCTGAGATTTAGTTACAGTGCAGTCAGTTTACACAGCATATATAGCTCTATTTGATGCGTTATTAATTTCCACAGATTTATATAACTTTTAGTGCTTTTGTGTACTTTACATGTGCATTCTTTCATTATGCATTATTATATAATCCTAATTTTTGTATATTGAGTGAAGTATAATTAAAAGTGACTGTGCTTTAAGAATTTTTTTTTTTTTTTATATAGCTAGACATGTGTATCTATATAAGTATATGGCTTTATTCTGATGCCTATATATACCGGTGTATGCTTATATTCATGCACTTATATATTCAGTATCCCCTGTGTGGTGTCTATGTTTATCATATATAAATCTTCTATATTACCTCAATTAATGAGAGCTCCTCATTTAGTCTAACATTGGGGGAGTTGTACCACCTACCCCATTTGCTGGGAAATTTACTTATCCTATTTCTTGAACTGTACATATATCTCTCGTGTTTAATCAGTTCCTCCACAAGTACTCTCCATTTCATGATTTCAGGCAGCCTAGGGGAAAACCACAACCGTGCGATTGCCACTTTTGCCATAGTGACAAGGCTTAAAACATATTGATTTAGTGACGATGAGTGGTCGCCTCCTATTTCTATACAGAGAATGCAAGCTCTGGGTCCAAATTGGGCTAATAGCAGGATTGTGGCCTTAATATCATCCCATACTGCCTGCCAGAATGCATTTATCCCCGGGCATTCCCATAGCAGATGCAGGAAGCCAGCTTCCTCCTTTGCGCATTTTGGGCATCTTGTATCTCCCCTCAGACCGGCTTGATGCATCCCCATTGGTGTACGATAGACTCTATGAAGTATAAAATAGTGAATTTGTTAATATCTAACACTAGATGTTGCATGTTGTATAGATCTTAGCACTCCCTTCCATGTCTCATCTTCTAATGGCCCTACTTCTATCTCCCATTTTACTCTTAGTTGCTCCAATTGGGTGGGGCATTGAGCATTATTTATTGCCGCATATACTCTGGAGATTTTCCCTTTATTACCCAATTTTTGAAGCATTAATTTGACAGGGGATGAAGTAGTTACCAAAATGAGACCCTTAAATTGACATTGTATTGCATGCCTCAGCTGTAGGTACCTAAAGAAGTCTGCGTTTGCAATATTATACTCTACTTGTATTTGTCTAAATGATTTAAAGACTCCGCTCGAGTATAATTGTCCTATATTGGTGATGTTTTTTTTCTGCCATATGTTGTCTTTTGACAATTTATCTAGCTCTGTATAGCTTTTATTATTCCACAAAGGTGAGTCAATGTCTATTTCAGACCATTTCCCTATTTTATGCGCCAATCTCCATACCATCAGAGCCTGTCTGAGTATATGCGGCAAACTGGTTGCGGAAGTACCCGATAGTAAGAACAACAGGGGAGAATACCACTTGACTATTTGTTCTTCAAAATACGCTTGTAATGTTCTCTCCATTGTGTTTTTTACCCATGATTCTAAGTGTATTATTTGGGAGGAAATATAATAATTCCTTAAATTCGGTAGTGCTAGTCCACCTAGTTCTTTTTTATTATATAATGTTTTTATTGCTATTCGTGGCGATTTATCTTTCCAAATAAACGAGGATAATATTTCTTCTATGGCTGTAAACACATACTTTGGAATGTAGACTGGTGAGTTTTGCCAGACGTAAAGGTATTTAGGTTGAACTATCATTTTAAACATATTTATCTGCCCCGTAACTGTTATTGGCAATTTTTTCCATATATGCTGTCGTTCCTTAAAATTTGTTGTGACTGGTTCTACGTTCAGTTCTACATAATTCTGTGCATATGGAGTTATCCAAATACCTAAATATTTGAACTTAAGAGTCCATTTTAGGGGGGATACGATTTGTTTTATCTGGGGAATATTCCCTGATATTGGGAGTATACTGGACTTACTCCAGTTTATACGGAGTCCAGAATAGTTTCCGAATCCTTTTACAACATCAAGCATGGTTTGTAATGAATTACCTGAATCTCTCAGGAACAGGAGCATGTCGTCTGCATATAATCTCTATCCTCTATCTCCCCTATTTGTATTCCTCTGATATCGGGGTGTGCCCGTATAATACAGGCTAATGGTTCGATTGCCATAGAGAACAACATTGGGGACAGGGGGCAGCCCTGTCTGGTGCCTCTATTTAATTTAATTGGGGTTGAAATATATCCGTTTGCTGTTATCATTGCAGTTGGCTGTGCATAGAGTAATTTTACCCACTTAATACATTTTGGGCCACATGCACATTTTCGTAATATTGCTCATAAATAATTCCATTCGACAGTGTCAAAGGCCTTGGCTGCATCCAAGGATACAACCAAGGCCTCGGCCGGCGAATCCTGTCCCCTCTGTAGATGGCAATATAATCGTCTCAAATTTTGCATTGTGGATCTTTCTGGCATAAATCTAGTTTGATCTGGATGGATCACAGTTGTTATTATTCGACTTAATCTAGTAGCTATCACTCTAGCAAGTATTTTTGCATCTGTATTTAATAAAGAAATAGGCCTGTACGAGTCTGGGGATAATGGATCCTTGTCTTTTTTGAGGATCAATACTATAACTGCTTCTGACATGGTTTGCGGTAGTGAACCCCATTCCAAAAGTGTATTATATAGTTCAGTTAGATAGGGAATGAAGAAATCTCCAAATTTTTTGTACACCTCGGTGGGGATTCCATCCCGTCCTGGTGCTTTGGAGGCCGGAAGTGCAGCAACTGCCTTTCCCACCTCCTCTGTTGTAAATGGGGCATCTAACATTTGCACATCCTCTTTTGAGGTTGCCTCCCAGTGTTAAGACACCAACAGCCGGCCCGCTCCCCAGCACCTCCGGCATCCACGCCAGCAAAAGTGTAGATCCAGTGCAGACTCGACTAGCTGCGGCTGCTTCCCAGCACCGGGACACCTCAGGTCAGCCTACGTCTACGCCAGCAAGCATCCGGCTCTCGTACCGGCTCATTTGTCAGAAGGGTATGCCGCCTCTGGCTCCCGTCCCTGTGACTCACTCGGCGTCTCCTTGTGGCGTCAGGGGATGCCGGGCTTTTCACTTACGGGACGCTGGGTTCACAGATCCACCGCTGCCAGGTCCATCCGAACACCTGCCTCAGCACACCGTGAAGGGATCCCGACCTCAGCCACCCAGGGTAATTTTCAATCGATTGCCCGACTTTTGGGCTCCATCGGGTGGGGGATTTCACCAGGGGATAAGGATGTTTTACAGGAGTTACATCGGGAGTTGCAGCGTCCTGCTGCTACTCCATGCTACACCAAGCCACGCCCCAACCACGAACCAACTCCACACACCCACGCTTCTAGGGGCCACGTTCCACACAGTCCCCCACTTACACATGTGCCATAAGCACAGTCCCCCACTTACACATGCACCATAAGCACAGTCCTCCCACTTACACATGCACCATAAGCAGTCCCCCACTTCCACATGCACCATAAGCACAGTCCCCCACTTACACATGCACCATAAGCACAGTCCCTCACTTACACATGCACCATAAGCACAGTCCCTCACTTACACATGCACCATAAGCACAGTCCCTCACTTACACATGCACCATAAGCACAGTCCCTCACTTACACATGCACCATAAGCACAGTCCCTCACTTACACATGCACCATAAGCACAGTCCCCCACTTACACATGCACCATAAGCACAGTCCCCCACTTACACATGCACCATAAGCACAGTCCCCCCACTTACACATGCACCATAAGCACAGTCCCCCACTTACTTACACATACACCATAAGCACAGTCCCCCACTTACTTACACATACACCATAAGCACTGTTGCTAAAGTTTAGACATGAAGTCAGGCGCTTGTGCTTAGTTGGTATACAGGGGTTGATTCAGGTCAGCTCGCTAAAAGACTAATTTGTTCCAGAGACTGATGTTGTGGGTCAGCGAATATACACATGTGCAGAGCTGATGTGCGAACACCTTTGGCAACTTTCACAGTTGCACACAGGGGGGTGGGTAGTGGGCAGACAGGGGGCTGTCGCAAGGGGACACCCAGCCCACAAAAACAGTGGGTGCACCCAGAAAAACGCTGGGCGTCCCAATGCAAACGCATGCGTGGCAAAGCCTGCAAAGGGCGGACAAATGACGTCACATGACCTCAGCGCCCGCCCCCTTTTCCGCCATCACCGGTACACATAAAAGAGAGATCAGACTGCAAGCAGGAGAAAAATCATCCGATGGTCTGCGAATTATATTTTTGTTCATACACCCGAAAGCGAATGGATGTTTCACCGTACACATCCATTGGCCCAGATGCAGCATAGGAACTCTTGCACCAAACTATTTTATGTGCAAAGATGCGCACATATCTGGCTGGTACTGCTGATAGAAATAAGGTAATGATGGCAGGGCATCCATGCATATGGTAATGCCTGTACCCATCTGCCCAGCAGATACTAAGTACAGCAGCCTCTACAGGTACCTGGCTGGGAATGTACATAAACACATTGGGCAGGAGAGAGACAGACAGAAATCCAGAGAGAAGGGGTGACGAGAAAGACATTAACCTAACCGCAATCGAACTCTAACCATTCCTAACTGTTATTTTCAGAGTCTAACATGGCAGTTAGGAGCTGATTGGCTGGTACAATGTCTCTGTACACTTTCTCTCTCCAATACCAGGAAAGAAGTAATCGATTCGCTCCATGAGCGATATCGTTAACAATTCCCACTGAACTCTTGAGAAAACGATATAGTGCATAGATACTGAACAATATTCATTCAGCGACGTCATCATGTCCCCACTCCGTAAATGCAGTCGGTGATGATATAGTCAAATTGAGCTGCATGTACGGATGATGGAGGACATAGCCAACAACCCCCGGAAGCGTGCATTGTTGACGATATTGAGAGTATTTGAGAATATTCAATATTTTTAGAAATTTTGCACCCTTTCTGCTCAAAAAATGTCCCCCCCCCCCCCCATACATTAATTATAAATTTTTTACCTACACGCTCATTACCAGGGGTTGCATGCTCATTGCTGGATGTTTCATGCTCGTTGCCAGGGGTTACATGCTCCTTGCTGGATGTTTCATGCTTATTGTTAGGTCTTACATGCGCGCAAGCATTTCAGAATCAGGCACTTCTGGGTAAACCTGCTTCCCTGGCAGAAGCTAGAGGTCCAGTAGGACATTTAGCATCAGTCTCCTCCAAGGTGGCAGTCATGTAGGGTTACCACCCGTCCGGGATTACTCCGGACAGTCCGGTAATTAAGCCGGGGGTCCGGAGTCCGGAGGGGTGGTGTTCCCGGACTATACAATGTCCGGGAACCGCGCTGCCACTAGTGACTAGAGGTGAGGAGTCGGGAGTGGGACACGGGGAGACGGCTGCTGCACGGACCTGGCTTGCTCACTGGCTATTTCAAATCTCATGGTTCATCAGCCAATCAGGAGTGGTGGCTCCTGATTGGCTGTCGGACCGCGAGATGGCGCGAGATGTGAAATAGCTAGTGAGCAAGCCAGGTCCGTGCAGCGCCTAGCTCCCCGTGTACCGGCCGGCGCTCTGTTATAGCCTGCTGCCTGCCGATAACACTACACTGGTACACAGGATGCAGTGGCACCAAAGATCAGCCCACCCACAGTCTCCCCCCGCACTTAGGAATCACAGCCGGCAAGTGAGAGCGCTCCCTGGAAGCGCTCTATCGCAATACCGTCTGCCTAGAAGTTGCACCTTGTATAGCAGGTGGTCTATAGTGCCGGCGTGCAGGACCACTGGCAGCTCAGCACCTGGATGCAGACGGTGACTGATCATGTTCCAAGGGATCGAGTCCAGCCCCAGCAAACCGTGTGAGAGAGCATTAAGGTACCGACTCCTATATTGGGGCAACTGGGACGCCAGACCCCCTTCCCAGGGCTCACCCCAGCTTTACAAGCAAACTAATTATTTGTAAAGCACAGGCTCAGCCAATTGAGATGGAGACATTATCCTTTTGCACCAGTGAAAGTTACCACTGTTTATATGTAGCAGATACATTTTCAATAAACACTTTTTGCCATAATCTACTCCATAGCAGCACAACGTTTACTGAACATACAGACCTAATTACAGGGACTCCATATCTCTAACATAGCACAAATTGGTTGGCAGCTCTGTACATTATTTTTTCAGTATCTACAACATAAAGGGGTTGTCACACCCTGTAAGTATAACAGTGCCACAACACATGATAGCATCACAGGTAAGCGCGGTGTTAGACTACAATCCTGTTACCTGCCTGCTTAAACTCCCCCTTGGCAATGAGCATTATTAATATTCCCCCCTTGGCAACGAGCATTAATAATATCCCCCCCCCCCTGGCAACGAGCATTAATAATATCCCCCCCTTGGCAATGAGCATTAATTAAATTAACCCTTGGCAACAAGCATTAATTAAGCTCCATCTTGGCAATAGGCATTTGTTCTCCCCCTTGGCAAAAGGCATTTGCACTCCCCAGTGGCATCGAGCATGAAGGCCCTGGCATCCAGCACAAAACCACTATCAATTAACATGTAGGTAAGCAACACTTATATCTAATAGGCATTACGGTATATGTAATAGGCATCACAGTGTGTGGCATAATGTGTAATGGGCATTAAGGTGTTTGGGATTCTGGGCCTTATTCTGGTTGGTGCGGCCGGGCCGTACGCGTACGTTCCGGGGTTTTTTATGATCTGCGCATGCGTACATTCGCTAATGCGCAGGCGCGAACACTCCACAACGCTTACGGACGGGTCTCTACGTGCGAAAAAACCTGTACGCGAGTGTACGGGCATTGGGGGTGGCATAGGGGCGTGATGAGGGGAGCGGCCGAAATAATGAGGGAAAATGGGCGTAAATATGGGCGTACACGGGGGTGTGCACCAAAAATGAGCGGTGCTACTACCGCACGATCGCCTAAAGCACCGTTCATTTTAGACACAAAACAGGCGGCCGCCAACCGCCAGCTCAGACCACCCCTACAGATACCGCATGCCAGCGTGCGCCTGGGTTTGCTAATTTACGCTGATTAATACTCAAACACATACACCTGAATGTAATAAGCAATGCTGCAGTCTATTAAGTCCAAACCATGATTTCACTACCTGCAAGCCACACACAGCACTCAAACACATTGGAAGCTTATCTTTCTATACTTCTCTACATTTAAAGGTTTGTTTAATTTAAGGTAAGAATCTTTTTAAGACCTGCTTATATTTGCTAAACAGTTATACACATTCACTACGTGCTTTCATAGACTTTACACAGTAGCACACTCAATCTACACAAGTCGACATGTGTCAACGTGTTCACTCTAATACAAACATAGGTTTGGTATTTATGATACAATAACATAAACCACATCTAACACCTACAAAGGATGTTTCAGCAATGTTTGAAGCCCATGACCACTATTTTCCACACAATCTTTGTATAGTACCCAAAATACAGACCTGTACCACTATCTGATCTGCTATGAATTGGATTTTACTACACTCTGGATGTAAGATGCCACCAATCACATTATTGCACTCACATCTCTCTAACAAAGGATTCCTACATCTGCTTATGACACTGTAAAATCATATATATGTACAAAGTTAAACATGTTTGTCCACAAGCAATTTTATCATGTTTGGCCGATTCACACATCTTTTTTTAGGGAGGACACATATGCATTCCTACACAAATGTACCTTTTGACCCTTGTTTGTCTACCTCACCCACTCCATGAGGAAAGCATTGTTCTGGACCTGGTTTTACCTACTACTGTAGGAGCTACCTCACCTGCACACAAACTGCTTTCTCACCTATTAAGTTGCTCTGCACATGTGCTGACACAAACTAATTAGCAGGGAAAAGTTGGATAGGAACATGGGAATGGCCATGGAGAGGGTTACACATGGGAAACTTCTACCACACTTCAACAAATGTTCAAAAATACCCTGGTCAGTAAGTACACATAAATGTAGTATTTGTTTCACACAAGAAATTACACATACAACAATTTTGTTTTAATTGGTAAAATAAATTTATTTGCTGTTCAGCATCACAGCTTATTTGACACTTTAATGTCATAAATCAAATAAACAAATAAAATAGACACAAAAATAAAAAAACAGCCAGAACAAGAGGTTGCATATCTCCAAACATGTGTTACCCTGCAAATGCAATGGTGAAAGAAATGGGGACACCAGAATACGTACTGCAACAACCAGGGTGAATACTAAGCAAGATACACACCACCAAAAATTTATCCTGCATTTGTAGAGGTCAAAATAAGAACTTTAATGCCCATGGCACGAAAATGGATCGATGGCCAACTCAGGAAGTGGATGTCCAGTGCAATTTAAACATTTGGGGTCCAACCACAGAGGAAGTGAACCAGGTCTCATTATTTGGGCCCTTTTTTCCCCCTTTTAGATGGGGCCTTGGGGACAGGGGCCTTTGGCTCAGATGGCTTGCAAGGTCTTCCCCTAGTGGACACAGGAGGGTCAGCAGAGGTGGAAGGTTGGGGAGCAGCTTGGGGTGGGCCAGCAGATGGGGGATTCATCCTGGGTTTCTGCTTCTGCTAGGATAATAATTGAAAACAATGTCACCATCACATACGCACTAAAAAATATCTTTCAAAATACAATGCATTACTGTGACTTACCATCAAAAGCAGCAGCAAAGACCTCCGCCAGGAGCTCACTGTCCATATTGGAGATCCCCCTGACCTCGGCCACATCAATGACGTCCAAGGTGTCCTGCTCCAGGGGGGTATACTCCAAATTATCGGGCATAGGACCTCTCCCGGTGGACATGCTGTGGTTGTACCGGTCAGTCATCTTCCTCTTCAGTGTCGTTTTGAAGTCTGTCCACCTACAAGTTTAAAAATACAAATATCACCATGAGATATGTGCACCACTGTGCTAGTGAACATCATGACTACGTTACATTTCCTAGTGTGGGTGATCTTATGTTTTTTAGCCATATGTGTCCCACACACACATTAATGTCTCCATTAGGAGGCATTTCAGTGTCTCATCTCATTCATTAGGCCACTAAATGCACATACATAGATCACTATGCAGAAATGACATCATCCATGGCCAAATTATGCACCTCCACCTGTTGTGAAACTACACATTCCACCATAGCTTGACAGTGTGGTTATTATGGAGTCATTTAACTATGGGATGGCATACTGGGATGTGTAGTTTCTCACCAGCTACATGTGCACAGTTTGGTCATTCTTGTTTCAGTTGCATCATATGGAACATGTTACAACAACTCTTTCCAAAACACACTTTCTCTTGTCCCATCACATACTTCACATACTTCACATGAGCAGAACTGTGCCCATAACCTCACATCACACCAATGGTGCATGTTTCATATATCAATGTGGGTTATTAGACATGGTTGTGTTCACATGTGACATTGAAGTGTAGCACTATCTACAAACACACCTTTCTATTATTCTCAAAACATACATGTAACATATATACACACATATGACATTATCAGGGGGACAAACACACTTGCCTTTTCTTCACCGCTAGCCAATCTCTGACCACTGGTGACACCTGGTTCACTTCCTCTGTGATCTTGTCCCAAAGGTTTCTCCTTGCACTGGCACTCGGCTTCCTGGTTGCCAATTCTATCCATTCGCGTGCCCTGGGCACTAAAATTCTTAATTCTGCCTCTACAAATGCAGGGTTTCTCTTTCTGGTGGTGGTATCCTGCTCAGTCCTCACCCTAGATGTTGCAGCTTGTTTTCTGGTGGCCCCAGTTCTCTCACCATGCACCTGCTGGGTCACACCTGTTTGGAGAGATGCAACCTCTTGTTCTGGCTGGTTGCTTGGCCCTTGTGGAGCTGGTGGAGGTTGAACAGGGCCTGTTAGTGAGGGGCCCGCTTGGTCTTGCAGGCTACTTCTCTCTTGAGCCCTCCTTCTCCGCTCCTGTTCCCTCTGCTGTAAAGCTTGAAGCAGGGATTCTGCTGTAGCTCTCTGTAGAGCGTCCTCAGCTGCGGAATCGTCTGAGCTAGACATGTTTGCAGCAATTCTGGCCTGCATCTGACTGAATATTTATATGTTAATCTCCCGCCATGAACAAGGGGGCGTATATTTTTCCCCGCAATGTAGTTGCTAATTTACGCCGATATTTCCCGCCGATAATTGCCGCTTAAATTACGCAGGTCTCAACGCACCTGATCAATCACCTGTATATGCACATACACAGGTTGTGGAGCATTGTGTGCTACATCGTGAAATGTGTGCACCTGTCATTCCAATGATGAGTGTTGTCAGCTGGTATCTGTTGGAGTTCGTGTATGCTTTGTGAGTCACATTTCAAAACATCACGTTATAATGCTTTCCTTACATATGTAATGAGTATGAAATTGTCATACACCAACATGTTGCATTGTGCCCCTTTTAGCAGCGTATTTATTAGTAGACGGTTGCGTGTATTATTTTCCGCACACTGTATATACAGTACGTCTCTCCATGGAAATCGGTGTATTGTGCCCCTTTAAGCAGCGTATTTATTAGTAGACGGTTGCGTGTATTCTTTTACGCACACTGTATATACAGTTCCTCTCTATACATTGAATGCATGCTGTTGGTTATGGTGTGTGTATATCGGAACGGTCCGCGTAAGTTTCTATTCGCATCCAGTTTGTTAATCTAAGAAGGATTAATAAAGTTAATACCAAACAAACAATTTTTTACACCAATCAGCAAGCACCAAAAGTGATATATGTACCTGCAATTATTAACTGCGCCATTGCCACTATGACTTCAACCAGGGCTAGGGCGTTTTCGACACAGGAGCTGTTGGCCTTGGTTGAGGTCATGGACCGTCACCTGGGGCCCAGGGGCCCATATGTGTCCAACATGGACAAGCGGCGTGCGTATACTGCTGCCCGCCGCCTAATCTACACCCGGACCGGCGTCCGCAGAAGCCTGGGCCAAGTGGAGCGGCGCTGGTCTGACCTGCGCTGGCGGCAGCCAGTGTTACTATCTACACTTCGCCGCCATATTGCCCGATGTAAGTTTTTATTACTAGTATGTCTGCGTTTTTTTGCAAATGATTTCTGTACTTTTTATAAATATGTTCCTGAGTATGTGGGTGTATAGGGGGTGTATATGGGGTGTATATGGGGTGTATAGGGGGTGTATAGGGGGTGTATAGGGGGTGTATAGGGGGGTGTATATGGGGTGTATATGGGTGTATAGGGGGTGTATAGGGGGTGTATAGGGGGTGTATAGGGGGTGTATAGGGGGTGTATAGGGGGTGTATAGGGGGTGTATAGGGGGGGGGTTTAAGTAGTTGCTCAGTTTTTGGGTGTAGCATATCAATTAGTTTGCATGATAAATGTCTGAAATATAACAGCAATGATAATTTGGAAGGTTATGAGCATGACTAATGTGAATTTTTCTTTCCCACTTTTTTATGAAACCCAATCTTCGATTTCTATGCCATCAACATGAACATTTCAGCACGGGCAAGAGCCCGCATAGAAGCCCGGGAGCAGGCAGCCCGGGACCAGGCAGCCCGGGACCAGGCAGCCCAGGAGCAGGCAGCCCAGGAGCAGCCGGAAGAGGAGGAGGAAGAGGAGGAGGAAGAGGAGGAGGAAGAGGAGGAGGAAGAGGAGGAGACAATGGGTCAAGCTGGGGCCCACCAAATTTCGCCATCCCCTTCCCCCACCCCCTCCCCAACCCCCACCCCCTCCCCAACCCCCACCCCTACCCCCACCCACACCCCTACCCCCACCCCCTCCCCAACCCCCACCCCCTCCCCAACTCCCACCCACACCCCTACCCCCACCCCCTCCCCACCCCATTTCCAACCCCCCTACACCTCTCCACCACCCACCCCCAAACCTCTCCAATCCCCACTCCAACCCACTACCAGTATCCAAAGTCCTATCCCATCCCCCTTGCTCCTGACCCCCCCAACCACCGCACACCCAACCAGCGGCGAGCAGGATGGCTCAACTAGCCGTAAGTAAATAATGTGTCTAATGTTTACCTACACATTTCTACACATAAACAATCACAACAACCACATATGTGTATCCAACATCAACATTAGTTGCAACATATCACTGCAGGGCGACCATGAGGTGTGGCCTGTCCTTCTCCAGGAACAAGGGTCCCCTTGGTGGTTTTTCGGAGTGTGGCCATGCCTCACCCCTTGAATAATTGACATAACAGTACATCCAATGAGATATCCGACATTAGTGGTGTTGTAGTTATGTGGCTCCAGGTGTTGGGTAACTCCACTTCCCAGCATGATGTGCAACATAAATTTATAGATTGTTTTGTTAATAGTGTGTGAGGCCATGCGGATGCATGCTTTACAAACATAGCTTTAGGCCTATAATTTGTACAGCAATGTCCTAAATTTAAAATAGTAAGGAGTGCTTAAGCCGCAACAATGTCATAACCCTTAAATAGCACAGCCTAATTGTGAGGTTAGAGGAGAGTCCCCCAAAACCAAACTACCAATTGGGATACAGCATACATTCATCCAAGAAGGAGTAATTTAATTAATGTTATTTACTATGTACAGTATGTGTGTGTTAACATATTATTTTTTAGTACTGTGTTTACAGCAGACCCATCTTCAATGTAGTTTAAAAATGTATGTGTCCTTCACACATAACTCACAACTTTTTATTATGTACAAATACAACAAACATTTGTGTATGTTATATATTAATTTTTTTTTTTTTATCCCTTCACTACAGACACTGAACAGCACCAGGAGGAGGTGGCACGGATCATAAGGGAAATATTCCTGACCCTCCTATATTTATATATTCTTTTTGGCCAACTGGAGGCCCTCATTTAATTTATTTTTATCCCCCCCCCCCCCCTTATTATGTTTGTTCAAAATAAAAGTTTATATTCTGTTAGAAATTGCCTGTGTTTTTAATAATAAATATGTTAGAGGGCTTGTAAGGGTAGGTACATACAGATGTGTAATGTAAGTTATACTTGTATTTGAGGTGAGGGGTAATGATTGATGTGTGAATGTGTGTGTTTTTGAGTAAAATAACACATAGTGAAAATGCATGAATGTTTAATGTTGTTAGATTAAAACATCACACATAACATCAGGGTAGGTATACATGTTACACATTTTGGACAAACTAATTATGGACATAATTTAGTACATATACAGAAACACCAACATAACTTGATTTAAAAGTAACAGCAATATGGGGACACATAGATAGTGATTAAAATGCCACATTAGAACATAACAAATATACATGTAATGAGGGTTAAAATGTTGTTTTATTAGGGTCTTTATTAAGGTAGACAATTGAGTTAATAGAAAACAATAATTGAATAACAATTAGAATAATTAATTAATTGTCTGATTTGTAGTTGAAAGCCAAGATTTGCAGGTCCATATATGTGAAGGGTATGCCAGCGTGCACGGACGTACGCTCACTCTCACGAGCGGTGACATAAGCTGAGTTTTCTATTGAAAACAATAGGGACCCGTCCGTGCAAGCTGGCGTACGCTCAGATAGCCGCAAGAAGTCGGTGGGAAGACGGACGAGAGACGTCCGTAAACGGTGGCGTACGCTCTGTTGTACGCAAGTTGTCGGAGTGTAAGGGCTGGGCCGTCCGTGTACGTTGGCGTACGCTCAATTGTACGCCACTCCCCTTTGATGTTGTTCCTGGCCGTACGTATGCGGCTGAGTTGTGGGTGGACTTAACCCCAACGGCCGCGTACGGAGAGCGTACGTTATTTTGGAACGTACGCACGTTTGGCCGCTACGATCAGAATAACCTCCAATGTGTAATGGGCATTACGGTGTTTGACATAACATGTAAAGGGCATTACAGTGTGGAATCATGTGTAATGGGCCTTATGGTGTTTGGTATAACGTGTAATGGGCATTACGGCATGGGGTATAATATGTAATTGGTGTGACGTGCAATAGGCATTACGGTGTAAATTTTTGGCATAACATGTAATGGGCATTATGGCATGTGATATACTATGGCATTTTGTACACTATGTAATGGGTGTGTGACGTGTAATCGGCATTATGTTGAAAATTTTTGGCGCGCGCCTACGGCGCGCACTGTCTGTGTTGTTCCGACTTTCCAAAATACCTTTTCATCCTAGCATATCGTGTAATGGGCATTGTGGTGTATGGCGTAACATGTAATGGGCATCACGCTGTGTGGCATAACATGTAATGGGCATTATGGCATGTGGCATACTATGGCATTTAGTATGCTATGTAATGGGTGTGTGACGTGTAATCGGCATTATGTTGAAAATTTTTGACGCGCGCCTACGGTGCGCACTATCTGTATTGTTCCTCCTTTCGTAAAAATTTTTTCAGTCCTGGCATATTGCGTAATGGGCATTGCGGGGTATGTCGTAACATGTAATGGGCATCACGGTGTGGGGCATAACGTGTAATGGGTATTACTGTGTATGATGTGTAACATGTAACTGTCATTATGGTATGCAAAATCAAGAATGAAATTGAAGCAAAGGTTAAAAAAATTCAACATAACGGGGTAAAAGGGCGAAGCTGGGGGCGGGACATGGGCGGGGCAGTGGGTGTGTCAAGGGGTGGGCCAATGTCCGGGAATCTCTCAACAAAAAGGTGGTAACCCTACAGTCATGCAGATGGCCAGAGACCGTGCACATGCAGGAGCATGCATTGTTAGTTACATTGGTCCAAATGTATTAAGCCTTAACAAGTGATAAAGTGGAGAGTGATAAATTATCAGCCAATCAACTCCCAACTTATGTCACATGGTGTTTGAGAAATGACAGTTAGGGGTGGGGCCAGAGTCTGGGGGTGGGGCCAGAGTCTGATGTCATAAAGCCCCACTCCCATCCTTAGAAATGCCGGCTATACGTGGAGAGGGCAGGGCTAATTGGTCGTGATGTGAATATTATTAGCCCTGCCCCCTCCGCATACACCCGTGAATACCGGCATTTAACCAGCAGGGTAAGAGGATGCAGGGATGAAATGTGTTGATCCAGAAAAAGGCAGGAGGCTTGCCCACCCTTTCGGAGGACCTGATTTTCGTGAGCATCTCAACCTTTCCGGGAGGGAAGGCAAGTATGACTTTATCACTCTTTCATTCACCACTTTATCACTTGTTAAGGCTTAATACATTTTTGGCCTACTGTGCATACGCACTGGACGACATTTCGATTTTGTCATTCGAACCCGTTAGAATCTGCAAAATCGGTTAAAATGTCAATTACTCATCATTAAACTGGCTCTGATACACAAATCAGAAGTGACTGGAAAGTTAACTTTTGATATGTGTGAGGCAATAATGTTAACCACTGTGCCACTATAAAAGTGCTGAAATTCAGGTATAAACACAGCCTATGCTATCCTATTTGTATTGAGTGGGCTAAATCACAGTGCCTGGAGGGACAAGGTTCTTTAGCCCACTACAAAATTGACTTAACCATCCCCTTCTGCAGCAGCCGAAATGACATTGGCTGCCCCACAACATGAGAGATTCTGGGACCTGAGGGAAGACACTATGCTAACAATTTGTCCTAACTACACGACGGCGCAGAGTCCATAGACTTACATTATGTCAGGGCTACACAAAGATGGCCGCCACCATTGTTAAACTAGGTCTGGACCGGAGTCATACACACACACAGTGTAACCTGGGACAGGTCCGGCCACTCCCGCCTCGTCGCCAACGGCAGAAGTTTGTCTACTGACGTCATATAAGCCTCGCCCAATCCCCTCAGTGCCAAACTGCCTGCCGTGATATCGCCGCCGCCTGTCCCGTGACAGTTCCCCGGGATCCCGCCGTATTCCGCTGCCACAGACCGCCCGGATTCATGTAAGTGTGTTTGGCTCCCCCTGCAGTTGGTCGGTAGTGGTGACCTGTGCGGCGAGCCGCCCTTATCCCTCCGCTGACAGCAGTAAAGTCCCTGCTTTACCCCCTCCCTATTATCCCCCCCGGGCCTTGCTGCTGCAGCCGCTGATCAGGTGTTATGCCCTGACATGGGACTGGCAGCCCTCCTCATGGCTGCTGGGGTCTCTAGAAGTGGCTAACTGGGGACAGTAGCCTGGGGTAGGGTCATTTACCCTAATAATGCTGCTTCTGTGTCAAGAGCTGCTGTAAGTTCAATGGCCTAGCTTGCTAGTACATGCCAAGTAACATGTATAACTGTTATATATACAGCATATGCAAGTATAAAAGTTAGTATACACAAGTGCTGTACATATATGTTTGGTAACAGGGGGTACATTGCTAAAGTAGTCCGCACCTTGCTGTTCGATATGAGGGTGTGCAGGATAGTGACCTGTGTGATGGCGGGATTGTGGCTGTGTGAGGAACAGTCAGAACAAATAGTAGCTGACATAAAGCAACCGATCCAAATTCCGTGGTCTTCCACGCAGTGGGCCTGATTTGATCAGCAAATTTGCAGGTTGAGCGATTATCGAATGACTACATGCGTGTGCTAGCCCAAATAGTGACGGAGACTGCGTATGGATCGTAAACGCAATGCTTCTGGTGGTTGACGTACAGGATGTCAGCGTTCGGTGGTGGACAACTGTTGTTTTCCAGGAGTCTCCGACAAAAATGCAGGCTTTTCCCGGTAGGGGTCTAAGAAGTCAGCGCTGGCCTCGATCAGCCTGTCTCTGTTGCAGAGTTGTGGAAGGGTCAGAGTAATGCACATTTGTGTAGGCTGGGAAAATTTAATGGTTTGTGAATTGTGTATGGATGTGGGAAAAGACTAGCGATATTTTCACAATTCACTTGCGTAGGGTGGGTTTTGGGTGGCTGCGATGTCATCTTTGCAGATGAGTGATCTGGTCTGAATCAGGCCCAATCTTCTGTTTGCACCGCTGTCCTGATTTTGGTCCTAGTGAGCTAAGGTAGTAACATGACAGTTGGTCCACAGCTCCTATTATCATGTTATTAGAAATGTACTCAAAATGTGGAAGTACTCTCAGATCAGACGGGAAGTTGTACAGATGAGACGGCAACATATTTTGCATTAGAGCAGGGGTGCTCAAACTATTTTGTTCTGAGACCCCATTAGACAATAGAAATGAATACAGGACCCCAGAAAGTTACTACTGAATTGCCACCACGTGTGCTCCAGTGAAGTAAAGTGATCGCTATTGTGACAGGGAGGCAGTAGGTAATGGGGGGGGGTAGAGGGAAGCAGTGGATGTTTACTTAATGAGTTATCCCCCCCCCCCCCCCCCCCATCCACAGACTCATTTGCCTGATGGTCAGCAACATAGTCGTGACCCCATGCTGAGGTGGTTGGGACCCACTTTGGGGTCAGGACCCACAGTTTGAAAACCGCTGCATTATAGTGTAATTTATATAATCTATCCATAATGGTATAGTGTGTGTGTGTGTGTGTGTGTGTGTGAGACAATTGACCCACTGTAAGCACCTCGCCTCTCTGTAATTAATAGATGTGTGCAGCAGCATGTGACGATCTGTGCCCTTCCCTTGGTGTGTATGTGATTGTTCTATTGCACGGGTTCATGGATAGATCTGATCACAAGACCCTGGACATGTAATGCTCAGCTCCGCCCTGCGATATCTGATTTTATTTTTATTATTGTTTGTTTATTTTTTTATAAACTAAACTTGGTAGATTTTAATACTATGTACAGTATGTGAGCATTGACAACAAGGAATTGGGAGAAGAGCCATGAGGTACGGAGAAGCGAGGCCTAGGAGAGCGGCCATAGTGTAGTCTGACGCAGGGCCAAGCTGTCCGCATTACAAGAGTGCTCCGTATCCTTTTCCCAGGGCAATTCTGGCTACAGAAAGAAGGCTGCACAGAACACCTTCCCATTAATAACTGGACCAATGAAGAGTTTGGTGACCGATTCTCTATAATTCTATATAGGGCAGCTGCATTTGTACTATTGTTGCTAAGCATTCATTTATTTTCTGTAATTACTAAACATAGGGGGGTAATTCAGGCCTGCCAGCTTGGCTACATATATATACTGCCTAGTGAGCAAGTGAACGCCACTCTGTCAAACGCAAGCCCCACCACCACTCAAATCCCTGCAATACCATGCAAGCGGATGTGTACGCTTACACATCCACTCACATGCGGCTGCACGGAGGAAAAATCATTCAATGGTCGCTCACCATCGAATGATTTTTTTTTTTTCTCCTCCCTTCATAGATAAAAGTAAAGGTCTGTATACGCCGGGCGATATTGCCCAGTGTGTAGGGATAACGATTATAAAGCAAATCGCTGGGCTGGCAGTATACTAACCAGCTACTGTCAGGATTCTGATGCCAGTCTCATGTATGTACTCCCTTTTGTAATACTAGCATGCAGCAGTAGTTCCCAAACTGGGTGCCACTGAGTACTTACATGGATCATAGATGATTAGATTTGGCCTGTGGCATCCCTTGATTAGATTTGGCCTGTGGCATGCCACAGGCCAAATCTAATCATCTATGATCCATGTGATAAACACCACCAGTGCTAGTGGGTCGTTCACAAGCAATAGGTCTATTTAAAGCATGTGTGTACCAACCACCTCTGTAACTGACCTGGGTGACGGGTAAGCATTTAATGCCTCAGTAAGAAACTCCTGGGCTTAGGAGGTGCCCTGTATAAAATGCTGATACTACAGGGTGCCTCAGTTCAAGCACGTTTGGGAACTGCTGCAGTATAGTAAGGTACAGCCGCACTAGCTAATTCACTGTCTACCTCTACAGATATTTATTTATTTATTAACAGTTTCTTATATAGCGCACAGATTCCGCAGTGCTTTACAGAGAATATTTGAACATTCACATCAGTCCCTGCCAGTCCCCAGAAGGGCTTACAATCTATATTCCCTACCACATGTACACGCACACACAGACATTCTAGGGTTAATTTTGGTTAGGATCCAAATAACCTACCAGTATATTTTTGGATTGTGGGAGGAAACCGGAGTACCCGGAGGAAACCCACGCAAGCACGGGGAGAATATACAAACTCCGCACAGTTAGAGCCATGGTGGGAATCGAACCCATGACCTCAGTACTGTGATGCAGTAATGCTAACCATTACACCATCCGTACTGCCCCATGAAGATATGAAGATGGGTGACCATATTACATGAAATAGGGGCTCTGTATAACAGTAGCTGCTCTCCTGCAGTAGTCACCGCTATGTGTCATGTCAGTGATTAGCAGAATGCACAGGGTGAGATAAGGAAGGTCACTGGCACACTTCACATTCTAGAATGTAGCCTTAACTAGATAATAGGCTTCATAGCATGAGCTATTATGGTCATGTGAGGAGTCCTCTGTACAGCAGCCAGCCCTATATATGGCTGTAGAGAATGGGCAGAATCCATCGTATATAACCGAAAGCTATTCCAGTTCTCTGTATAGCCAGGCACCAACAGACGTGCAGGATAAATGTCATTTATAGAGTAGTGGGGCAGAGCAACAATGTCACTAATTGGCTAGTGGAGAGGTGAGACTGCTGTGCATACACACTGAGCGGTTTTTCCCCAGGGTGGACGGCTTTCCATAGCAGGACGCTCGCCATTTTAAGGGAATCAAGGGTTTTTGCAAACCATTGAATACATCCTCGCTGTACAAAGCCCCCTTGCCGCCCGCATTGAATAGAGCACAGTGGCGTAAGTTCGTCGCAGTTGCCCGGAGGCAAGATAAAAATTGGTGCCCCCCTCCCAACACACACACACCATCCTATATAAATATATGTATGTATGTATGCAGGGCCGGTGCTAGGGTGTCCGGCGCCCTCCTGCAAACCATACATTTTGCGCCCTTTCACATTGCCATTGCAACAAGTTGCAGCCCGATTGTGAGAGTGTATGCAACATGTACATGTATGCATACACCATCTCAGTGCTGTGTCCACAAAATGTTGCAGGCACTAAAGATGCCCATACACGCTAAGTGAATCGCATATGTTATGGGCTAGATCGCATCGCATGGCATGCAAGAGGAGATAGAGGTGGCGGAGTGTTGAGGACTGGCAGAGGCACTGGCACAGCACACTGAGAAGAGGGAAGGAAGGGGACGCGGCGCTGCTGCCTGTTCATCATTTGATTGACAGCTGACAGGCACAGGTAGCAATGGGTAGGGGGCGGATCCGGACATGACATGTCATCCAGGCATTCACAGACAGAGCTACATGCCTCAGCGCAAGTGTCCGTGAGGAAGAGGGGGCAGGTCACAGGAGGAGGACAGTGTGTGCGCAGTGCAGGGAGCTGCTCAGCCTCTCCATACTGCCGCCCGCTGTCAGACAGGCGCTGCGGGCGGTGTGCAGGAGGCAGTGACAGTGAGGGATGAGGCATCTTTAGCAGAGCAGGGAGGGAGACAGCGCCTTTTCAGCATGGCACCTCCCTGCTTTGCAGGAGCTGCTGAGTGGGTAGCGCCGGCCCTGTATGTATGTTATGGATATTATGTTTGGAATAAAGAGAGTGTGACATTTATGATCCTTCTATGAGGAGGAGACAGCCACAGAAGCGATATCTAAGGCTTTCAATTAACTTATTCAAACTCAAAGGGGAGGAAAAGTGCCCCCTTGGGAGCAGGAGCCCGGCGGCAGATGACTCCATTGCCTCCCAGAGTTCTGCCTCTGATACAGCATATATACGTCTGTTGCAGAAAGCATCCTAAGGTCACCTCAACCTCGCTGTTGCCTAAACTTAAGCCCCCTACTCTGCATACTTAAGCTCAGGATACCAGCAGTTGGGATTCTGGTGCCTGTCTTCTGCCCACTAGCCGGTGTCGGTATTCTGACTGCCGGCCTCTTGTCCACCAGGATGCTAACCGCATCGGGTGCCCACATTAATCTCTCCTCCGTGCGCGTTACACAGCTTCTATTTGTGTCATTCCAAGCTTTGTCGCATGCTAATTTTTCCATTGCAATGCCCTTTACTCGTAAAATGGTGCAAATCAGAAATGATGTGCAGCATACCTATATTTTTTAGATGCAGCTAGGAAACGATCTGCAGCATGCCTATATTCTGTAGGTGCAAATAGGAAATGATATTCGGCGTGCCTATACAGGTTGAGTATCCCGTATCCGGGCATCCTGTATCCGAATTATTCCAAAAACCGTGTTTTTTTTTTTTTTTTAAATAATTCAAATTTATTATTTATTTATTTTTACCCCCCTAACCCTTTTTTTTATATATATATATATATATATATATATATATATATATATATATATATATATATATATATATATATATATATATATATATATATATATATATATATATATATATATATATATATATACACACTTACCAAGTCCCCCGGCATCCAGGGCAGGCCTTCAGCATCCTCTCTGTCGTCTTCAGTGGTCCCAGGAGTGCATTGCTCGAGTGTGTGCGCACGCCGGTGACGTTACCGGCACGCCTGGGAACTCGCGCAATGCACTCACTCCTGGGACCGCCGGAGATGAAGCTGAAGGCCTGCCATGGACGCCGTGGGACCATCGGGGACCCACCAGGGGACAGGTAAGTATGTTTAAAAGAAAATTATTCCAAAATACGGAAAAATCAGCAGATAGATGAATGCTGGAGATGCGGGGAGGGGAGTGCAGATTTGATGCACATATTCTGGATGTGTGGTAAAGTCAGAGAAGTATGGAGGGAGGTAGGAGGACTGGTAACAAAAATACTGGGAAAAGAGGTGGAACTGACCCCCCAGAAGACACTACTTCACATCGAGGCACAGGACACAAAACAAACAAACTTATACTTTTTCAATCAAGTCTTTATAGCCACAAAAACGGCAATAGCGCAGAACTGGAGACCAGAACAGATTCCGTCTCTGATAAAGATAATAAACAAAATAAATGACGCTTATAGAATGGAGACGAATGACAACACAGTAAATATCAAGACACTCTAAAAATGGGAAATATGGAAACAATATCTCGAATGTGAAGGAGACGCCTTCTGGGAGGCCATAGACACCTCAGATATAAAAGAAATAGAATAATATATTGTTGGAAAAACTGACCAAATAATGCTGGGGAAACACCCCCCCCCCCCTGAAAATTAGCAAACCCTGAATCTTAAAGTGTGAATGGAAGTAGAATGAGGGATATTAGTTATGTGAGAGATAACTATGCCCAGATGTAAATGTAAAAAGGTGGCGTTAGGTGAGAGATAACAAAGCCTGAAATTGTATGTATGTAAAGGTGCGTACACACGGTAAGATATAGTGCACTATCTAGCATGCTATTCGAAACTAGCTAGATAGTGTGCTAGATTTTGCACTATCTACCTAGTTTCGAATAGCATGCTAGATAGTGCACTATATCTTACCGTGTGTACGCACTATCCGATGCACGCTCCCGCCGGTCGTATGGGAGGGAGCTGATTGGGTGAACATGCAACTCAATCTGGCTAGAAAGCATAAGATAGTATAGTGTAGTACAGCTGTGATTTCATATAGTATATGATATCTTATGCACATTTTACGTTATTTTAAGCACAAATCTTATGCTTTTGACCACTGGGACTTTCCTGGGAAATCGTATACAATATCATACGGAACATAAATCGTACCGTGGGTACGCACCTTTAGTTCTGATATATTGTATGGAATGTATTGTAAGTATTAAATGTATTGTATGGCTTTTATGTAGACCTGTATGATATATGACCATGTCTGATGTATGTTTTTTTTTTAAAATTTGGAAAAATCCCTTATCCGGAATGCTTGTGGTCCCAAGCATTTCAGATAAGGGATACTCAACCTGTATTCTGTACACAAAAAGCTACAGTAGTGTTTTCCAGCAAAGCACTGTAATACCCCTTTCAGACAGAAAATTCCCAAAAACCCAGGTATTTCCCGGATACAAAAACCCGGGTAGAACTAGGCAGCAAGGTGCTGACCCCCTTTCACACAGGAGCAAAAACCCAGGTATTTCCCGTGTCGACCCCTTTCACACAGAAGCCGGATTTTTCCTGCAAAACTCTTTGTGTCATAAGAATAGGACAGTTTTAAAGGCACACAGAGATGAGGTCATGAAAAGTGGGTGGTGACTGCTCACTGCATTGCATTAACCATGGCATGACACAAGGATATGTTGTAAACAAGTTATATTGTTTTTATATACTGGAAGGTACATGTTACCTCACATGGCTGTCAGTATATTTGCAATGTTTGAGTACACTGTGGCATCTTTGACTGTCCCAGTCATCTACCGATATCCTCCTCCCCTCACTGCCAGCAGCTCTCACCTCTTGCTTCTACCAGTGGGCCATGCTATCCTTTCTTCAGCTCCCTAATGACCTCAGAGGCCAGCCCCATTGCCATGCCCTCCCAGCCAATCAGAGAGTCCCATCCTCACAACCAATCAGCCAGCACCCCACCAGAAGAGCCAATCAGTGCCTAACAATGTGTAATAATCCCAAAAACCCGGGTCATTTCCTTTCAGACAGCCGGTGACCCGGGTTTTTGGAATACAGACCTGGGGAAAAACCCAGGTAAATTCCTGGGTTGAAGCCCTGGCATTTTAGACCCAGGTAGACCCTTTCAGACAGAAAAAAAAACCCGGGTCTAACCTCCTGGACCAGGTAAATTCCCGGGTCTTTTTTTCTGTCTGAAAGGGGTATAACGTAGCTTTTCATATGTAGATATAGCCGCAGCCACACACACAATGTAGGCATACCGCATATCATTTTAAACAGAAGCTGCTGCTTGTGCATGCCATTTTGCAAATAAGACTCATTGTAATTTAAAAAAATCACAAGCGGACACCTTCTCTCCTTCCTTTTTTTTTTTTTTTTTTTTTTTTTTTTTTAGCTTAAAAATATGTCCGATATCATCCAAAATCCCAGACCTTTGTCAACTTGGACCCTGTTACATTTACCACAGTGTGTACCTCTGTACAAGTCTCTATCTATAAACATGTTCTAGGGCGTGTGCTTTATTCCAGATGAAGAAGTCCTGTGATTATGGAGTATTGCCAGGGAATTTCCTATTATGCCGTAACTGCCCACAGCCGTGACTCATTGACATAGTAATTGATGGATAAAACCTGGCATTTAAAGGGGTTTAAAGGCTTTCTATAGGGAAGGAAAGGTGCTGTCCATAACAATGCAAAACTATGTAGCACAGCGCTCAGTATTAGGTGTATAAACCAAATGGAATGGTTAGAAAACATTCAATTTAGTCAAAATTCTAAAAATAATTTCATATGCAATCTCGCATATAGACCAGAGAAATGTACAGAGAAGCCTTTTTTTATCAAGGCTGTGATGAAAAGGGTGACCTTCTACCAGTATTCCCATTTTGAAGGACCCTGAACCGTTTTCTGTTGCCAATGAGTATGATGCCAGACAATAATAACTCGCTCTTAGCTGAGTAGTACATGTATTATTGCTGATATATCTATTGCAATATAAACTGTATAAGTTATTATTATTTTTTGTTTTTATACAGTATTGGATGTGTTTGAATGATATAAAGTGTAAGTTGAACACAAAAAGAAAAAAAAACATTAGTGCAACTTGTATTTGCTGGCAACCATTGAATCGTGGCTTAAAGTTAAGCATTGTTAAATATGTGAATGAAAGAAGTATCTGGCCATCAGCCTGCTTGGTCAAATTATGTATTCTGGCACAATGCAGAGCTTATACCATAATATCAAGTAGAGGTGTTTGCCACGTAAACGCATATTATTTTTGCAAACATTTTACATCCCTACTTTGTGCTGCTGGAGGACCTTGCTCCTGCCATTATATAACACCGTAGCTTCCTCCATTCTCCTCTTCACATCATGTCACTGTCCCTGTCACATGCTGCCCTGTCCTCACTGACACATCATTTATTTCCTGATATATTCTGTGCTGCTGGAGGATCTTACTCCTCCCACTATATAGCTCTCAGTCTGTGGCTTCCTGCTACCTCCATTTCCCTCCTCTCATCATGTCACTGCCCATGTAATATGCAGCCCTGTCCTTACTGACACATCACTCATACAGTTGAAAGAAGAATTCCCAATTTGAGGCACTCATTCAACTGACAGCAAATATATTGAATCCCGTTGAGGGTATACCCTCAATGGGATTCAATATATTTGATGTCAGTTGAATGAGTGCCTCGAATTGGGAATTCTTCTTTCTTTTTTCAATTTTATCAGTAACATATATTCCCAGGGAGCACCTCCAGAACTTAAAGGAATATACAAGATTTAGAAAAATCTGGAAATAACTGAATCCTAAAAAAATAGTTAGTCTGTGCGGACCACTACAACTCTTCAAATGACACATCACTCATCTCAGATATACTTTGTGCTGCTGGGGACCCTGCTCCTCCCACTATATGACTTTTTGTAAACATAAACTGCTGTGTTAAGTGCTGAGTGCTATACTGTATACTGCATACAGGAACACCTAGACTATGTCTGAGGCATTAGTTTACACAGTGTTCTGCTTGCATTCTCAGGAGGGTGCAAGCAGAAATTTGCTTGTCCCCTCTGTCTTATGGCAGCAATTAAATAGATCTAGACACTTACCCCAAGAGCTACATCCTCACAGTGCTAATTCAAGATTTCCCTTTGTCTGTTGCTTCCTGATGCTGCCATTCCCCTCCCCAGTCATGTGTGCCCTCACTAACTCAGGGGCAGATTTATTAAGCTTGGAGAAGAGATAAACTGGAGATAAAGCGGAGAAAAGGTAAAAGGAGATAAAGCACAGCCAATCAGCTGTGTTTGAAAAAGACAGTTGGGAGGTGATTGGCTGGTGCTTTAGCTACTTTTCACTTTTCTCCACTTTATCTCCAGTTTATCTCTTCTCCAAGATTAATAAATCTGCCCCTCAATCACATGGACAGGTCATGTTCTCCCAGATTATCAGCTAGTCCCCATTTCCGATCATCTGATTGGCTGCTGGTTGTATTATCCTCGCTCCTTTTAAATACTGAGGTTTTAACAGTGTCCACTATAATGGGATATGGTAGCTTTCCTGCAGCGATTGACTCTATTCATGCGTTTGTCAACACAAGACCGTGTGTGTGTGTGTCCTCACACTGTTTATGTGTGTGTGTCCTCACACTGTGTTGCCACTTTACAGGGTTACAGTGTGCTTGTGTCTACAAACTTTTTACGGAAGAGGTAATGGTGCTAGAAAGGTGCACAGCCCCAGCAGCACAGAGTATATCAGGAGATTTATTTATTTATTTTTTGTTTTGTTTTTCTTTACTGGCGCATCCAAAATCTTTATAGTAAATGTATTCACTACATTATTATGTACTGTGTAGAACAACTCTGTGTCTAATCACAGACCACACCTGTGGAACAGCACAGACTGTATACATTCCTGGGGACTTCCAACATTCATTTCTATAGCAAGATGTGCCATGAGACCCATCTCTATGGATCGCTGGCTGGGTACTGATTGTATTGCATATACCGTATTAATGTAATCTAGACTAGTCTGCGCATATGCTGCCATCTGTTCTTCTCTGACTACCTGCATCATTAGGAGTGACTTGTTATTTATAAGTAGTAAATGTTGTTGGCTTGTCACTAGAGGGCAGTGTTGGGTCATTCTTCTGTGTGACAGATTAGCTTTGCTGAAGAGGGTATAGTCAGATTCCTGCAAAGGTGTCTTCGATTATTGTCTATGGAGTGGAGCTAACACCATAGCAAGTAAAATGCACTATATCAGTGGGCTGTCTCAGAGCACTTACAGGGGTGCCTGAAATTGGTGGTCCAGGACCAACTGAAATTATTTATGGTCACATAGAAACATAGAATTTGATGGCAGATAAGAACCATTTGGCCCATCTAATCTGCCCCTTTTTTATCTTTCAGGTAATCTCAACCCTTTTTGATCCTTATTTCTTTGTAAGGATATTCATATGCCTATCCCAAGCATGTTTAATTTTCTCTACTGTCTTAGCCTGTACCACCTCTGATGGGAGGCTATTCCACTTATCCACTACCCTTTCTGTGAAGTAATTATTGCTAACATTTCCCCTGAACCTACCTCCCTCCAGTTTTCAGTACATGTCCTCGTGTTCTATTACTTTTTATATGTAAAAATCAGGGGGGGGATCCATTTGATGGTGATTACAAATATAGGTACTTATGTAATATCTGGACTCCCGTTTTTCTTATGAGACCGCGTCCCCTCACGGGGCTCGCTGCGCTCACCACGCTTCGGGCACGGTGGCTCGCTGCGCTCGCCACACTATATAAAATCAACTCCATGCGTAGTTGGATAGTAGGGGTATGTAAAAATGGGGTGCATTTAACATGGGAGTCCAGATAATACATAAGTACCCAAATATATTTATTAATTTACAGTTTCTTATATAGCGCAGCAGATTCCGTTACAGTGTCTTATATAGCGCAGCAGGTTCCGTTACAGTGTCTTATATAGCGCAGAAGATTCCGTTAGTGTCTTATATAGCGCAGCAGATTCCGTTACAGCAGGGCTTGACAAATTTCTATAAAATCTAGGAGCCAGGATGAAAATGTAGGAGCCAGATATACTAATAACAGGGACAGTGCACGCCGAAGCTGTGCACCAAAAAAAAAAAACATGCCATAATACACGCCATAATGGCCATTGCATATACTACACGTCGTAATGTCCATTACACATTTATACCAAACATCATAATGCTCATTACACAATATGCCACACACTGTAATGCCTATTACGTATAATACCATATGCCGTAATTACATATTATGCCACATAAGTTCCGCTTACCTACATGCTCGTTGATATGGGTTTCATGCTTGATGCCAATGGTTCACATGCTCTGTCAGGGGTAAATTCTTGTTGCTATGGGTGCCCCTGTGGGAGCCCCTCGGCCTGGCCTTCCACGGGGCAGGCCTGTAGTAGGCTGTAGTTAAGGCCGGAGTGATACAGACAAAATGCTCCCAGCAGGGATACAGATAAAATGCCCCTAGCAGTGCCATAGATAAATGCCCCCCAGCAGTGCCATGCTGCCAGTAATTCCACAGATATAATGCCCTTAGTAATGCCATGCTGCCAGTAGCGATACAGACAAAAAGCCCCCAGCAGTGCCATGGATAAAATGCCCTCAGCAGTGCCATGGATAAAATGCCCCCAGCAGTGCCATGGATAAAATGCCCCCAGCAGTGCCATGGATATAATGCCCCCAGCAGTGCCATGGATATAATGCCCCCAGCAGTGCCATGGATATAATGCCCAAATAATACTCACTGCCCTGGCAGGCCTCTTCTTATCTGAGGGGAGAAGCAGAGCTCAAGTGTCTCCCTCCAATGGATGACCCCGGCTGCCAATTCAAATATGGTGGCAGCTCATAAGCCGGCTGTGCGTCCCCCGTGCCCCAGACTGCTCGAACGGGGCACCCTACAGCCAGCCAGAGCTGATGCCTGTCCAGCCCTAGTGAGCCACTCTAAGCAGAGGTGATCAGCGGCATGTCAGCGCAGCGGGTAGCACCTGGAACAGCGGGGAGTCACTGTTAACCGCGCTGACACACCTCTGTTTCACCTCTCCCTCTGCTGAGAGTGGCTGTCAGCAGTTCCTGCGCTGAGCTGAAACACCACTGTCAGGTCGGCGCGTCAGCGGTCCGGGGAGGGCGCCTTAGTTACTTACAAAACTGGCAGGGCACGGCAAACACTATACTTGTGTGCGGGCCCTACGGGGGGTGGCCGGGCTGCTGCCTGCTGGGGCTTGTGCGGGGATGGCCTGGCTGCTGCCTGCTGTGGCTGTGTGCGGGGGAGGCCGGTCTGCTGCTGTGGGCTGTGCGGGGGAGGCCGGTCTGCTGCTGTGGGCTGTGCGGGGGAGGCCGGTCTGCTGCTGTGGGCTGTGCGGGGGATGCCAGGCTGCTGCGGTGGGCTGTGTGCGGGTGAGTTCGGGCTGCCACGACCAGATTCTGCTTCGTCCATTAAAAAAAAATCTGGTCGCCAGGAAGCAGAATCTGGTCGCCCTGGCGACCGGGATTTGTCGAGCCCTGCGTTACAGTGTCTTATATAGCGCAGCAGGTTCCGTTACAGTGTCTTATATAGCGCAGAAGATTCCGTTAGTGTCTTATATAGCGCAGAAGATTCCGTTAGTGTCTTATATAGCGCAGAAGATTCCGTTAGTGTCTTATATAGCGCAGCAGGTTCCGTTACAGTGTCTTATATAGCGCAGCAGGTTCCGTTACAGTGTCTTATATAGCGCAGAAGATTCCGTTAGTGTCTTATATAGCGCAGAAGATTCCGTTAGTGTCTTATATAGAGCAGCAGATTCCGTTACAGTGTCTTATATAGCGCAGCAGATTCCGTTACAGTTTCTTATATAGTGCAGCAGGTTCCGTTACAGTGTCTTATATAGCGCAGCAGGTTCCGTTACAGTGTCTTATATAGCGCAGAAGATTCCGTTAGTGTCTTATATAGCGCAGCAGATTCCGTTACAGTGTCTTATATAGCGCAGCAGGTTCCGTTACAGTGTCTTATATAGCGCAGAAGATTCCGTTAGTGTCTTATATAGCGCAGCAGATTCCGTTACAGTGTCTTATATAGCGCAGCAGGTTCCGTTACAGTGTCTTATATAGCGCAGAAGATTCCGTTAGTGTCTTATATAGCGCAGCAGATTCCGTTACAGTTTCCTATATAGAGCAGCAGATTTCGTTAGTGTCTTATATAGCGCAGCAGATTCCGTTACAGTGTCTTATATAGCGCAGCAGATTCCGTTACAGTTTTCTATATAGAGCAGCAGATTTCGTTACAGTGTCTTATATAGTGCAGCAGATTCTGTTGCTCTCTAAAATTGCAAACAGTGATTAAACAAACCGACATAGAGGTTGGAGGGCCCTGCTCGCAAGCTTACAATCTATAGGGATAATAGGAGGGATACATAAGGATAGAATTCCATAGCATGGCAGTCCCTCCAGATTACAAGCCAGTCCTGTTGGGATGGGATGCAATTAGATATGACCGCTAACGAAGGGGTTCCGGAATATAAGCTGCCTGAAGAGGTGAGTTTTCAGGGATCCCTTGAACAGGTTTCCCCCTGTGTGCATGGCCACGAACGCATTCGTAGCTGTGCAAATGGGAAGGATTTCAATTGCGCAAGGTGGTGTGGGGCAGCGTTTACCTGCTCACTGTGCTCTGAACTCAGCCCAGCGAGCAGGTCTGAATTGGGCCTGAAGTGCAGCGTTTATACAGAGGGTATTGTGATCCTGCTGCTTAATTAAGGGGTGGGGGCTCTGGGGGTCAACAGCTACGTATTGCATCTTTGTTAGCAGTCCAATCTGCGGCCCTGCTCTCTTCCCATGCTAAAACTAATGCAGGGCATGCTGGAATGTGTAGTTCAACAACAGCTGGAATGTCAAGGTTAGCCATCACTGACCTATACAGTGGCATGATTACTTAATTCTGCTGCTGATTCCCTGCCTTTAGCAGTGCACAAATATGACAATATATGTACCCAAGAACCTCACCTGCAACGGGACCCGGCAGGGTTGACTGTATGGGCGAGTGCATACACCATTGCTGGGGTACAAGAGACTGGGGACAACACTAACAACCCACGGGATCGTGCATCATTGACTATATAGTTCAATATAGAAAATATCATTAATAATCATCATTATGCTGCATATTGTTAACAACATCGTAGAGTGTGTACGCACCTTTTTAAAGTCGGCAACATTGACTCATAATGTACACTCATACTTCAAGTACCTTTTTTAATTATTGCTGATAAGTATTTGTTGCTACAGATCTGTGGCAGGAGATTTGTACAATTGTACTCTTTGTACAATGTTCCTGGAAAGTGCACGTGGATTTGGGTGGGAAGGACATAAATGAAGGCCTGGTAATTCACTTGTACAAGCTGCACTGTACTTGGCTCTGTCTCAGTGTGTTAATAAAGCTCTTCTGCGATTGCACAATGGCTTCTCAGACTACCTGTACTTCTGTTCAGGATAAAGGCCAAATCCTGCATACCATTTCCAGTTGCTTAGAGACGATTGGCTTCATAGGAGACGCAGGTGAGCTGGGGTCACAGCGTGCATGCAAGTCTATGGGCACCCTTGGTGTGACGCTGATTACCCCGCTGTGAACTTACCTGAATGAGATGTCCCTTTAGGTGACACCCGATCAGGGCTGACAGAAAGGTGGTGATAGTTATATGACGGAGTGCAGATTCCTCCTAGAAAAGTATTCATATTCTGTACATGTTCTCAGTATCCTGAATTCATTAAAAAATAAAAACTATATTTTTTATTTTTGTGGGGGTGGTTTATGTTCTAAAAAAAAAAAAAAAAGAATTGTGATGGGTGCAATGAATTGGCACCTGTGTGGCGCTTTCTGATTGCCTTTCATGGTAAACATGTCTTTGAAATACTTTTACTTTGATGAACTGCGGCAAAGTAATAAACTATGTGACCATTTACAATGATACAAAGAGCATCCGGACAGTGTATACCGGTAAGTTTGTTACCGTGTTTCCCCGATAATAAGACATCCCCCGAAAATAAGACCTCCCCCAGATTTTGGAAATGTGTCCAAAATAAGACCTCCCCCGAAAATAAGACCGATTCAAATTTCAATCCTGTGGATTGCAAACAATAAATACTAGACCCCGCTAACCTCCGCTAACCTCCAGGTGATCTTCAATCACCTCTGAGGTATTTAGAGACAGAGAGGAGGAGAGGTGTGTAAAGGAGGCTACGGTACGTTCCCTCTCTTTAACTGGGGGCATGTTTACAAGGAGCACTGGGGGCATGTTTACAAGGAGCACTGGGGGCATGTTTACAAGGAGCACTGGGGGCATGTTTAAAAGGAGGACAGGGGCATGTATTAAAATAAGACCTCCCCTGAAAATAAGGCCTATGGTGTTTTTTGTGGGTTGAAAAAAAATAAGACAGTGTCTTATTATCGGGGAAACACGGTAGTTAATAGCATGCAACTGTCTGGAAAGTATGTTGTTTCAGAACCTTTAGTAAAAAAGACTAGTTCTAGGCACTGAGAAAGCATTCCAGACCGGAGGACACTGCATTCTCATCCTGACTATCCGTGGTTCATACTGCCCTGATTGGATTATTATAATAGTTTTGTGCTGCCCTGATTGGATAAATGTAATGGCTTGTGCTGTCCTGATTGGATGAATGTAATAGTTTGTGCTGCCCTGATTGGATAAATCTAAGGCAAAAGCATTTGGTATAGGTTCACCATGAATGGAGAGTCTGCCCGGCACCCCTCTCATCAGTAGCCGAAGCCAAAAGCTTTAATTGATAAATGTTGATGCTTTAATGTGCCACTTTCACCCACATAGAATAGTGTGTAATGTAGTAATTGTATTGCTGGACCAATGTATTGTTTTTCCTGTGTTACAGAAAGTCTATAAATGCAGCTATTTTCTCATCTAGGCACTTGGCCTGGGTATTCCCCATTGTAGCTCATCCAGATAAGCAGAATCAAGGACCCCCCATTTTGAGGGTATATCCCTGATTCCAAGAGGGCACTTTGGTTGAATACAGAGCCAGCGGGATAAAAGACTTCCTTAAAACTAAATGGGGGGGAGCTGTTGTTCGAGCTGGAGTGGCGCTACCAAGGACGGCACAACTAGCTTGAATAGTACAAAGGAAAAGGGGGGATTTTGTTAATCGCACAGGGTAGTGAAATGAAAAGAATAGTGGTTGGTGGACCCAGGTAATAGTGGATGGTATCAGAATAAATCTCTTTCTCGGGGTGTGCTACCACTGAACAAATTTATTTAGGCAAGAAATTTGAGCAAAAAAAAAAGAATTGTCGCTATGTACTTTTAATCTTTATCTTTTTAAACCAGTAGCTTGAATAGTACCAGATCTGTGCTTCAGAATGTGCCAACCAAAAGCTGAGTGACCATCCCCCACTTTGCCCTTCTGGTAAGAGTGACTAGTTCTGGGTGGTCTTTGATTAGAAAGGCATGATCACCGCTAGACCTTCTGTTGCTGTGTGGAGATCTTTGTTATGTTCTACACAGCAGTTACTTTCTTCTACGATCCCCATGGCAGCCAAGACCATGGGATTTCATCCCTCTCCTTCTAGTTACAGGCTGTATTTTTTTTCCTTAGGACCTCCCCTTTCCATTATAAATCCCAGCTCCTCCCATTTTCCGGTCTCCTTTTTTAGTTAAAAGTAGGCAGAAAAGGTTTGTTTTATTTTATAGAGCTTAACTAAAGTATGCAGGGAGCACTCTGGGGGCAGAGCAGCATGGGAGCGTGACCCAGTCGGGTTTCTGCCCATAAAATGTACCTGGGAGTGTGGCCAGCCTTGAATCCTGCCTAGGATATGAAAGCACAGAGCTCCAGGTATGAGTAAGTCTCCTCAGCAGCTAGCGCGGCAGATACAGGCATCGGTCCGCGGTTTCGGTTCGCAAATTACAATTCCCAAGAGGCAATGAGCTTAAGCGCGACATCCGGAAAATGGCAGCGTGTACGCATTCAGCGGTAGCTAGGCGCACTACAAGGCCCATAATCCAGTGCGCGTGACGCACTTTCGGTGCGGACAGCACGGGGAAACTGGCAGTGTGGATGCCTATTTTATTCTCATTTGAAAACAGCAGGCAGTATGCAGACTGTTGCTGCACTACACCCGAGACACTGATCTAGAGGTATGATTTTTCCTGGATATCAGTACATGCTGCATTATTACTCTTCTATGCCTTAGCATTAAATATATGCAATATTTAACTTTAGGTGCTCCGACCTTTTCATACCCCCACTATCCACGTCGGCGTGGAGTTGATTGTATATAGTGTGGCGAGCAACTGAGCCCGAAGTGTGGCGAGTGGACGCGCATAACTTCACAGGTATTATGCTTCCCCTCGCTGCGCTCACCACGCTTCGGGCTCCGTGGCTCGCCACACTATATAAGATCGACTTTACGCCGATGTGGATAGTGGGGCTATGAAAAGGTTGGAGGACACGTACCGCTGCCCCTCGCGGGCTCGCTGCGCTTGCCACGCTTCGGGTGGCGTTAACAATGGGGGGGGGATGGGGGGGGGGGCATTTGTTATGTAAAATACCCATAAGGGTAGCTATACAATGAAAAATCGGGTCCATTGGCCCATTTAACATTGTTCCCTATGTAAAATTGCGTCCATCGCATTGGTCGCATCGCATGCCTTAACTTAAGGCATGCGATGGACGCGATTTTTTAAATGTCGGGGAAAAGGCTAAAAATAGCCCTAAAATCGCATCGGTCGCGTCCATCGCTTAAGGTATGCGATCACCTACGACGGGCGCCGTGCTAGGAAACAAGTACCAAACTTCTTCCCTCTTCCTTTTTTTTTTCTTTCTCAGCTGGTAGCGAGTGTTTAATCTATTTTAACCACTTGAATGTTCTATATTCTACAACAGATCATTATAAATGATATTGTTATTGTAATCCTAATTGATGAGTCATGGTCATTTGTGACTATCAATCAGTGTATTGTAGTTTTACTACATCTTTCAGTTACTGTAGAAATTGATATGCTTAATATACACTTTTTTATGCTTCAATTAAAAAAATTTACAGAAATGAGCTCCTGTCATTCCTCAGACCGGTGATGAATGTTTTTTGGGCACACACATAGTCCGCAGCGCTATACCAAGACTATTTGAACATTCACATCAGTCCCTGTCCCAGTGGAGCTTACAATCTATATTCCCTACCACATGTATATGCACACACAGACATTCTAAGGTTAATTTTATTGGGAGCCAAATAACTTACCAGTATATTATAGTGTCGGAGTACCCAGAGGAAACCCACGCAAGTACGGTACTTGTATTATTTCACGGCGGCAGGCTACGCTGTCTGCATAGCCCAATGGCAGCCTAGCGTAGTGTCCCCGTCAGGCAGCGTAGTTACCATACTGTCCTGGCAAGCCTAGTGAGCGCTTCTCACACAGCGTCGGTAACCGCCAGATGCCCTTTGCTGGCGGGCGCCAGTGGAGAGGCGATCAATCTGCCTGAGACGCACAAGCATCCCATACGCTTGTGCATCTCAGTAATTTGTGCGGCAGAGAAACGGTTAGGGGTTCGGTAGCGCGTGTGTCTCGTGCACAAAGGGGGGGGGGGGGTGTGGTGCACAAAAAAGGAAGCCTTTGCCAGTGCTCCATTTCAAACCCCCACTATCTATGGTAGCCCCAACCTGTTCATACCCCCACTATCCACATTGACGTGGAGTTGATTTTACAAAGTTTGGCTCCCAACCGAGCCCGAATCGCGGCGAGCGGATGCTGCACTCGCAACACTTTATAAAATCAACTCCACGCCGACATGGATAATGGGGGTATGAACAGGTTGGGAGGAGGGGCTCGCCATGCTTCGGGCTGACATGGATAGTGGGGGTTGTTTCAGGAACACATTCACACCTGTCATGTCAGGCAGGTGAAAAATTGTCAATGGTTCCCACACAATGTAATAAGCGCTGACACATCGCTGACTGACTACGCTAACTACGTAAGCTCTGGTTAGGCGTAAACGTACACACAATCGCAGACTGCGCTGGCCGTGCTGCCGCCGTGAAACTACACAAGTACGGACTATACAAACTGTACAGTTAGGGCCATGGTGGGAATCGAACCCATGACCTCTGTGCTGTGAGGCAGTAATGCTAACCATTACACTGTTCATGCTAGGGCATGGGTCTTCAACCTATGGCCCTCCAGATGTTGTGGAAACTACGAGTCCCAGCATGCCTTGCCACAGTTTTAACACTCCCTTATAGCAAAACTGTGGCAAGGCATGCTGGGATTTGTAGTTTCACAACATCTGGAGGGCCACTGTTTGAAGACCCATGTGCTAGGGTGCCTAGAGGACCAACATGCATATTGGCATAAGAGTCGGTTTAAAGAAAAAAAACTCCATTTCATCCTTTTGCTTGTGTCGACCCATTCAACCTAATGCATGTCAACCTTTTTCATGTGCCAACCGCATAGCGCAGTAGACTAATACCCCTTTTACACCAAAATCCCTGGTCGGGCCCTGGTCTTTGAATATGGGAGTTTCCAGGGTTGGACCCAACTTCATACCCCATTTACACAGCACTGTGACCCAGGTCTGCGCCGTTTACACTGAACCTGGGTCAGCCCTGCTTTTCCCTATGGATGACATTATAAATGTCCATTTTAGGACTGATAAACTGCCATCCAACCTTCCCTCAATGATTTAAAATAAAAATGAAAAGACATAACTAGTTGGCATTGAAAAATGTTGGCTTGTTTATTTTGTAAAATAAATGTCGTTCCCCCCCCCAAAAAAAAGAATATAACTGATACTTCATCTGATTCTGTGTGCACTGCCCATATCCTTCCTGGCTGCTGTCTTTTGCCACTGCAGCGCACTGTGGTAAGGCGACCAGCACTTCTGGTATCCTTTCAGCACTACCCGGACAATTTACACCGCCCATAACCCAGGTCCAACCAGTGTTCAACTCTGGTCAGGACCTGGCCCCTTTTACACAAAGGCATAACCAAGGTTGGACCCAGGTCAGCATTGGTGTAAAAGGGGTATAACTAGTGATCCTAGGGATGAAGAGGGCACAGCCATTATTGGCCTATTAAGCTGCACACATGCATGCAGTAAGCCCCCATCCTTTCTGTATTGTGTGTGTGTTGGGGGAGGGGGTTTAGAGGTGTAGTATATTTGGGCTGCTTACCATATGGTTTACTAGCCATTGTTAATCCATTTTAAACCTAATTTTGATCCATTTGCGGAGTCCTAAGCTGACTTTGCTGAGCTGTCACTAGATACACAGGAGGCTGCAGCTTCTAATCTCTGGCTCTTACAGGTCGTCACCCGCTGCGCCCGGCGATGGCGCCAACAGTAACCGACGCCTCCAGCAGACGCAAGCTCAGGTCAATGAGGTGAGCAACTCATGTATGCGATCACCATTGTAATAACCATTCACCCAGTCTCCCGTCAGATCCATGTGTCGGCACGTGTCAGCACAGCAGCGTACTTTCCAGACTATTCCATTCATCATTTACATGTCATTGAACCCAACGGTTGAGTGCCGGCCTCCACGCCGGAGTTAATCTGTCTGACGTCTGCAGCAGCAGTTCTCTATTCATTGAGTTGATTCTGTTTGCCAGGCTGCTGTGGGTATTGTCACGCTGTACGCAGCCCCACAGCAGTACTCACAGACCTACTTCTGATCAGGCGCTGCATTTATCACACATAATGGACAGCTAGGGCTCATCGGACAGGCATTCAGCAAACTGGTTTCTAGAACATGCTTATTTTTGGAAACCCCTTTGTCACAATGCTTATTTTTAGCTCTGGATGAGAGGATACAAATATCTCCTTCCTTCCTTCCTTTTTTTTTTTTTTTTTAAATAAGTAAAAATAAACTTCTGCCCTGTCCTCGGAAATGACTGCTTTCTGTTCTGCATGCTGTGCTCCAAATAAGCTCATTGATTTGGGTGGGAGGTGTCTGTCTGTGAAGAATGGATAGTCCCATTCACAATTGTAAATGTGGGTTGTTATTTTTTCGTTGCCCTTCTGTTCCATTCATCCTTTTTGTGACCGTCATTGACTTGTACATCTGCTTCCAATGGATGTACTGCCAACTGCTGTGCA
Organism: Crinia signifera; assembly: GCF_055691185.1. Taxonomy (NCBI): domain Eukaryota; kingdom Metazoa; phylum Chordata; class Amphibia; order Anura; family Myobatrachidae; genus Crinia; species Crinia signifera. The sequence continues at coordinate 94,048,789 of NC_139226.1, read as the reverse complement.
CGGTAGTAGTAATCTGCCAAAAAAGTTAAACTTGTGAGACGATGAGGCCATTAGTCCAACACTGTTAACACGTTCTATGCTGCGCAGCAAAAGCGCGAAATATATTTAAACGTTGCAGGAGTTGTCAGGTTCCATTGACGTCACCACAGTCCAAACAAACAGCTGATTCTACATGGAGCCTGATTCTGGGCGATATGTGCAGCTTATCAAGTGCCAGATAGCCCTCCTTGTGCCAAGACGAAGACAGGACCACTCGCACACATCGTGCCACATACCTTGCCCCCCCCCCCCCCCTCCGGCTTCCCCTGGCATACGTTGGCCACCTGCGTAGCCAAGGGAACCCCCGGTTTTTTCATGCGGGCACCCATAAACCGTCCCCATTTGACGACACCCCCCCAAATCCTTCTGCCTTGTACTCTCGTCCCAAAACCTACAAGCTGCTCGCCAACTATGCAAGTCGCCGAAGCCGTTAGCAAAGGTGAGCTGCACATGCATACACCACCCAACATAGCAACTGGGTAGAATTCGTCCCTGTCGGAATGAATTAGAATGACCCCCATAATGCCTTTTGAGGAGCAGAGTTTTCATGGGGGAAGAGTTTATTTTATCTACCCCCAAATAAAATTACATTGTCATTGCTTCAGATTTGTGTAATGTATGTAATTCAGATAAACTGTTTTATGGACTTATATAATCACATTTCATTAAATGTCAGGTGGTGGACATCATGAGAGTCAACGTGGACAAAGTCCTTGAGAGGGATCAGAAACTGGCCGACCTAGATGACCGTGCCGACGCACTGCAAGCCGGAGCATCCCAGTTTGAGACCAGCGCTGCCAAGCTGAAGAGGAAGTACTGGTGGAAGAACTGCAAGGTGCAGAGCGCTCTGTCTGCCCAATCTTAATTAATGGGATGTGCTGCAAACATGCAGTATATTCTCTAGACCAGGGGTGGCCAAACAGGTCCTCGAGAACCTATTTTTGAGATCTACCAACGGTTCATGTTTTCCAGACCACCTAGCTGGTGCACAGCTGTAGTCATTACTAAACTGTCATATTACCCAGACCACCTAGCTGGTGCACAGCTGTCACAGCTGTAGCCATTACTAACTGTCACATTCCCCAGACCACCTAGCTACAGCACAGTATGAACTGTCACATCCCCAAATCCCCTAGCTGGTGCACTTGTGTAGTCATTACTGTCACATAACCCAGACCACCTAGCTGGTGCACAGCTGTCACAGCTGTAGTCATTACTAACTGTCACATTCCCCAGACCACCTAGCTACAGCACAGTATGAACTGTCACATCCCCAAATCCCCTAGCTGGTGCACATGTGTAGTCATTACTAAACTGTCATATTTTCAAATCTGCTGCATTCATCCCTACTATAGATCCACAGGTGGCCTGAGACACATGAACTGTTGGCTACCACTTCACTAGACCAGTACTAATGTTTCAGAGTGTAACACCGTTCAACCATCGATGAAAAATTTAATGTCAGTTACAGTAAGTCTATGAATGCAATTTGAATCCATCAATTTAGGCACACTGTTTAATAATGAGAGGAGCCATACAGAACTATAGTATAATAAATGCACTTTACAAAATAACATTGTGCATTTATACAATCAAAGTGGGCGGGCTCAGACTGTATTGTAGTCATAATTGACAGGACCCTACAGAAAGTTTGTGGGCTAAGTCATGGTGGTTGTCTATGGCCCAGGAGTGACAGATGACCCAACAGGAAGTAGGAGGGCTCAGACTTACGGTGTGCACACACGGTGCAAATTAGTTTTTTGAGTATATAGTCAAAATCGCAGTGTTCAGCCGCATGCGATATTGATGTCGGTATCGCAAGTAGAAAAGGACAATGCAGCACAGTCTATTTGTACTATATCGTAACGAGGGCTATGCTGCCCAGCGGCCGCCGATCGCACTGTGTGTACACACCATTAGTGGTAGCTCCATAGTTGGGACACTTTAGGGCGTGTGTCTTCAACCTATGGCCCTCCAGATGTTGTGGAACTACATGTCCCAGGCAGTGTTCCCTCTAATCTGTGCGTGCGTGCGCACACAGCTCGACGAGCGTGCGCACAGACATTACAACAAAGCAGCAGTGGTCCCTTTTTGCAGTTGTGGACTCAATTAATATGTGTTTCACCCATTCACTACATTGTGGGCTGTGTTTTAAATGTTTAATACCATTTTGAAGTAAAGTTAACACATGCTGAATGTCATTTTCCAGTTATATATGTGACGCACAAAAATTAAAATTTCCTTCCAAAGTTGCACAAACAACATCTTTTGCCGCACACAGCCTTCGTAACATTGGAGGGAACATTGGTCCCAGCATGCCCTGACAGTTTTGGCATGCTCTTATAGGAAAAAATGTGGCAATGCATGCTGGAACATGTAGTTTCACAACATCTGGAGGGCCTCAGGTTGAAGGCCCATGCTTTAGGGCATCAAGGTCAGGAAACTGTAGCAGATGTCTCCATAGCTCTGTATAACTGATGAAATAATTGGGAAGAAGTAATCCCCCCTTTTTTTTTTCTTTTTTGTCTTCCTAGATGTGGGCAATACTAATAGCGGTAGCTGTGATAATAATCATCATTATTATCGGTGAGTATTTTTTCTTCTCTACATACTGCTGTGTATATTTATCTGAAATAAAACGGTGTCATGTGTCTTAAGCACTGTGATCTGACCTTTCATTGGCTGATGGCAGTATGTTCTAGGCCTGATAAGGGTTGGGATCATTTGGTCGACAGTCATTAGGTCGACATGGTTCTAAGTCGACAGGTTGTTAGTTCGACAGGTTGTTGGTTCGACTATGTCAACAGTCAAAAGGTCGACATGGGTTTTTTCACTGTGTTTTTTTTTTTTTTTACCTGAATGTCAACACAGTCGACATGGACATCCCCTTGCATTGCTTGCTGTGCTCGCCTCGGCACACTATTGTATTCTTCCACCACGCCCTAGTGGATGGTAGGGCTTGAAATACCACCTGTCGGCTTAAAAAACAGTGAAAAACCCCATGTCGACCTTTCCACTGTCGACCTAGACATTGTCGAACTAATGCCCTTTTCATGTGTCGACCTTTTCCCATGTCGACCTAATGACTGTCTACCATCATGCTGTAGACCAAATGACCACATCCCGCCTGATAAATGGGTGACAGTAAGGCTCTGCATGGGGTTAATGTTCCTCTCTCCTTCTGAACTTTGAACTAGCGTTCTTTTTATTTAATTTTTCAGTATGGGCCACGACAAGCTGAAGATAGATATCGACTGAAGCTGGCCGTTGATGAGCAAGAATACTCTGTATCTTCTGTCGTTTTAAGTCCTTTTTAGTAGTTTAGGGCTCGTACTTTCTCTTGTTTGGGGTTAAGTGCCTTTACTGAGATATTTTGATCACTTCTTTTTTTTTTTTTTTTTTAAATGCAACAAAGCACGATTGCACAGTCTGATTATAACCCCCCCCCCCCCCCCCCCTCAAGTTCATCCTCTTCCTGGGTTTGGAGGGATTTTCATGAATACATTGATTTACATTGTGCACTTGTACTACTGTGTAGCCGCCTATGAATTTTTGTAAGACTTACTGCGAGCCTGCCTTTTTCTTAAAATATAACTATATAACAGGGCTTTTACGGACTAAAATAAGGTGAAGATGATAAAATATCACAACATTCCAAAAACCTGCCAATAGTGCCTTGGCTTACCTTGATCTGATGATTGCGGACACCTATTCCCCTTTCTTGCTAGAACACCGTACCATACGGCGAGTCCCATCCCGCAATGGCAGGTTGGTCCAGTTATCGCTTAGCCACTAGGAAGAGACCAGAGTAGAGATGTATGAAAATGTAACCTAGCAGTTGCTGGCAGCCTAACGAGTGACGCTGCCTTACTGGGAGCTGATGGAACGTGGGTTGTGTAATATATAAGATTGCCCCAACTCTTGCTGTGATCTAGGCCCTTGGTTAGGATGTTATGTACCAAAGTCCACTAAACTACCCATCCCATGTTACACACACTCCTATTTTTTTTTTTTTTATAGTTTTATATAAACTACAGTAACTTGAAAAGTGTGTTTTGTATATATCTTGCACTTTAAGCTGCATTTAACATTCGTGCCTTTGACTCAGGCCTTTGCCAAATGTTGTCTCACTAAAAGGTCCATTGCTTTAGAGGTTTCTGCTGAAAGCAGATTCCACTACACTGTATGGAAGCCGTTTCTTCGTTTTAAACAAACCAAAACACTTACAAGTATGCCTTCAGTCTCGCCTTCTCTCCAGGCATGGTGTAACGTTTGGTTGATGCAATTGTGCCTTCAATGCCCAAATGGCCCATCTAAAATCTGTTCAGCTGAGCGGGCTCAAACGATTGCTACAGCTGAATGAACAATATCATTCTTGTGACAAGGCAGCAGATAAATCTGTGCTATCCTATGTTCTAAGCCTGCTCACCGCATCTGCTGGAGTCCCTGCTTTCTGTAAAGGTCCCACTCCTGCCCCATGTATCATTCCCTAAACTTACCCTGACAACTTCCCAATTATCGAACTATGGAATCACGCGGGTTAGGGCATTTGTGGGAGTGTGCCACATCCCATTTCTATGACCCTGGCAGTTCTGATAAATGAAGCGTAATAAGGGTAAGACATTTGTTTTGTATTCTTTTCCACATTAATTGATTTTGTTTAATTGGTCATGACAGCCATGTGATGTCACATGGTGGACACCGCTACCCATTGTATGACATCACCCACCGTGTGACATCACAGGGCTGTCATAACTAATATAGAAATAGATATGTGGGGAGCGATACGTTATGTGAGCTCATCTCGGCGTATCCTTGTTAGTGTCAGTAAGTTGCAGCGTTCTAATAAGCACTTGTCACCTGTCCCCTGCTGGCTTCGCAGCGTACCTATGATATAAAGTTAATTCCTCATTAGCCAAAGCATTCAACTGTAGCATTGTATATTCATAGAATTATTTAAATTTGCTAGATTCAGGATTCTAAACCTACTGATAGTCAGCACTGGAACAGTCGCACTGTTTGGACCGCTTATACAGAAACGGCCTCTGTTGCCTTTCTCCGTAATGGACTTGCTGACACGTTGGATTTACTTGTATGTAAGACTTACCTGCAAATGGAGATTACTTAGACCACATGTCTTCAACCTGTGGCCCTCCAGATGTTGTGGAACTACATGTCCCAGCATGCCCTGACAGTTTTGGCATGCTCTCATAGGAAAAAATGTGGCAATGCATGTTGGAACATGTAGTTTTTCAACATCTGGAGGGCCACAGGTTGAAGACCCATGACTTAGACGAATGTTTACTGTCTTTTTAGCCAATGGTGCTTGGAGCTGCACCTTCCCCTGAACAGTTATTACCAATTCTTACAAATACACTTTTTTCCCCTGACAAAATATTGCAACTTATTTTCTAAAGTGCGTTTCTGCCTAAGTGTGCCTTGCTCCAATAAGTGCCTGGTTCTTCTACCGCAAAGTTTGCAAACCCATTTGTTGCCAAAGAAAAGGATTCCACTGGTTTTGTCAATCAAGCTGATTATCCATGTACTAGACCTGGTTGGGCCGTAGGGACTTGGTTGATCGCTCGTATGGCTTTCCTAAGGGGGAAGGAGGTTGGGAAACTATTTGACCTAGACAACGCCTGTCTAGATGCTGCACTGAAGGGGCTGCCCATCTTTGTTATACCCCAAGCTGCTTTTGGTGGTTTTATAAAGTTAATGTGATGATGCAGCAAAAAAGAAAACGGATTTCGGTATCCTTGTTCATGAATTCAGGTAATTGCTTGTATGTGGGTTTTAGGTCTAGCAGTTGTGTAAACTGTTGTGAACTAACTTGCTTTTGTTGTAATAAAGTCATTTCTGCAGTTATTACAATGCTTCGGCCTTACTTTCAAATCGCAATGTGCTTATGAAGCTGTGATCTGCCTACTGTGGACAACAGTTGAAAATCTGCAGGATGATCTAAGGCACTGGTTATCAAACTCGGTCCTCAGGACCCCACATGTGCATGTTTTGCAGGTAAACCGACAGGGGCGCTCAAACTGACACATTTTAAAAGATCCACTTGTGAAGCTAATTATTTCACTTGATTCTGTGAGGAGACCAAATATACACTGTGTGGGGTCCTGAGGATCGACTTTGAGAACCTGTGATCTAAGGGGTGTATGTACTAAGATGAGAGTTCTACTGAAGATTGGATGTTTCCCTTAGCAACCAATCAGACTGTATGTCTTGTTAGTTTAGCACCTTCTAGAAGATAATAGATGGAATCTGATTGGTTGCCCATAGCAACATTCTATCTTCAATAGAACTCCAATCTTAGTAAATGTACCCTTAAGGGCTTCCAGCATCACAGCTCAGGTGGCAGTCACCCCTGGTAGGTCCTCAGTCACTACTGGTTTCCTTATTGAGATGCAGCCTACAGAACTTATGGTGGATGTAGTAGTCTTTTTGTGTTAGAGGTCTGTGTGTGTGTGTGTGGGGGGGGGGGGTGTTTTCAGGATTTTTGGTGACTGGGAGGATAGCTCTTAATACCAACTTTCATCCAACTAGTTGGTTGGATGGAATAAAAATCTGGTACTGCATGGGAGCAAAGGTCATTTGTGGACAAAGTAATGTATCTGTTTGCTTTAAATAATTTCACTGACTGTTTTGTCCATTTTCCTGGGTTTGTGAAACAATTGCTCTTTGTCATTTGCTCCCATCCAGTACCAGATTTTTATTCCATCCTACAAACTAGTTGAAAGGTTGGATGAAAGTTGGTCTGATGTGTGGCCAGCATTGGCCTTCTCATACCTCCCAACCTGACCCTCTCCAGGAGGGACACCATGCTCTGCTTCTGGACTTAAGGCCCCCACACACTAAAATGTGTTTTTTTTTTTTTTTTTTTTTTGGCCGATTATCGCTAAAAAACGGTTGATCTATCGGACAATCAGCCAAAAAATCGTTCTAGTGTGTGGGGGCCTTTAACTCTTAATTTAGGATTACCATATATACTCGAGTATAAGCCTACATTTTCAGAACATTTTTATGCTTAAAAAGCCCACCTCGGCTTATACCCGAGTGAGGGTCCCGCTTGAGTCAATGAGTTTTCCGTTGTAAAATTAGGTTCCTTGGCTTATATTCGGGTCGAATTATACTTGAGTATATACGGTACCATCACATGTGTAGAAATGCCTTTCTTATCAATTAACCTGTTTAAAACAAGAAATCATACATTGGGCCTTATTTTGGTTCACTCTTTCTGACAAAATACTTCTTAGATGGACAAAACCATGTGCACTGCAGGGGGGCAGATGTAACATGTGCAGAGAGAATTAGATTTGGGTGAGTAATTTTGTTTCTGTGCAGGGAAAATACTGGCTGCTTTATTTTTACACTTCAATATAGATCTCACTTTGAAATAAAACCCCACCCAAATTTAACTCTCTCTGCACATTTTGCATATGCTCCCCTGCAGTGCACATGGTTTTGTCCATCTAAGAAGGATTTTGTCAGAAAGAGTGAACCAAAATAAGGCCCATTGAGAGAAGTGCAGAAACAGAGAATTGTGTCCCTCCTGGAGAGGGTCATGTTGGGAGGTGCGCCACCTAAAGAGGACCAGAAAAGTTGGCCTTAAAAATCAAATTCTATACACAACACCCCATAATGACAATGTGCAAATCAGAATCCGCTTTATTGGCCAGGTATACTTGCGTATACTAGGAATTTGTTTTTGGTTTGCTGTGCAGCAGCCAGGTGGGTAATATGTAAACAGTATAAACAGGTGGGGGAACATGTACAATCGTATAGAAAGTTATTCCGAGGGGACCCTGTGTTAGGTTATGTGCAAAGGGTTATGGCGCACCTTGACAGTGAGGTTTTCATGAGTTCACATGTCAACTTGAGGATAGAAAGTTTTTAGGCTTCTGGTGGGAGTAGCCCTGTAGCGTCTGCCTGACGGCAGCAGGTTAAACAAGCCATGGCCAGGATGTAGTTGGTCCTTGACTATCTTCGTTGCCCGCTTTTTTGCTCTGGACAGGTACAGGACCTGGACAGAGGGAAGGTCTGTCCCGATTTATCTTCTCCGCAATTCTGACTACCTTTTTGGAGTCTGCATTTGTCGCTGGCGGAGCCGGACCAGACCAGTATTGAGGAGCACAGTACAGACTCCACAGTTGCGGAGTAGAAGAGGAGCAGAAGCTCCTCTTGAGAAATGTATTACAAATAAAGAAACTAAGAAATCACATGGTGCATCCTGTTTCCACTGATTATTATTGAGATGTTTGTACAGCTTAATTGGAGTCCACCTGTGGTAAATTCAGTTCATTGGACATGATTTGGAAAGGCACAAAGACCAATTTATATAAGGTCCCACACCTGACGGTGCATGTCAGAGCACAATCCAAGCATTAGGTCAAAGGAATTGTTTGTAGTCATCCCAGACAGGATTGTCTCGAGGAAAAAAATTCTGGGGAAGGGTACAGAAAAATATCTGCTACTTTGAAGGACCCAAGGAGCACAATGGCCTTCACTATCCGAAAATGGAAGAAGTTTGACACCACCAGGACTCCTCATTTTTCCTGGAGCGCCCCCCCCCCCCCCCCCCCCTCCTTTGGGTCTTTAAGCTTTTTTGTGTTTTATTTAAAAAAATCGCATGGTAGAGTGACAGGGAATAACTCCACAGACAGAAGTAGCTTAGCTTGTGTATATGAAAGTCTCTGTTATGCTGTGTACACACGGGGGCGATAGGGGCTGAAATCGCTGGGAATATGGTCGCTGAGCGACCATATTGCCAGTGATTGGAGTGTGCACCAGCGAAAAATTGCCGGGTGCGCGCTCCCGTTTTCAGCCCCTGAATGGTCGCTGGTTGGAGGAACATGCTCCTCTGACCAGCGACATCCCCTGCCTCTTCACCCATCAGTGTTTAAATTTTCATCTGCGACCATCTCTGGTCGCAGATGAAAACGGGACACGGGGCAATATGATTGCTGAGCAATATATTGCCCCGTGTGTACGCACCTTGAGATAGATTTGTGCTCTCTCCATTGCGTTCTGTTACCAGGGTGATGTTACTATACTGCACAGTATAAATAGATGACTAAAATTATTTTTGCATTTCAATGCATAGATTTTGCTTTCTTCTGTTCCTCCCCTCTTGTCATGAAGCGCCAGGCATTTGTCTCTTTGAAATAGTTCACCTGATCAATTTAGGTGTTCAAGTACTGTGTTGTGGCTAGGGTGGGTTTAGTTAGATAGTTCGGTACTTGTTTCCTAGCACGGTGCCCATCGCAGACCTTAATTAGTGGTATGCGATGGGACACGATTTTCGGGTCCTAAGAGCCGCACTGTACAACTTTAAAATCGCATCGCATGCCATTAAAATGGCATGCGATGCGATCGATGCGATGATTTCATTGTACATGCACCCTGATGAGTGATTAGTTATATGCACCCCCATTGTTAACGCCACTGTCACTATTAAAGGCAACCTGAAGAGTGGCGAGCGCAGCGTGCCCGCGAGGGGCGGCGGTACGCATCCTCCGACCTTTTCATACCCCCACTATCCACGTCGGCGTGGAGTTGATCTTATATAGTGTGGCGAGCGCAGCGAGCGTATGCGGAATACATGTGAAGTTATATGTAACTTCTGGGCTGCACTCTTCAGGATAGCCGCCACTGCGGCTCAACTGGGGGGTGATGCGAGGGTACTGATATATAAAAAGGGGATTACCGGCATTGTAAAGCAGGGGTGTTGCTGTGTTGACTCAAATTAGTGAGAATTGCGTCACAAATCAGCTATTCCGTGTGCGAAGGTATGGCCCAATGCCATGTGCATGGCTGGTAAATGAGCATATGCAAGAGAGTGTTGTGAGCGAGTAAGCAGAATTGTGAATTATGTAGAGTTTGGAATCGGCAGAAGGTGATCGGGTTTCATACTGATCTCTTGTACCATGTACAGGGATGGTGCAAGTGCGCACTGAGTGACGATTGCTAGGAACAGATGGGTGCGAATCTGGAAAATAGTTTATGCCACCTGTTAATAGAGGCTAAGATTTGTGTGTGATTTGCGACTAGGAATCAGGCCCAGAGAGTCTGAAAAATGGACAGGGAGTGATCATTAACAGCAGCCTAGAGAGCAGCTGAATATGGAAACTATACACAGCAATTATCCACAGTCGGGGCCAGACATTACAGCTGGACCGGCATTTAAATGTGTCTCTGCAGCCATTGTACGGACAGTCGGCGAGTTGTCCGTACACACATTGGGCCAGATGTATCAAGCTTCATAAAGTGATAAAATGGAGAGTGATAAACAGACAGCCAATCAGCTCCTACCTGCCATGGTTTGAAAAATGACAAGACAGGAGCTGATTGGTTGGTTGTTTATCACTCTCCATTTTATCACTTTTGAAGCTTAGTGCATCTGGCCCTGAGTCTTATGAATGATGTAGTTCTTAGACATCTTTTGTGTATGATGAATGATAACTATGAGTACTGTACCTCTCTCAGACTCTAATACTCCCAGTATACAGTAATACAGACATCCTACAGTGATAACTACCAGCAGACCTTGGGTTTCAGATGGTACTTTTATTCTTTTAGAAAACTAAAGATCTTGAATTGCTAAATATCTCCAAGGGGACTCGCAATGTAGTTCCCAGATATGATCAGTACAGGGCAAACTAGCGCCTCACATTTCGTGTTTATTTGGTATCCAGGTAGGTTTCCATGGTTATCTTAGTCTTTAAATATCTTACAGGGTCTGTGGGGCAGGCAGCGGGGTCCTTGCGGCTGGGAACTAAGTAGTGCTATTTGCCGCCGGGTGGTGGGGCAGGAAGCGACTGCTGAATATGAAATCATATTTTGAAAAGACTGGCCAGACGCTGATTGGCTGAGAGAATTCTATCAGACAATAAACGGCCAGTTAGTCAAAATATGTTTTCACATTCAACAGCCGCTTCCCATTCCGCCGCCCGGCAAATTAGTGATACTTAGTTCCCAGCCGCTGAAAGGACCCTGCTGACTAACTGCCCAGTGCCGGAGGGACCTCGCTGGCTGCCCCATGCCGCACGGACACCGCTGCCCGCCCCCGCTGCTGCCAGCTCCCTGGGGATATACATGCAATAAATTGCATAGCAAATCCTCAGACTAGTGTATGGGGGCCTTTAGAGTTTTTTTTTTTTAAAAGGGGCAATCGGTAGGGTGATCAATTTGGCCCCCCAAAAAAGGATTTGGCCTCAAATTTGCCAGGATTACAATCCGGCATTTCGGTCTAATGCCAGGCAGTGTCTGAGCACTCACCCAGACGCTGCCCGGCTTCTCCCGTCCCCAGCTATGATGCTCTGTGCAGTGTGACATGGTCAGAGGTCACACTGCGCAGGCTGCACCGCCCGCCCGCCTTGCTGTCATCCGCACCACCCTCCCGGCCACACAGTTCACCCGTCTCCCAGCCGCAGCCGCCAATGTAAGTAAATATGCAGGGCGGCTGAGGCGTTTTGAAGACGCCCCAAGATTGGCTTCCCTATTTATAAGAACAAGGTTTTGTCTTGTTAATTATTACCCCTTTAAAAAAAAAACTCAGCGTTTGTCCGGCATGCCACACCTCTGGCGAATGGTTGATCACTATCGGTCGACAGGCTTTAGGATGACATTGACAAAAGCAAAATACTGGCATTAAAGTGGTCGATATGTGTTTTTCACATTTTTGGGGGAGTCTATGTCGAAATCTGATGACCCTGTATCCCTGAGTATTCTAAGACATAATATTTTGTGAATTTATGTTAAAGTATTCCAAAGTTTACATTGGAATCAATGTAAAATGGTCCCTGAGACCCAATTTTACATTGATTTCAATGTAAAAAGCCCCAAAACCCCCCATTTTAATACCAAACCCCCCCTCATGTTTCAAATGCGCTCCCCCCCCCCATTGTTAACGCCACCCCACTATTGATGCCAACCCGAAGCGTGGCGAGCGCAGCGGTACGCGTCCTCCGACCTTTTTCATACCCCTACTATCCACGATGGCGTGGAGTTGATTTTATATAGTGTGGCGAGCGCAGCGAGCGGACACGGATACCTTCACAGGTATCCGCGTCCCCTCGCGGGCTTCACAGGTTTCCGCGTCCCCTCGCGGGGCTCGCTGCGCTCGCCACACTATATAAAATCAACTCCACGCCGACGTGGATAGTAGGGGTATGAAAAGGTCGGAGGATGCGTACCGCCGCCCCAGGCGGGCTCGCTGCGCTCGCCACGCTTCGGGTTGGCGTCAATAGTGGGGTGGCGTTAACAATGGGGGGGGGGCATTAAACATACTTTTGAACCATATTCAATGTGAAATGGGCCATATTGGCCCATTTCACATTGTCACCTATGTAAAATCGTGTCACCTATGTAAAATCGGGTTGATCGCATCGCGGGCCATTATAATGGGCAGCAACCGACGCGATCAACCCGATTTTCACTTTAAAAATAATTTAACATTGTTCCCTATGGGAAAATGGGGTTGATCGTGTCGGTCGCATCGCGGCCCCTTATAAGGGGACGCAATCAACCCGATTTTGTCGTTAACCGGCAAATTAGCTGGTGATTGACACAAAATCGGGTCCATTGCGTTGATTGTATGCCTTAAGTGCCTTAAACTTAAGGCATACAATCAATGAGATGGGCGCCGTGCTAGGAAACAAGTACCAAATAAAATATTTTAATATATTTTCTGACATGGACACATTAGGTGAAATTTAATAGGATGAGAGATTCAGAAAGTGAGAGATTTAGTAAGATTTTTTTTTTAAAGTGGAAATCATTTACGCTTCAAAATCAAACTGGTTTTGCCCTGTAAATGATTGCCTCTTTAAACAAAACTGGAGATTTCTCCCATACAGGTACTGACCCAGCCAGTCACTGTTTAGCTTCTAAGTTCTTACCAGAATTTCTCAGCAGCAGCACAACTCACCGTTGTTGCTCCTGATGCTGCTGGGGAGACGAGTGTCCGGTGTCCCCCTGCTGTCTGTCTGTCTGCCTCCTCCACCGCCGCTTCCCTTCTGAGGGGAGGAGAGCACAGCACATTGGCCCTTATTCTGTTTGGTGCGGTCAGAGCCGCACACGGGGCTCCGACCGCACAAACCAAGGGCCGCCCACCCGACGGATCGCCACGGCCGTCCGTACACGGACGGCTGGCGATCCGCACAAAAATGGTGGAGGCTACGCCTCCACCATGGTGGGAGCTGCCCCCTGCCTTCGATGGTCGACGACCATCGAAGGCAGGCCCGCACGCCGCGGCAGCTCCCGCAAGCTCAGACCACACGGACAATCGTCCGTGTGGGAGCTTGAAAGGGGGCTGAAAGCTGACATCCGGCGACGTCAGCTTTCCGCCCCCATGTCATGGTAATGAGGGCGTCATGCCCTCATTACCATGCATACGCCCCGCGTTTGCATGGGAACGCCCATGAAACGCGGGGCGTACACATAGGGTAATGAGGGGCTGAAGCCCCTCACGCCCCTATACGCCCCCTTTGCGGCGGACGAAATCCGTCTGCGGCGAAGGGGGCTGCACATGCGCAGAATGACCTCTGCGCATGTGCAGAACAAAAACATCGGCGGTACGGCCGCACGCGGGCCGTACCGAGCCGAGTAGAATAAGGGCCATTGTGCGTCTCTCCTTCCCCTCACTGTAGGGGTTATTCTGGTTGGATCGGGCGGACGTGTGTGGACGGAACAGGTTCTTTTTTAATTGCACGTACATACGTTACGCAATGTGCATGTGCAGCGACAGCACTCCGCTAGCGGACGGTACTCTCCAATCAAAAAGATGGACAAACCTTTTTAAAGCCATATACAGTCAGGTCCATAAATATTGGAACATCAGCACAATTCTCATATTTTGGGCTCTATACACCACCACAATGCATTTGAAATGAACCGAACAATGAATTTGAAATGAATCGGTTCATTTCAAATCCATTGGCAGGTATTCAATGCCGGTGCGAGCGGCCGGCGAGGGGGTTAAACTGCGAGGATCACAGAAAAACAGTGATCCTCGCAGTTTAACCCCCGCGCCGGCCGCTCGCACTATGCAACGTTCCGGGGGAATCCTCGCAGTCACAGAACGGCGAGGATTCCCCTAAACTGCGAGAGCAGCAAACTCGCTGTAATTAGCCTCGATTCTCGCAGCTTTTGGAGCCACATTCGCAAATTCCCCCTCGCTCAAAAAACGGAGCGAGGGGGAATTTGCGTGTGAGGGGGGTCAGTTGAATACTGACAGGGTTAGCGGTGACTGCGAGCAAAAAGTCCTGCTCGCAGTCACCGCTCGCCCACGGCATTGAATATATGCCATTGTGGTGGTGTATAGAGCCCAAAATATAAGAATTGTGTTGATGTCCCAATATTTATGGACCTGACTGTATATGGCTTTAAAATGGTTTTAACTAAGAAACAAGCGAATAAGGCTGTTGGTGGAATAAACATATTGTGATTATAGACAAGTTTTCAAGTGAGGAAAACCTGCCGCCAGAGCCACATTGGACACATTGGATACTAAAAACAAGTTGCTTTCCAGGAGACATTATAGGAACGGACCCATCTACCTGTGGACTTATAATAAATACTTCTTACCACTTTTCTTTAACCCAATTGGCACATAATTGTTATTTACCAATAATTTGTTGTTATCTAGCGCAGTGTACCCTTGTGTTTTTTCTTCTGTCCTGCTCATGCACACATTATGGGACACAAGTGCCATGCTTACAAATTGTTCACTTGGACACTGAGAATCAAAAAGAGAAAGAGTGCGGGATCTGGTCAGACGGTCTGTACGCACACGCATCCGCCCGATCCAACCAGAATAGGGGCCTGTGACTGGGCCTTCAGCCAATCAAAGCTTGTGGGCTGGCTCCTGATTGGCTGTCGGCCCGCAAGCTCTGATTGGCTCACAGCCCAGTCACAGGGATACAGTGAGGGGAAAGAGAGATGCGCAATGCACTCTCCTCCCCTCAAAATGGAAGCAGCGGCAGGCAGTAGAGGGACAGGCGGGCAGCTGCAGAGTGGTCGAGTCACCCGGATCACTACTGCGAGCTACCAGTAGCTCGTGAGTGACAGGTTGGCAACCACTGGTTTATTCTATGACCATCCTTATTTGAATCTATTACCAGTGCCAGCTCCTATTCCTTTCATATACTGAGCTTTAACTTGTCAACCTTTTCCTGACAACAATTTTTATGTGTCTTACCTATTGACAGACAAATAGTGGTTGATTTATTGACTGTCTACCTAATTACTGTCGGCAAATGAATCTGATCCTCCTGCAGCCTCGGATTTCATTACATCCCGCCCAACGTCCCAGGTTGCAGCCTCGCACTGGCTGTTACATTTACCCTATGGTCGTAACACAATGAGTTGGTGTGCAGAGTATAGGCAGAGTATAGACAGGTAACAGTGACGACTTTCAAGCACACAGAATTCCAGGAGGAGACTTTTTTTTGTGAGCACAGGGACAAAGACTATGCGGGTGACTTATATACTGTGACGGTAGCCCCGGGATGCATCGGCCTGCCCGCGTACCCATGGTAACACCCAGCAGTTTCATGCGGAAGCCCATGAAACGCTGGGCATTTCCATGGGTGATTGACTATGCAAGTCGCCAAAGCCATTCGCAAAGGGGAGCTGCACATGCGCAGTCCCCAAAACATCGGGGCGGGGCAGAACTCGCCTTATTGTGAGTAAATGAGAATCACCCCCTTTGTTACTTTTGAATTCACCGTATCTCAACGTAACGCCATTGGTCCTACAGGACCCCTGATATATTTACAATACTGCGGTGCCCACTTGCGGCCTCTGCCTGATGGGTGTGTGTGGACACCTGTGGCAGCATCAGGCCTTATGCAGGCACCTAGGCCGTACAACAAGTGATCCAGCTGTGACAGTAACAACGACCCTTTCTGTCTCACAAGGGAAATCTGAGAGCTGCAGGGTTAATCATACTTCCTAGCTCATTCTACAGTTGCAGTAGAGTAATTACGAGCGATACCTGATGTTCTCCACCTCTGCACTCTGTAACAGACCTTCACAGCTGTCATTTCAACGTGAAAAGAATCTAATTTGGTTCTGCGTAAGACACAGTCAGATGGTTGGAATATAAATGTCTTTGTAATGTGTTATTATGAAACATTTATTCCGCCATGTATAACTAAAACCCATCTATCTGGCGTCATCAGACTTCTCATGAATGGGAAAGGCGTTGTAATAATGTACCAAAAGCGTAAATAATCATTCAAATGATCTGGCTGGAAAATGATAGGATAAGTGCTGCACAATCACTGGGATAGCCCTCATATAATAAACTAAATGTGGTTTATAAATACCTATTATTATTATTATTGTTATTATAAACTACGCAATAGTAGATGAGGATCACTTATCTATTCAGTATGCTCCTCTTCAGAAAATATATTGGATTAACATTAACGCCCCCTAAATTTGGAAGTTTAGCAAAGAATTACCTAGAAATACACAATCCCGGCATAAAACAAGCAAGCTCAACATTTCCACACCAAAGATAAGCATACCTCCCAACTTTTGAAGTTGGGAGGTCGGGACGTTCGCGCGGCGAAAAGGGGCGCGGCTTCGAGAAAAGGGGCGTGGCCTCATGGGGTGACGCGAACTCCGGCCACGCCCCGTTTTCGCAGCTCGTCGGCGCTGAATAGACGCTGTGCGCATGCGCACAGCGTCTATTCTCGGCAAGCTGGGGGGGCTCCCAACTGTCCCCCCCACCGCGGGACAATGGCGGCCCCGGGCGGGACGCAGGAACGTCCCCGAATATCGGGACGTTCCCGCGGTAAGCGTGACAGTTGGGAGGTATGGATAAGTATTACATAGATATACACAATCCCAGCATAAAACAAGTAAGCCCAACATTTCCACACCAAAGATAAGTATTACATAGATATACACAATCTCAGCATAAAACAAGCAAGCCCAACATTTCCACACCAAAGATAAGTATTACCCAGAAATACACAATCCCGGCATTAAACAAGTAAGCTCAACATTTCCACACCAAAGATAAGTATTGCATAGATATACACAATTCCGGCATAAAACAAGGAAGCCCAACATTTCCACACCAAAGATAAATATTACATAGATATACACAATCCCAGCATAAAACAAGCAAGCCCAACATTTCCACACCAAAGATAAGTATTACCCAGAAATACACAATCCCTGCATTAAACAAGCTCAACATTTCCACGCCAAAGATAAGTATTACATAGATATACACAATCCCGGCATAAAACAAGGAAGCCCAACATTTTCACACCAAAGATAAGTATTACCCAGAAATATAGGTGCCGATTCTGTGGGTGCTCAAGGGCCCGAGCACCCACGGAAATTGATGAGCACCCACGGGCCCGAGTCCCGCCACATTAACTTGCTAATTTGCGGCTGCAGTACCCACATCGCCGGACCCGCCACCTGGGAAACAGTATGCCGGGAAGAGTGTATTCTGTCCCCGGAGTACCTGCACTGTGGGGAAAATTTATGTACCTGCACTGTGGGGGCATTTATGTATGTGGAACTCTGTTGCGTAATTTGAATATTGGAGACCACTGTGCTCCATAATAGAAATTGGTATTATTTTGTGGCCACACTTCTTCCCCATGAAGCCACTCCCCTATATTTTTGGCTTGAGCACCCACCAGCAAAAACATAAATTGGCACCTATGCCCAGAAATACACAATCCCGGCATAAAACAAGCAAGCCTGCCCGTGTCTGCTTCAGGGAGACGGTCAGGGTTAGGGGTTCGGTCGCGCATGTGTCTCGTGCACAAAGGGGGGTGCAGGCGCAAGTGCATCTCATGCACAATATTTATTTATTTATTTGCAGTTTCTTATATAGCGCAGCAGATTCCGTTGCGCTTTACAATAGTAGACAGTGATAAAACAAACTGAGTAACAACAGACAGACTTGGAGGTTAGAGGGCCCTGCTGCAAGATTACAATCTATTAGATTAAATAGAATAAAGGACACATCAGCCATGCCCCGTGTTACATACTGGCAAATGCCTCCATTTCAAACCCCACTATCCACGTCAGCCCGAAGCATGGCGAACAGATGCGGTGAATGCATGCATAATATGAGCCTGAAGTGTGGTGAGCGGACGCGGAATACATGTCGAGGAATACGCGTCCCCTCACGGGGCTCGCTGCACTCAACACGCTTCAGCCTCGTTTTGCGTGTCCACTTGCGGGGCGCGCTGCGCTCACCATGCATCGGGCTCGGGGGCTCACTGCGCTTGCCACACTTTATAGAATCAACTCCACGCCGACGTGGTTAGTGGGGGTATGAACAGGTCAGGAGGACGCATACCGCGTCCCATCGCAGGACACGCTGCTCTCGCCACGCTTCGGGCTGACATGTCATCCATCTGAGACAATAATGATGACACGTGTTAACTGTCAAATGGATTTTAATGACATAAAAAAGAAGAAAAACAATGAGCAATGTTAAATAATAGCATATAACAACAAGTCACAGAAAGGTCAAAAACACTTATTCCTCCTGCACAGCAGCCCCTCCAGATGCAGCTGATGTCGACTTCATACTCCGTGTCGGCTGCTTTGTTTGCAGTTGGGACAAGATTCCATACCTCCCAACTTTTGAAGGTCTGCAGGCGGGACGATGCTCCAGCGCGCCGGCGGCGCGCCGAAATTTTCGGGGTGTGTGGCCTAATTTGGGGGCTTGGCCTATACTCGCGGCTCTTCCGCAAGGCCACGCCCCCATTTTGCCGCTATGGGGGCATGACCCAGAGGCTCTGTGAGCCTCTAGCCATGCCCCCAGTCCCCTGGCTGCGGGAATAGACGCTGTGCGCATGCGCACAGCGTTTATTCCCCGCTGCTTAGCAGCTGACAGGGGGGACTCCCAACAGCCCCCCCACACCGCGGGACACTGCCGCCCGCGGGTGGGACATTGGGACAGGCCCTGACAATCGGGACTGTCCCGATAAAATCGGGACTGTTGGGAGGTATGAGATTCAATGCATGTAATATGCGCAGGAAAGTGTCTCTGCCCCTAGGGGTTTTGCGCCATATGAATTCCTGCAAGTATGGGTCCAGGTACTGGAGTGCAGTGTCCCTCTGCCTCTTATTCCTCCACTTGCAGGAGCCCCAGAGCCCCTCGATATTCTGGGTATATACGTACCCCAGTATAATAGTGGTTGACATGCATGTTGTGGTACCCCGCCTGCTCCAATTCTTGCGTATTGTACACACGCCAACAGTCTGAGTAGATGGTGGTACCTGGCTCTATGTGTGCTTCCATGGCAGACATCATGGTCCTGGCATCGCGGCTGGCCACTGGTGGGATGAAGCATTCACCCATCTCACGCGATATCCCACCAAAGAGCCACGGCTGTGGTGGGACGTGTCCAACGTGGCTCTTACGCTGGACAAACTTTCGTCCACCTCAACAATTTTGCCAGGTCCGCCAATCCGGCGTTAGGGTACACGCCTCCTGCATCAGATTGCTATATATAACTGCGGTTTTGGAAGAAAGTTTTGGTGCTCACAAAACTGAATGCTTGTCAGCTCCTCCGCCCATGAAAATATGAACCGCAGAAGGGTCCGAAAGGTCAGGTGACATCCGCGAAACCATTGTGTGGCCCGGAGACTGACCTTCTTCCCACAGCTTCTTATGTGGCAGCACCACACACGCTCCTTTACATTGAGCCTCATAGGACGCCCGTTGACACAGGTCTGTGTCTCTGGCAGCGATTGGTGGCATTGGAAAAACTCCACGACTCCTCCTCCATCTGCGGCAGGTTGAAAATGGTTAATTGTTCGGCAGCCATAACTGACACAATGTAATAAGCGGTGACACAATGCTGACTGACTACGCTAACTGCGTAACGCTGACTGGCTACGCTGACTGACTACGCTAACTGCGTAATGCCGACTGACTACGCTATCTGCGTAACACTGACTGACTACGCTAACTGCATAACACTGACTGACTACGCTAACTGCGTAATGCCGACTGACTACGCTAACTGCGTAACTCTGACTGACTACGCTAACTGCGTAACACTGACTGACTACGCTAACTGCGTAATGCTGACTGACTACGCTAACTGTGTAACGCTGACTGACTGCGCTAACTGCGTAACGCTGACTGACTACGCTAACTGTGTAACGCTGACTGACTACGCTAACTGCGTAATGCTGACTGACTACGCTATCTGCGTAACACTGACTGACTACGCTAACTGCATAACACTGACTGACTACGCTAACTGCGTAATGCCGACTGACTACGCTAACTGCGTAACTCTGACTGACTACGCTAACTGCGTAATGCCGACTGACTACGCTATCTGCGTAACACTGACTGACTATGCTAACTGCGTAACTCTGACTGACTACGCTAACTGCGTAATGCTGACTGACTACGCTAACTGCGTAACGTTGACTGACTACGCTAACTGCGCAATGCCGACTGACTACGCTATCTGCGTAACACTGACTGACTACGCTAACTGCGTAATTCCGACTGACTACGCTATCTGCGTACACTGACTGACTATGCTAACTGCGTAACTCTGACTGACTACGCTAACTGCATAACGCTGACTGACGACGCTAACTGCGTAACTCTGACTGACTACGCTAACTGCGTAATGCCGACTGACTACGCTATCTGCGTAACACTGACTGACTACGCTAACTGCGTAACACTGACTGACTACGCTAACTGCGTAATGCCGACTGACTACGCTATCTGCGTAACACTGACTGACTATGCTAACTGCGTAACTCTGACTGACTACGCTAACTGCGTTACGCTGACTGACTACGCTAACTGCGTAACGCTGACTGACTACGCTAACTACGTAACGCTGACTGACTACGCTAACTGCGTAATGCTGACTGAGTAACGCTGACTGACTACTCTAACTGCGTAACGCTGACTGACTACGCTAACTGCGTAACGCTGACTGACTACGCTAACTGCGTAGCGCTGACTGACTACGCTGACTGCGTAACGCTGACTGACTACGCTAACTGCGTAACGCTGACTGACTACGCTAACTGCGTAACGCTGACTGACTACACTAACTGCGTAACTCTGACTGACTACGCTAACTGTGTAACGCTGACTGACTACGCTCACTGCGTAACGCTGACTGACTACGCTAACTGTGTAACTCTGACTGACTACGCTAACTGCGTAACTCTGACTGACTATGCTAACTGCGTAACGCTGACTGACTACGCTAACTGAGTAACGCTGACTGGCTACGCTGACTGCGTAACGCTGACTGATTACGCTGACTGAGTAACGCTGACTGACTACGCTAACTGTGTAACACAGACTGACTACGCTAACTGCGTAATGCTGACTGACTACGCTAACTGCGTAACGCTGACTGATTACGCTAACTGCGTAACGCTGACTGACTACGCTAACTGCGTAACGCTGACTGGCTACGCTAACTGAGTAACGCTGACTGGCTACGCTGACTGCGTAACGCTGACTGACTACGCTGACTGACTACGCTAACTGCGTAACGCTGACTGACTACGCTAACTGCGTAACGCTGACTGACTACGCTAACTGCGTAACGCTGACTGACTACGCTAACTGCGTAACGCTGACTGAGTAATGCTGACTGACTACGCTAGCTGTGTAACGCTGACTGACTAGGCTAACTGCGTAATGCTGACTGACTACGCTAACTGTTGACTAGGCTAACTATGTAACGCTGACTGACTACGCGAACTGCGTAACACTGACTGACTACGCTAACTGCGTAATGCTGACTGACTGCGCTAACTGTTGACTAGGCTAACTATGAAACGCTGACTGACTACGCGAACTGTGTAACGCTGACTGACTACGCTAACTGCGTAACGCTGACTGACTACGCTAACTGCGTAACTCTGACTGACTACGCTAACTGTGTAACGCTGACTGACTACGCTCACTGCGTAACGCTGACTGACTACGCTATCTGCGTAACTCTGACTGACTACGCTAACTGCGTAACTCTGACTGACTACGCTAACTGCGTAACGCTGACTGACTACGCTAACTGAGTAACGCTGACTGGCTACGCTGACTGCGTAACGCTGACTGACTACGCTGACTGAGTAACGCTGACTGACTACGCTAACTGCGTAACTCTGACTGACTACGCTAACTGTGTAACACAGACTGACTACGCTAACTGCGTAATGCTGACTGACTACGCTAACTGCGTAACGCTGACTGACTACGCTAACTGCGTAACGCTGACTGACTACGCTAACTGCGTAACGCTGACTGGCTACGCTAACTGAGTAACGCTGACTGGCTACGCTGACTGCGTAACGCTGACTGACTACGCTGACTGCGTAACGCTGACTGACTACGCTAACTGCGTAACGCTGACTGACTACGCTAACTGCGTAACGCTGACTGACTACGCTAACTGCGTAACGCTGACTGACTACGCTAACTGCGTAACGCTGACTGAGTAACGCTGACTGACTACGCTAGCTGTGTAACGCTGACTGACTAGGCTAACTGCGTAATGCTGACTGACTACGCTAACTGTTGACTAGGCTAACTATGTAACGCTGACTGACTACGCGAACTGCGTAACACTGACTGACTACGCTAACTGCGTAATGCTGACTGACTGCGCTAACTGTTGACTAGGCTAACTATGAAACGCTGACTGACTACTCGAACTGTGTAACGCTGACTGACTACGCTAACTGCGTAAGGCTGACTGACTACGCGAACTGCGTAACGCTGACTGACTATGCGAACTGCGTATCACTGACTTTTCATTTATGGGTACCCCCTCCTCTCAATTTGAAATATCTACAGTACTTATGAGTGGAGTCCAAAGTGGGCGGTATGGGTATCCTTATGTGCATCCTTATATTGGGTTGGGATAATTTGGTCTACAGCATGTTGGTCGACAAGCATCGACACCACTAGGTCAACATGAGACAAGGTCGACATAGGACAAGGTCGACATGGGTCTAGGTCAACAGGTCATTGGGTCGACACAAGCATTAGGTCGACAGTCAAAAGGTCAACATGGGTTTTTTCACAGTGTTTTTTTACCCGAATGTCGACACAGTTGACATGGACACAGTTTGAAGTGCACCGCATCCCCTCACATAGCTCGCTTCGCTCACAATGCTCTGGGCACAGTGTCTTTTGTCTGTCGACCTAGACACTGTCGACCTAATGCTTGTGTCTACCTATTGACCTGTTGACCTAAACCCATGTTGACCTAGACCCATGTCGACCTTGACCCATGTCGACTTAGAACCATGTCAACCTAGGACCTAATGGTGCCGTCTCAATGCTTGTCGACCCTCATGCTGTAGACCAAATGACCATATCCCCTTTATTAAGGCGTAGCGGAGGAGTAGTGGGCAGTCAAGAATCTGACCCCTTCTTGGCTGTGTACTGTCTCCTGAGTTCCCGCTAACGCCTGTAGGATTAATGCCGCTGCTTCCTTCATCCATGTCAGTGCAGGGCAGATGATTCCTGATGTCTAAGGGCAGCGTGGGTAGCTCCCAGTGGATTGCAGGATGGGCAAAAGTATAAGGAGGCGCTGCAGAAAAGTGACGCAACGTGGTTCCATCGGGAGACTTCTCCTTCCACCATTACCAATAATTTAACTTGTGGGGCCAAATGTAGTAGGGTGGGAGAAAGTTAGAGATTTTGGACCTTATTCTGGTCCATTCGCTCCCCTGCATGTTCGCACAGGGGAGAGATGGTATACGACTGCACATGTAGCAGGCACAGTGAACTGCCAGCGACCATCAAATGATTTTGACCAAGCATGCAAGGCTGCGAATTAATGTTTATGCTAAACATCCATTCACATGTGTGTGGGGATAGTGTGTACAGGGGGGGGGGGGGGGGGGGGTGGTGTGTTAAAGCACATACAAAGCTGCGAATTTGTCAGCTTTGCATGTGAACCAGAATAAGGTCCTTTGGGGGAGTGTTTCCATTTTTCAAAGTGGCAATCAATTACATGCCAAAATCCGGTTGGTTTTGCCGTGTAAATGATTGCCGCTTGGGAAGACTCTCCCAAATGTCTCACTTTCTGAGTCTCACACCTTATTACATTTGGCCCTTGATGTTGCTAGTTCTTAGTGAATTTGATGGATTTAATCTTTCAACTAACAAAGCGTCACCAGTATTATGCCTAATACAACTTTGGTCAACCCATTCCTCCCAATATCTAAACATGTAAAAGCAGAAGATAGCTGCTGCTCCTAACTCTAAATGAGCCAAACTGGAACTATGATTGGCGGTGTTGTGATTTGTAAAAAATATCAGTAAATTAATAACTTTTTGAAAAAGTTAATACTGCTAAAGAGAATGGCATAGAACAGGGGTGGCCAAACCGGTCCTCGAGATCTACCAACAGTTCATGTTTTCCAGGCTGTCTATGAATCTGTAGAATGCAGCACGTTTGAAAATGTAACTGTTGGCAATCACTAAACCAAGCTACAGCGCTGGTGTGTTGGCAATAGGCCCCTCCTATCACCCGCCCCTTCACCCATACAGCAGAAATAATGCTGAGCTAAGCACCTTTTAAATGTCTATCAAAACTCCAGGCAAAGCTACATTTCTTGGTATATGTAAGAGAAGGCGCACCAGTCTTCCCCACCTGCATTTTGTTTTTCATGGGTCAATGTGTCCAGATCAGTGAAGGATCTTCCGCTTCATCCAAAATTGAGCACATACATTTAAAAAATGACGCTGTATTCCAGAAGCATTCACTATGAATAATAAAAAAAAGGTAAATACATCAATAAGCTTTTTTTGTTTTTCTCTGCAATAAGAAAATATCCTATTTACAGAGTTCAGAAAGGCCCTCCACAGTGGCTATGTGCAAATGTCCATTGTTGTAGAGTAGACACAGCTATCAAAACTGGGTGTCGGACACAGACAGTTGGGATTCCGATGGTCATTTCTCCGACATTGCAATCATGACTGTCAGGAGGCGACAGTTGGAATCCTGGCTTACGTGAGCTATTTTCCATGACTCCATAGACGGAGAATAGAATAGGTGGTGAGCTCAAGCCTGCAGCATGATGAGCGCAGCGAGCCCGCAAGCAGCTTGAATGCGCTCGCTGCCTGTTGGGCTCCTGACAGTCAGGATTCCGATGTCGAAGAAGTGACCATTGGAATCCGGACTGACGGAAACTCATACCATACCCAGGGCCACCGACAGGGGGGGTTTGGGGGTACTTGAGTCCCGGGCCCCGCCGCTCTGACAGAGGGTGGTGGCCCGTGCAACTCTCCCCAGTTGCCCGCCCCTTCACCTCTGAATGACGGGGCGGACTGTGAGTGACAGGCTGCAGGTGGGACATGGAAGACGGCAAAGGGAGGAGACGGGAGAGGTGAAAGGGCAGCTTGGACTCGTGCGGAGGCAGGAAGAAGCCGGCACACGGAGGACGGTGTGTGCGGCAGCCAGGAGGACGGCGTGTAGGAATGACTGCCGGGGACAGAAGCAGTGTCCAGCCGAGGAAACAGCAGCAGCAGATGCCGGGTGGAGAGAAGAGGCGCTGATTGACAGCTCCCGTCCCGGCGCTCGACCCTACACAGGTAACTGAAGGGGGCCCGGACTAGAAATCCATCCCGGGCCTCGTAATTTCTAGAGGCAGCCCTGACCATACCCATCAAAACTATCAAGCTGTTACTTCCATAAGAAAAATCAAAAAGTTTATTAGGTACTTGTTTCCTAGAACGGCCACAATCGTGAGTGATCGTGGCTCTTAATTAAGGGACACGATCCTCACGATGTGGCCGATTTTTTACAATTTTTTCACTTTGATTGACAGAAATCGGGTCAATCGGTCGGTCGCGACCAATTAAAATCGGCCGCGATGCGACCGACCGATTGACCCGATTTTTCCATAGACTTCAATGTTAAAAAAACTTTTAACATTGAAATCGGGAGGATCGCGTCGGTCTTGTGCCATTATAATGGCACAAGATGAGATGGACTTGATTAAGTCCATCTCACATAGGGTAAAATGATAAAAAAGGTGAAATGGCCCAATATGACCCATTTCACATTTTTTATGTGCCCGCCATGACCCCACGATAGACGTCAACCCGAAGCGTGGCGAGCGCAGCGAGCCCGCGAGGGGCGGCGGTGCGCGTCCTCCGACCTTTTCATTCCCCTACTATCCACTAGGGCGTGGAGTGAGAATAGAATAGTGTGGCGAGCGCAGCGAGCCACCGAGCCCGAAGCGTGGCGAGGGGACGCGTATACCTGTGAAGTTAGACGCGTCCCCTCGCGGGGCTCGCTGCGCTCGCCACGCTTCGGGCTCGGTGGCTCGCTGCGCTCGCCACACTATTCTATTCTCACTCCACGCCCTAGTGGATAGTAGGGGAATGAAAAGGTCGGAGGACGCGCACCGCCGCCCCTCGCGGGCTCGCTGCGCTCGCCACGCTTCGGGTTGACGTCTATCGTGGGGTCTAGCCCACTTAGTAACATTTGGGGGGGCAATTGAAACAAATCTGGTGAAAAAAAAAAAATCGGGTGAAAAATCGGTCGGTCGGATCGGTCGCATCGTATGCGACCAAATCGCATGCGATGCGATCGATCCGATTTTTTATCTTACGACCACAACGATCTAAATCGTTGTGGCCGTGCTAGGAAACAAGTACCGTTTATTATGCTTCAGCAAATTGTCAAAGTAATAGAGAATAGAGTGCATGAGAGAATGTGAACACAATAAGACTAATTTAAAAAATAATCTAATAAACAATATACACTAAACATCGGCACTCACCTTTCCTAGTTTTGGGGTACCCTACGGCTTGTGACCACATTGTTTAAACAGAAATTGTAGGGGGCTCCACTCACTAAATTAACTGATATTTACTCTGCAGACAGCAGACAGCAGCGGCGGCAGCGGAGGAGGTGAATGGATGCCTGTGTGCGGCATCCATTCACCTCCCGGACGAGGGCTGAGGGGGTGCATGGGGGCTGGGGGCAGCCCAGCAGTTTACTTTAGTGCTGGGCGTGCCCCCAGCGCAGTGGTCCGGGTCCCGGTTGCAGCGACCGGCCTGCGCCGGGTGGGGTGGGGGCTGGTGTAAATAGGACCAAACGCCGGGTCGGACCCTGCTTGAAGCTGAGTCCAAAAAGCCGGGTGCGACCCGGCGTTTTGGTATAAAAGGGGTATAAGTCAGTGCAGAGCCCCCTACAATTTCTGTTTAAACAATGTGCACAAATGTGCACCAAATCGGTGTGAAGAGCACCCGCGATGAATCACCTAATATATATATATATATATATATATATATATATAAATTAGTGTTGGGCAATGATTTAAAATTTTTAATCTAAATTAATCGCATTCAATTTTTGCGATCAACTGCAATTAATCGCACTGATAGGCGCAATAGTGCCGATTACCGAAAATCTTGTTTCCAGGGGTTCCATGCTCGTTGCCAGGTGGGATTACATGCTTGTTGCCATGGGGGATTGCATGCTTGTTGCCATAGTGGGTTTTATGCTTGTTGCCATAGTAGGTTTCATGTTTGTTGCCAGGGGTTTCATGCTTGTTGCCCCCCTGGATTTACTTACTTGTTGAGAGCGGGGGTTTACTTGATTGGTATGCTCAGGAGGGGGGACCCCACGCAATTTTTTTCCCTAAAAAACTTTTTAACACATTTTTTACCATAGGACCATGCACAGATCTCAATAATCTGTGCAGGGTTCTGGCCAATTCGCATATCAGAACCTGGTCTGATATTTTGGGTGAATTTAAGACACATTTCCCAAATTCGCATCTCATTAAATATGTGAAGTGTATACTTTTCAATAGGAAAACATCTGGATGCGAGTTCCGGCGCGAGTTAAAATCACACTTTTTAAAAGTGCGATTTCGCGGCAAAATCTGCCATTTTTCGCATCTCATTAAATATGCGAAAACAGTGTTTTCGGCCGTTTTTCGCGAAAATATCGCAAAATTGACATTTTCGCATCTCATTAAATGTCACCCATAAAGTCAGGCAATGTATAAATGGCATACAACACAAAGTATCCCCGATGTTGGATAGATAGCTGAAAAAACGTATTACCGGAGATGGTGGAACTGAATGGTTCAAAATATTTCAAACAGAGGTTGTAGCAGAGAGTAGCTGCGCAGGCAGCCAGCAACTGGATCAATCCCCTGGTATTGTAGTCTGCAGTCTATCTTTCCATCAGGGAACGCCAACGCATTTAACCAAAGTCAGGTCTTTTTCAAGGCTCCTAGTGGCGGTGAATTCATCACTGGTTCAGTTCAACCATACCTCCCAACTTCTGTGCTGATGAAATAGGGCCCGCGCGAGCATCCGGAAAGGGGACGGGGCGTATGCAAATGAGGGCGCGGCTTATGCTAATTAGCCGCAACCGCATTTTTATATGAGAATAGACGCTGTGCGCATGCGCACAGCATCTATTCTATTAGATTGGGGGGTCTCCCAACTGCCACCCCCCGCAGCGGGACAATGCCTGCCGCGGGTGGGACAGCGGGACAGGACACGAAAATTGGGACTGTCCCGCTGTAATCGTGACAGTTGGGAGGTATGGTTCAACATCCAAGATGAAGGATGAGCCAAATGCATCTACCTGGAAGCTGGCCTGCGCAACATGGGTGGACTGGCTCTCCTGTGGTTGAAATGAGCCTGCTTTTGGGGGAGATGCACCGGAACTGATTCACCTAATTTCACAGCACTCCAGTTCCCTGGATCCTTCTCATGTAGCCTTCACACTCTCCTGAACTTCCTAATCCGCTCTTTCCTCCATGGACATCAAAAAAGAAGTGGATGGTGGCTGTGTGCTGGAGCTGTTTTGCTCTACAAGACCAGACACCTAAAGTTTCGTTTTTTAGATGAAAATAACGAAATGTATGAACAAGCTCCGATCTATTGCCACTTTTAAGGGACAAAAATGTGAATATTGTGTGTTTACACCTGAAAGTGTTTTTTTTTTTCCTTTGGAGAGGATGCTCTGTAATTGAAGTGACCAAGAAAAAAAATCTGTGGCAAAAAATCAGGGTAAATCCCTTTTGTTTGCCCTTACTAGAGTAGGGCACCTCTGTGTCTTCTAATGTCCAACCAACTCTTTACTGAATAGAGTAAGTTCAGTAAACAATACATTACGCTCTGTTATTTAGGTACAGTAGTTTATACACTTCTGTTAATTGTCTTTAACTGTGGCAGTTTATTTTAGGCATGAATTGGTCTGAAAAACAGTTCTGCATCCCTTATTCTGGGAACATGATTATGTTGATTACAGCACACAATTATGCAAAAGATTAGCCAATATATTAACAGTTAACTATATTAAAGTGCATTATGCTGTAATAAACAAATACATCTAATGTTCAGAAAATGAATTCAAGTTAGGGGAAGGTACAGAGGCAGGATGGGGCAAAGAGAGATGGGCAGATGGGATGGGGTTAGTTAGGGGAAGGTACAGAGGCGGGATGGGAGTAAAGAGGGCAATGGGCGGGCGGGATGAGGGTAATTAGGGGAAGGTACAGAGGCAGGATGGGGCAGAGAGGGCAATGGGCAGGCGGGATGAGGGCAATTAGGGGAAGGTACTGAGGCAGGAAGGGGGCAGAGAGGGCAACGGGAAACGGAATGGGGGCAGAGAGAGCAATGTCAGGCGGGATGGGGGCAGTGAGGTGATCATGCAAACTGACAGCGCTGTCACTATTCAGCTGACTACAAAGGAAAAAGCATATAGCAGAACCAAGAAAGAAGCAGCCAATTAGCCAAAAAGTCACTCCCCGTGGGCGTCCTCTCCCTCTCGCCACGCCCCTCTGTGCAGCCGCTCGCGGCTGTTGCATAACGTGCACGGACAGGTGACTGTCAGCCGCATCCCGGATGTAGAGCCAATGGCCGTCTCACACAATCTCTCGACCACGCCCCCGCCAGTCAGCGTGCGGCTTGCAGTATAGTCGGCCTATAGGAGGGCAGTGGGCGTGTCGCTGTCACGTTGCACGGGGAATGTGCGGTGTGTGTGTTCCTGGGCGGCCGTGGGGAGATGCAGATTGCAGAGTCAGACGGAGAACGAGCAGTGACCGGGAGCAGACACCGTGGTACAGGAGGCCTCAGCGGCGTGTGACACCTGTGTGAGTGCTGCTGGCCCAGCGCCGGATCTGCCTATACTACTATTGTGGTGGTGGGTGATATTTATTATGTACATTTGGTTATTTATTATAATTTATTATTTTGTTTATTTGTACTGTTATTATTATTATTATTATTATTATTATTGTGATGCATTGTTATGATGTTGATGATAATGACATTTACTATATGTATGTTTCCATAGCTGATAGCTGCACCCATCCAGTGTATAGCAATGGGCATTCCACTGCCTGTCCCAGTAACTACTTCCCACTATGCATGCAATCCCATGCAGAGAGTATATCAAATGTGTGTGTATGTGTGTGTGTGTGTGTATATCTATCTTCTACATAGGATGGCATATATATATATATATATATATATATATAATGCAGTTAGGCATGGCCGGCTGCAGTATTCCCTCTATCCTGCATTTGGAGCCCCAGGATTTCTATGGCATTGGCCCCAAGAGCTGGCACTCATGCTATGATTGCACCTTGCTGTATGTCTATGTGACCTATCTGTAGTTATCGGGCTGTGCGGTCCCATGTGATGCTGTTTTCTGGCTGTGCTATTGCAGCACATGGCATATGTGTGTGACATGTTTCTGAGTGTCCTGGTCATTAGGCATGAACAGAATGCCTGCGGCATGTATGCCTGTAGTAGATAGTCCCATGTGCCCAGTGATGGTCCCATGCCCCCCCCCCCCCCCCCCCCCCCCCACACACACACACACACACACCTGTTGTGAGATCCATAGGATGTCAGATGGGCTGCAGAGGTGAGTCGTTGACTTGATCATGTGGAATCCATGAAAGGGACACATGACAACATGCCTCATTGGCTGCCCGCTGGGCTCGCTGCCTGGCTATGTCCCCCAGCGTATTAATATGTGGGCACCTGGGGTGCAAATGCGTGACCACGTTGGTGCCACAGTCTGCAGACCGTCAGAATGTATGGACTTCTGTTCAATCTGATGCATGTTATTTGCTATACCTCTGCTGTTATGTTCACCCCTCTTCTATGCATAGTAAATGTGCGCAATTGTGCAGCCATATTGACAATTGTATTGCTGCTGTCAGATCTGTCAGTAACACTTGGAAGGATATGTATGTGTAGCTTTGTGTCTATCACCTGTCAGAATGCTAAAAGCAACCCGGTACCATTGCCAACAATACATTGGAGTCCGGCACACTGCTTGGCATTTCTAATTACCGTAGTCTGTGGCTGATACAGTAGCTGTGGCTCTGGATGTAGTAAAATTAAATTAGGCTTTAAACGTATATGGTCTTTCTGTTTACACTGAGGCTTAGAAGCTGAGTTGTGTGCCAAACACATGCAGGAGATTGGCATTCTGTGCTGAGCCAATGGGAGAGGGTGTATTCAGCTACGTCTCCCCATTGGTTCTCTACTGATTGGAAATTCTCAGCTTAGCAATTCACGTGAAGCAGACATGCTTTCTGAAACCACAGCCTATCTGCGCTGCACATGCTGTTCCACCTCCCCACCATATCCCCAGCGCTCCTTCTGCTGGCTACATGTATTGCTGAGATATCCGTGCTTTGGGGGTCAACACAGCAGATGTGAGCTTTCATTTATTTATATTTATTATTTCATATAAACTTAAGGTGACTTAGAGCGTAAAAATGTCCTTTTCCTTTTATTTGCCACACAAAATAATTATCTATTATTTTGTAGAGGGATTGTGTGGAACTGAAGCATGGACATATACATCTGTGAATGTGCTATTACAGAGGAGACTATGGTTGTATGCTGTACAGGATGGCACGCTAACACAGTGCCCAGTGTAACAACTGGCACCAATGCTGTGGGTGTACCATCTGTTGTGTCTGCGGGCACATCATTTTGTGCTGAGACATCCTCCCTTGGCTCCTTGATGTGACGGCTACATGTGATTCTGGTATTTGTTCCAGTACTGAATGGGTCACCTTACATGTGTCACATGCTAAGTCACTGATGTTGCTCAGTAATTACTGTCCTGTAGAATCCATTGTTTGTAATAGAAGAGATCTGACCCATCTATAAGCAGTATTGGTTCATTTTAGCCTCAGGTGATACGAACATTGCAGGTTTTCCTGCGTGCCTCTGTGGCATGTAAGGGATAATTTCCCACGTTGTCTGGACTCGGTTTGCCGTTTACAACCCAGCGCTTAGTAAATAAATCTCTTTGGGAAGTTTCATTATTTTTGTTTTCTGCCACCCTAATTAATGAGCGCTGATAAGCAATTGAGTTGTTTCTGTTTGCTTATCAATTATTGCAATTGTCGGGCCCATATAGACCGAGTTTAGCTGCAGAAATCTACTAAAATTTTCTAGAGTCAGCGTGCGAGCAGGGCCCTCCTACAATTTGACTGTTGTCTGTGACTGTGTCCCCCCCCCCCCCCCCGTAGTCTGTAGGATACTGGGCACCGTGGATAATAAGCAGATGATCCTGTATGCTGTGTGACACAACATAATGTTTTGGGGCTGTAGAAATATATTAAGGGGGTATTCAACCTTTTTTTACGACAGTCGGAAATATTGTCCAATTTGACCATCGCTATTCAATCACTCTGACTCCTGGAAATGTTCTGACAGTCTGAAAACACTTTTTGATTGGCTGAAAACTCGCCGATCCACGTGTATTTTGACAAAAACGGCCACAGATTCGGCAATGTAGCGGCCATTTTTTGACAATACATATTCGACTTTTTAAAAAGTCAAATCTCCATGGGAGAAAGACGTTCAAAAAAGGCTGAGATGGAATTGGATAAACTGTTCCCCAAAAGATCTCTCTTCCGTTGTCACCCAAACCCTCCTCTTTCGGCAGCTGGCACCACAAATCCACACCCCATCTAGTAACTTGTCTGATCCTGAGAGATGTTTAGGTCATCATTGACAAAAGATCAATTTATCGATGGTCGACACATGAAAATGTCTACATGAGGTTTTTCACAATTTTTTCTTTTGGAGGCTTTTTCATGCTTCATGAACCACGTGGGCTATGATTGCTAACGGTAAAGTGTCATTGCCGGGCGCTAGGAATAAGGGGTAAAGGCAGATCTTCTCTGCAACCCCCCCAACCTCTGTTGGTCAAACACGTCTAGTTATACCCCTTTCACATCGCACTTTTAAAACGGTAAATTGCCGTTTTTTTTCCCTTTTTAAAACGTTTAAGCCTGCACTGTGAATGCACCACAGCCGATTTACCGTTTAAAGTTAACTGGCATTTCGAACCGTGTAAAAAGCAGAGTCCTACACGGTTCCTTGCCGTTTTTTGTGCAATGTGAATGTGTACAATGCTATGCATTCACAGTGCAGGCTTAAACGTTTTAAAAAAGGGAAAAAAAAAACGGCAATTTACCGTTTTAAAAGTGCGATGTGAAAGGGGTATAAACCGGTATTTAAAACGGTAATCTGCGGCAATGTTAAGGCTCTGACCCGTTTTAGTTACCGTTTTAAATACCGGTTTTTAAAACGTGTCGGCGATGTGAAAGTGGTATTAGACACCTAACGATGGTCGACTGCATCTACAGTTATGAAAGTTAGATTCAAGCATTAGACATGTTTTTTTTTGCTTTTTAGGCAATGGACACTTATTTGGTGTCCATGTTGAACCATGTCGACAGGCTCCAAAAAAAGTGAAAAGGTCAATGTAGACGCTGTCGACTATGTTTAGGCATCTAACTAGACGCGTTAGCCAAGAATGGTCAACACACGTCATCAACGATCCAGACGCTGGCGATCTGCTATCCCAGAGTCTTCTGCCAATACCTAGTGTAATATACCTGTAACACCAATATGATATATGACTGATAACCAATCATTTATTGGTTATTACTTTTTTGAATTTTTAATTGGCCAAAATGCCTCCTGCCAGCGCTGTGAAGCGTGGCGATCAGCCAGCAGGTAGGGATTGTCTTTCATTTGTGAAATTGTTTTACTACATGTATATATTCTTCAGATCTTAGGTGTATGTTTTATGCTTTGTGTTTGCATAGTGCACGTTACTATAACTTGGCTCATGGCCGAGGTAGGCGTGAATCTCGTCACTGATTGGCTGGCTGCTTTGTGTTCTAACTGTATGTTGCTTTATTACACAATGCATACACGTGTGATGTAGAACACTTTGTACTAATGTACTTTCTCTGTTCTGTCATCATACAAGTACGGTATGTCCTGAGCTGAACCAGAGCTCGGAGACATGAGGTACATATGCTTTTGATCATGGTATCTTTTTACTCGGGAGAGTTTGTAAAACTTGCGCATGGATCTTAGAGTCGAAATGCACAAGGTCGACACAAGATAAGGTCGACATGAGTATTCACGTTTTTATTGTGGAAAAAAATCATTAAATGTCGACCCATAATCCACAGATCCCGTAAATCTTTCCCCATAAACCTTTCAGTCATTATAAAGTTAACGTTCTAGAGGTGGTTTTTTTTTTTGCATACAAACTTTTTTTAATATCCATGAGCAGCCGTGTGCTGTTTTCTCATTGGTAAACTTTGCAGTCGGCATGTCTGATTGGTTCATCATGAGAACTTCAGAGCACTCGTGCTGTGCTATGTGTCACCTGTGACATTACAATACTACTGTGGAAAGAATTTCGGAAGGCGGAGGCATAGGTGTCACAGGAAGAAGTCATGCTCTCATGTAGGTTTTAATATTATCAAGGGCGCGCTACTATGTGTTATAAGGAACTGTGGGGCTCATTCAGACCTGCTCGTAGAGCAGCGTATTCATCCCCCCTGTCAATGGTGGGGGTCTGCACATGTGTGGACCGGCACAGCAAACGCCTCTGGTAAAATTTTCAATTGCCGGTAACATGATTGACCAGCATGGGGTGAGCGCCTGGCGTTTCATGGGCGTTCCTTTAAAAACACTCGGCGGGCCCCAGGGAATGCAGGCATTGCATGACATCAGCACCTGCCCCCAAAAACGGAGAAATGCGTGCTGAAACGGAAGTCCTGGGCTTCTTTTCGGCAGCGTGCAGAGGAACAATCCTGCGATGGTAAGTAACCATCGGAAGGATTTTTCGTCTGTGTGGATGTTTGCGAGCAGATGTGTAAGTGTACGCATTCGCTTGCAGGACAGTGAGGAGATCCGGGTGGCAGGTGGCTAGGCGTAGCGAGGAGGCCTGAATCAGGCCGAGTGTGTGTGGTTTATGGGAGGGATGGTTGGCAGCTGTCCTATGTGCAGTATGTTTAGCCAGCGGAACTTATCACCTGTATTGTCCTATGCCCATAATTGCTTTATTGGCTGTGTTACAGCGCGAGAGAATATAAATATCCTGCCACTGTAGGACAGGAGCGAGCCCTGATGTAATGATGATTATTCCCTCTTTTTATCTCTACTAATTGTCACGGAAGTTGTTAGGTTTCTCTTTTCTCTAGCAATGATCTCTAAGCTTTTTCAGAATGAACCATTATTCCCAAACAAACCTAATAATTAAGTATCTCTCATTCAACTCCCACTCATTTCTCTTTTGCTTTTGTGTTTATTTTTGTACCGCGCTGTTCCGTCATCACACGCATTGAGAAGGACGTGAAATAGTAATGGAAAGTCTACGTAGGGTGAAGGAAATGACAGAACCCGCCGTTCCATTGATAAATATAAGAACCTTGATAACCAGATCTAGTCAGATTCCTTTTGACTGTTTAATAGTCTCATTATGATTTTTACTCTTTGAATCACTTTCCTGGTAAAACTGTCTGTCGTGTTCATTGTCCAATAAGGTCTAGTGTTAGGTTTTACAAAAGGAGGTTTATATGACTACCACACCCAACTATTATATCATATGCGGTGTCTGTGTGACCTGTCGTAACACTTGTTTCATTAAGCTTTAATGTGACTATATTTGGACATAGATTTATTTGTACTTCCTGTAGGAGGCCAGCTACCTAGCCATTGACCAAACTTCTACCGATACTATTCACAGTAATGGCCACTCCCACCTACCTACTCCCACCTTTACTACTAACACTAATGGCCACTCACACCTCCCCTACTCCCACCTATATTACGCACACTAATCTCCGCTCACACCTACCTACTCCCACCTATACTACGCACACTAATCTCCGCTCACACCTACCTACTCCCACCTATACTACTCACACTAATGGCCACTCACACCTCCCCTACTCCCACCTGTACTACCCACACTAACACACCCTCACACCTCCCCTACTCCCACCTATACTACTCACACTAATACACCCTCACACCTCCCCTACTCCCACCTGTACTACCCACACTAATACACCCTCCCACCTCCCCTACTCCCACCTGTACTACTCACCCTAATACACCCTAACACCTATCCTAATCCCACCTGTACTACCCACACTAATACACCCTCACACCTCCCCTACTCCCACCTGTACTACTCACACTAATACACCCTCACACCTCCCCTACTCCCACCTATACTACTCACACTAATACACCCTCACACCTCCCCTACTCCCACCTGTACTACTCACACTAATACACCCTCACACCTCCTCTACTCCCACCTGTACTACCCACATTAATACACCCTCACACCTCCCCTACTCCCACCTGTACTACTCACCCTAATACACCCTAACACCTCCCCTACTCCCACCTCCCCTACTCCCACCTGTACTACTCACCCTAATACACCCTAACACCTATCCTAATCCCACCTGTACTACCCACACTAATACACCCTCACACCTCCCCTACTCCCACCTGTACTACTCACACTAATACACCCTCACACCTCCCCTACTCCCACCTGTACTACTCACACTAATACACCCTCACACCTCCCCTACTCCCACCTGTACTACTCATACTAATACACCCTCACACCTCCCCTACTCCCACCTGTACTACTCACACTAATACACCCTCACACCTCCCCTAATCCCACCTGTACTACCCACACTAATACACCCTCACACCTCCCCTACTCCCACCTGTACTACCCACACTAATACACCCTCACACCTCCCCTACTCCCACCTGTACTACCCACAGTAATACACCCTCACACCTCCCCTACTCCCACCTATACTACCCACACTAACCCACCCTCACACCTCCACTACTCCCACCTATACTACCCACACTAATACACCCTCACACCTCCCCTACTCCCACCTGTACTACCCACACTAATACACCCTCACACCTCCCCTACTCCCACCTGTACTACTCACCCTAATACACCCTAACACCTCCCCTACTCCCACCTCCCCTACTCCCACCTGTACTACTCACCCTAATACACCCTAACACCTATCCTAATCCCACCTGTACTACCCACACTAATACACCCTCACACCTCCCCTACTCCCACCTGTACTACTCACACTAATACACCCTCACACCTCCCCTACTCCCACCTGTACTACTCACACTAATACACCCTCACACCTCCCCTACTCCCACCTGTACTACTCATACTAATACACCCTCACACCTCCCCTACTCCCACCTGTACTACTCACACTAATACACCCTCACACCTCCCCTAATCCCACCTGTACTACCCACACTAATACACCCTCACACCTCCCCTACTCCCACCTGTACTACCCACACTAATACACCCTCACACCTCCCCTACTCCCACCTGTACTACCCACAGTAATACACCCTCACACCTCCCCTACTCCCACCTATACTACCCACACTAACCCACCCTCACACCTCCACTACTCCCACCTATACTACCCACACTAATACACCCTCACACCTCCCCTACTCCCACCTGTACTACCCACACTAATACACCCTCACACCTCCCCTACTCCCACCTGTACTACTCACACTAATACACCCTCACACCTCCCCTACTCCCACCTGTACTACCCACACTAATACACCCTCACACCTCCCCTACTCCCACCTGTACTACCCACACTAACCCACCCTCTCACCTCCCCTACTCCCACCTATACTACCCACACTAATACACCCTCACACTTACCCAATTTAACTATCTCACTGCAATCTGACATCATTCTAGATGGGAGGTTTTGAACAACAATTGAATACCACCTATTTAATGAAATAATGCATAGAAGAGATTGTAGGTAAACATGCAGATCAGTCGGCAGTGCCAGGAAGAGCTGTGAGGATGCCCCCTAGTGTTACATGCAGCCTTGTGGTAGGGATGGGGGGGGGGGGGGGTGTTAGGGGGCGTAATACTATTAAGCAGTTTATGATGTAGCCCAAATCCCATTTAAGCAAATTCTGCACCTGCGTTTGCTGATTCACTGTAGCTCAGTGTCTAATAATCGCTTCATGCGCAAGTTGCATTATGCTAATTAGCCTTTACTAGCTTTCACTTACATAATAGTTTGTGAGGGGAGAGGTAAGACCAGGATCACTGCTATGAATGACTGTAATCTTTTAAGCCCCATTATCCATCCAAGCTGGCAGTCGCACATCACACATACACTGTAATGTTCTGAGTCTTGTCCAAACCCCATCGCTCTTATTGGTTACTCTTCCATTCTAGACAAACCTATCAAGTGTGTTTTATATGTAGTTACTGACTTGAGTTTTATTATAGAAACTTACTTTTATCTGTTGACTTATTTTTAGGTCATTCGTAATACGTTTTCTGTGACCACCTCCACCTAAGATTTTGGAGAACCACAAATGCCACAGACGTGGAGATCTCTATTGAATCGGTTTGCTCTCTCTCCATCAGTATTTGAGGCCATGGCTCGTTTATAATCGCCAACCACCATCATGAGCGTTGAGCCTCAGCTCGAGAACTTGATGCAAAATAAGAACTGGTCTGCCGCAGGTCGGGCGGAGGAGGAAGAAAGCCCTCCTGGCAAAACCTTTAACTGTGAAGCTTCTGAGGAGCAGAATTCGGAGCACCATGAGGACATGGAGATGAACTGTAATGGATCTAATGGCAATGATTCCAGCGGTAATGATTGCAACGGCAATGACTCAAGTGGCAATGACTGTAATGGCCATGAGTCCAGCGGGACAGACTCCCATGGGAATGGACCTAGGAGATCAAGCTGTACTTTCCGGAGACCGAGCAAATCCACGGGCAGCAGTAATAACAGGTAACGCTGGTAATGGTAAACCTCTGCTGGTGTGAAAGGTGCAACCCAAAAAAAAAAAAACGCAAGCCATATATTCAAAGACAGCTGTTTTGTATGATCAATAGTTGACTGGTTTCATACCAACAGCGGGCGGGGTTATCCCTCTACCTGTGTCTCTCATTCTCATGAGCAAGCCTTCATCTGCTATTGTTGAGAGAGGCCCTCGTTAGCCGTGGTATATCGGTAGGACAGGTCTATGAGAAGGGGCCTGTGTGCAGCAGGCCCCTCCCCTCTGGCAGTGCAGTAGATTCTGCTTTTGAGTCTATTGCACATGTGTGCATTTTCAGTTCCTTTGCAGTTCCTTTTCCTTGTCTGGGGTGTCGCTGTCTGCTGTGCTGCTTCTAGCACAGTGTGGTCTGTACTTTGGCACTGAAATGCAAACTAGATATGTGCTAGAATCACCACAGCAGACAACGACACCCCAGACAGGGAAAAGGAACTGCACGGGTTTTGAAAGATGCAGGGTGCTAGAGTGAGCAAGAAATAAGTTAAAGCATCCACGGGGCAGTACGGATGGTGTAATGGTTAGCATTACTGCCTCACAGCGCTGAGGTCGTGGGTTCGATTCCCACCATTTCCCTAACTGTGTGGAGTTTGTATATTCTCCCAGTGCTTGGGTGGGTTTATTCTGGGTACTCCGGTTTCCTCCCACAATCCAAAAATCTACTGGTAGGCTAATTGGCTCCTAACAAAATGAACCCTAGAATGAATGTGTGTGCGTGGTAGGGAATAAAGATTGTAAGCTCCACTGGGGCAGGGACTGATGTGTATGTTCAACTATTCTCTGTAAAGCGCTGCGGAATATGTGTGCGCTATATAAGAAACTGTTAATAAATAAATAAATTAAAAAGGTCGTCTTTTTTTTTTTTTTTTTGTCACCCCACAGCGAGCAAATGGAGAAGACACGGTCACACAAAGAACTGATGAGTATGGTGCAGGAGATGAAACGGCGCCTTCCACTGGAAAAAGTAAACCGCAGCAAACCCAGCACGGTGGACGCGCTGAACTACGCCTTAAAGTGCGTCCGTCAGGTCCAAGGTGAGAAATGGTTTGTTATGGTTCCGAATTGGGGGATGGGGTTGTCAGTTAGCCATTTTTTAAGTTGTAATATATATTAGCTACCGATTATGGCTGTGACCGAGTATTGTGTCCTATAATGTAATTTCTTCTTGTCCCTCAGCGAACAGTGCATTTTTCCAAGTCCTTGGAGAAAGTGGTACATCTCGAGTGGATTCCAACATACACACTATCGAAGATCTGGAGACCATGACGTCGGAACACCCACCGAAGAACACGGTATGTACAGGTTCCCTCCCAGATCTGTCAGAAGATGATATAAAGTTGTTTGTCCATAGTCAGCATTTTGGAACCAGTATTTTCCTATAATACATTGATTGGCAGGTAAGGCAGAATCCTTGAGCATCCCTGTACTTACAGAGATGGTTCTGCCTTCCATTTGATACTATAGCAAGGATGGAATATCTAGTACAGCATTCTAGAAGGCTACCAAAGGCTACATTTTGCAAGACTACGATGCTACGTGGAAGTATACACATGACAACTGCACAGCACTAAAAGCTCTGGTGGGGTGATAACGCGGCAGCCAGTCAGCTCCTAACTTGTTAAGTTACAGGCTGAGTTTGAAAAATGACCGGAGCTTATTGGCTGCTGCCCCCTTCCACTTTATCACTTCACCAGTTTTAATAAATCTGCCCCACAGAGCTTTTAGTGTAGTGCAGTTGTCATGTGTATACTTCCATTATGCATCCTCGTTTTGCAAAATCCGACCTTTAGGACCACTTAATTAGAACTTTACACAGTCCCTCTAGAGTCTAGAGCCTTAAAACACTACTTGATTAGATCCTCAGTTTGTCCTATTTCTGTTTCTATGGCCTTGTTTCTGCAGAGCTGTCTGTGACCTGGCACAGCAAGCAAAGATTTTAACATCAATACACTTTAAAAGTGCTTTTCTGTGCTGTAAATAAAGTTTTATGTATTTTTTTTCTTTACATTTCACTTCATAGGACACGTTTGTGATTGTGTTCTCTCTGACCTCCGGGAAGATGGTGTACATCTCCGAGCAGGCAGGGTACATACTGAACTGCAAGAAGAAGCTGCTGGACTCCTCGCGCTTTGTGGAACTTCTGGCACCTCAGGACGTCAGTGTCTTCTACAAGCACACAACCCAGTCACATCTCCTGCCCTGGAATATCGGCACAGAGACAGGTACAGGCCCAACATTCAGCGTGCAGCCGGCAGATCTTTATCTATTGGGTTGTTTGGTCGGCCATTTTCCTTATGTTCATCCTGGACCCTGTAGTGCTGTGGTGTCACACACACCTACTGTATATACGGGAAGACTATAATTGAGTTTTAGGCCAATAATTGAAAATGTAGCCCTCCTATTGCCATCCTATGTCAGAAGCCGTTTTTGGGTGAACAAATCATCCAGGAATTGATGGTCTGTAGTCCAGAAGCTTTCTGTAATTGCTGGACCCTGCCACATATGCTACAGATATAGCAGATTTTTTAAATGTATTTTTTTTTTATTCTGTAATCTGTAGAATATGCTGTAACTTCAATTCTTGATTTTAAAGGGATAGGTTCAGTTCCATGGTCCCAGCTCCTGGGTTTAATGGGTAGAGCTATTTGGTTACATGCCAGTTGCGGTAAGCATGTTATGCGTGTTCACTTATAGCTCTCCGGTTAAGTTCTGCCCAAGCTATGGATTTGGCACTAGCACTTGTATCCCCCTGAATGATATTTTTATTTATTTATTTTATTAATTATTATAAGGGGTTATTCAGTAAGGATCTTAAAGCAAAATCTTTCTCTAATGGTCAGAACCATTCTGCACCTTAGGTGGGACAGATGTAACCGGTGCAGAGAGAGTTTTGGGTGAGGTGTGTGTGCAAGCTGAAATATGAATTGCAGTGTTAAGAATAAAGCACCCAATATTTACCCTGCACAGAAACAAAATATCTCCCCCAAATCTAACACTCTCTGCACATCTTACATCTGCCCCACCTGCAGTGCAGCATGGTTTTGTCCGTTAGAGAAAGATTTCACTTTTAAGATCTGTAGTGAATAGCCCCCATAATACGGGTTTCTCAAGAATAATGTATCTTTATGGTTTTATATGTAGAACTGTTATTTTTAGATCTTTGTGATAAGATAGATCAGGGGTAGCCAACGCCAGTCCTCGAGAGCTACCAACAGTTAATGTTTTCCAGGCCTCCTCACAGAATCACAAGTGAAGTAATTAGCTCCACCTGTGGATCTTTTAAAATGTGTCAGTCAGTAATGAGTGCACCTATGAGGTGAGGTGGAAACGGTGAACTGTTGGTAGATATCGAGGACTGGAGTTGGCTACCCCTGAGATAGATCCTTGTGTATGTTCCCTGGCAAACGTCTGATTTATTGGGAGATGACCAGATCAATATTTTGTATAATGTAATATTTGAATGGGTTTTTCTTTTAATTCACTTTTACAGCTTCACTTTACGAATATACTCAAGTGAAATCCTTTTTCTGCAGAATAAGGTAAGCCTTTTTTTTTTTTTAAACGTGATTTGTGGCAAAACCATTTATAGAAACTCTAAATGAAAAATTGTTCTTAGGAGTTGATGTTTTGCAATATTCAGATGTTGGGGTGTCTGCAATCACATAGTGTCCATACCACTCCTCCTGCCAAGACTATTTTTTTCCTCGCTAAGAAACTTTCACACTTCTAGTGAGAAAAGTGCTTCAAAGCAAAGCTAAATGTTATTGTGAACTTCAAAGGTCTCTCTACAGTAGCAACGCCGGGAAGCCGGTGTGTTGT
This sequence comes from Crinia signifera, assembly GCF_055691185.1. NCBI lineage: Eukaryota > Metazoa > Chordata > Amphibia > Anura > Myobatrachidae > Crinia > Crinia signifera. The sequence goes on along the minus strand of NC_139226.1, from coordinate 94,005,693 downwards.
CTAGGAACATTTCTGGATGCAGTAACCTTTCCTATGTAGATACAATCTTTAGATCTGACAACCAGGACTGTCCCAGACTATAAATAATCTTCCACCGCCGCACGACCTAAATTTACCGCTTTCTCCATCTTGGTGGGTTTTGTATTATCACCGGCAGCGGCAGCAGCCACCAGACTGGTCTCATCGTTTGTGACCAGGTCAGATCATGCAAAGCCTAGTGTGGTTGCAAACAAAGTTGTTAAATGGAATTTCCATAAAGCTACACTAAAGGCAGAGGGAAATGCCAAGTGCCAGGATGTAGGTACTTATTGTGCTGTTATTTAGCGCAATGCACAAGTTCCCTTTTTAAGTTGGTAGCTGGTTTCACACCTCGCATTTAGGATCTAGGAGGTCTGTGTTCAGTATTTTGACCAGCTGCAGGTTAGTCCCAGCCCTATACATCTCAGCACAACTCCTCTTATAGCTTTGTAGCTGTTACCAGGCAGATTCAGAGATTTTGCGCGATGGATAAGGGGGCGTTTAGATAGAATTGTGGTTTGTGCGCACAGATCTGGTGATTTCAGGAATATCTCTTGTACCGAGGATAGAGTTGGTACTGATGGAGATGTTTGCGCTTTTCACAAGCACACGGATGAGCGCGTATATTCCGTGCAGTCGCAGATACACGTGAATTGCATATGGCTATAAATCATTCCCCTTTGCTTTTCTATATGAACACGCCAAGCACGTACTGACAGCATCTGCTGCAGACCAGTAGTCATTGGTTGGCTGGTGAATCTATCTAATGGATTTGTTTGTTTTAAAGGTACTTGTTTCCTAGAACGGCCACACCGATTTTGATCGGGTCGGAAAAATCGCGTCGGTCGCATCGCATGCGACCAAATCGCATGTGATGCGACCGATGCGATGGACCCGATTTTTACATTGAATCAAATGTGAATAGGGTCCCTGGGACCCTATTTTACATTGGATTCAATGTAAAATTGTCCCCAGACCCCAAATGGCCCCATTGTGAACGGCACCCCACGATTGACGCCAACCCGAAGCGTGGCGAGCGGCGGCGGTACGCGTCCTCCGACCTTTTCATACCCCTACTATCCACGTCGGCGTGGAGTTGAGAATATAAAGTGTGGCGAGCCACCGAGCCCGAAGCGGGGCTCGCCACGCCTCGGGCTCGGTGGCTCACTGCGCTCGCCACACTTTATATTCTCAACTCCACACCGACGTGGATAGTAGGGGTATGAAAAGGTCGGAGGACGCGTACCTCCACCCCTCGCGGGCTCGCTACGCTCGCCACGCTTCGGGTTGGCGTCAATCGTCGGTTGCCGCTCACAATGGGGGCGGGGGCATTAATTTATAGGCATGACGGGTTCATATACAATGAGAAATGGGCCACATTGGCCCATTTCCCATTGTTAGCTATGTAAAATGTGCTTAATCGCGTCCATCGCATCTTGTGCCATTATAATGGCACAAGACCGACGCGATGAACGCGATTACTATGTTTAAAATATTTTAACATTGAACCCTATGGCAAAATCGGGTCCATCGCGTCAGTCGTGTTGCGTGCCATGTTAATGCACTCGACCGACGCTGGACCCGATTTTGCCTTTGCCGGCAAAATGGACCTGATTTCAAAGAAAATCGGGTCCATCGCGTTAATCGTGTACCTTAAGTTAAGGTACACGATTACTCCCGATTGTGGCCGTGCTAGTAAAAAAGTACCATTTTAAATCTTGCTTTGAAGTTATTATGTAACATCTGAAATGATTTTTAGAATATTTGTCATTATTACAGAGGAACACTTGTTTATGGTTCTTTTAAGACCCAAGTTAAGTTTTAAATGTGACCGTAGTGTAAATTAACTACATTTCTTTGCTGTAACAGAGCCCGTGGCCGGACACGGGGCTGGCTGCTGACATTACATAACGCCGCAGCCATGTGATAACGAGTTCCACGCTCCCCCCCCCCCCCTCCTATTCTGTACAATTAGGACCCAATGGATTCCTAGAACTGGTGCAGAATTGGTAATTAGTCTTGTTGGTGAAGACAGGCGTGTGCTGAATGGGGGCATTATACTGTTGTCAATAAGCATGGATTTTTTTTCTTCTTTACACTTAATCCATGCATGACATTAATTAAATGGTGCTTATGATGTTCCACGCTGTGCGGAGCATGGAATTGTTGTATAAGTCTGGATCTTCTGCTCTGCGTCTCTACCGCTGCTGCTAATAAATGTGCCCTCTGACCTCCCGAAGCTGGAAACTCGAGTTATGTAATCTTCCTCTCCACCGGTTCTAGAAACCAGCAGATTCTTAGTATAGTCCTGTATTGCAGCAGTCTGATCCTTCCCAGTAATCTTGTATTTTCTCCCTTGTTAGAGAGACTCTTCCACCAGTTACCTTGGTATTACAGTGTAAAGCAAATAAATTCACCAATACCTCCTTCACTACTGTAGCAATTCCTGCACCCCACTCAAAAATAAAACCCAATCATGCAAGTGATACCCCCAGCCCCTTTTCCTTCAGCTTTGTGCAGGACAGAACGCATTTTGATCCAGGGCATACTTTGGGTACTATGCGCACCCTCTGAGATATTGTGTTCTAGAGCGATTCCTGCCAGTGTGTGATTATGTAACTGGCATTGCTGGTACATCCTCTCTGCCTCATGTGGAAAAGATTGAAACAGCTGGTTATCACATATCTACGGTCAGTCACATGGATGCGTCATGGCGTCTTCATTCTCATTTGGTCACAAACTAGCCAGATTCTCTGTAAACATGATTTACAGACTGTCGGCACATGGGGAAAGCTGAAAGCATTCACTGTTCTGTGCCGCACGACTTTAAACCTGGTTTTTAAGTCTTATCTGCCGCGATATCAAACCGTGTAGACGGTCACCTCTTCTCATAGTACTTTCAGTTCTGAATTGTTCTATTGACTCCTGTTCCACCATTCAAAGAACACATCTGAAAGAACAAAACGGTGAGCACCATTGGCGCGCACCTCTTTCCGGCTGCTGGCGGATTCTATCGCCAGCCCCTGGCTGAATGCAAACCTCCTTCATCATGATGACCTGTAATGTCGCCCGAGTTCAGCGGCAGTGCGAGATGTCCGCCAAACTCGCAAAACCATGCCACGTAAATTAATTCCCCTTTTTTTTAAAAAAGTCCGAGTTCGGGGGACATCTCGCACTGCCGCTGAACTCGGGCGGCATTAAATTCCACTCTAAATATACACAACACTTATTATTTGAATTTACATAACAAATGTGAGCAAAGGTTGAGTATCCCTTATCCAAAATGGTCGTGACCAGGAGAATTATTCCGTATTTCGGAAAATTTTAATATTTCAATGATGTATTTTGAGGTATCTTGCTTGTAAGCTGTGTGAACACATAAAATACACACAAATATATTTTATTTGTTCAAAAAACAAGGTTTCAAAACATGAAACAAAATGTGTGTACTATCTCAGGCACTGAATTTGAATGCCAACCAATCATTTTCTTGCACATATATAGTGCCAGTTACATATCATGTCTCCGGTAGTGCTGTTACAGATGTCCCCAGTAGGGACAATAATAATTTTTTCACTTACTGGAATGCATGGTTTTCAGAATAATTCGGATAAGGAATACTCAACTTGTATAAATACATAAAAAAAAATTTTTTTAAATGAAAGATACCGTTTTAGTAAATTCTAAAAGATATCCGTGGGCAGGAATTGGTAGCAAAGTCTTCTAGTCTCAGGGAGAAATTTAATAAGATGGGAGATCTATTTCAGATGGGATGTTGTTATCAACAACCAATCAAATACTATTATCTTCTAGAAGATGCTAAATAAGAAGTAGATTCTGGTTAGTTGCCCAAAGCAATATCCCATGTGACATAGAATACACATCTTAGTAAATTTCCCCCTCAGGCAGGTTGTTTGTTAAGCAAACTCCACGTCATTTATTGTGGTGTTATGACAATGGATTCTTATTGGATTTGCGTGGAAAAAGGAGCTCCAAAATAGAAAGGTATTGGCGGCAGATGAGATGGTCATAATCGATATTTAGTAAATATTGTTTTTTTTATTTTAGAATGAGCCCATACCGGCGCTTTGTAAATATATCCCTAAATCTGTTTTTGGGGGGTGTGTGTGTTCTTAAATTAGATCCCTCCCCAGTCCAACAGCTGGTAGAAATTGGTGCAGTAACCCTTGATACCCTGTTATATCATGATTTTATAACCTGTTCTTCCACCAGCCTCTCCACTTAGCCTGTTTATCGTTGAGGTCAGCGCAAATGACAAGTTGTGCTTTGCACCAGGGTCTTGGTCACCTTTTTTGGAGACCGAGCCATTCGTACTGAACCTTGTTAACGAAAATGAAATTATAATTTTTTTCCTTCCTTTCACTAAATCTGTTGCATCTTCAAATCAATGTGTTCTCAAAAGAAATGAAAATTAGATGTGATGCATCCAATTTTCCTGAGCGGCGGAAAGTAATCATATAACCTCTACTAACACATTTGTGTTACACAATGGCATAGCGGTAACGCCGCACACAGAAAGGCAGCGCCTGATGTAATCAGAACTAAATGCATAACCTTATGCTGAAAAGATGTGCGACCTGTCGTGTCCGCCTTTGTGTTCAAAGCAAAAGACCCGCAGGCAGCTTCCTGTGTGCGCTTGGACACGAAGGCTACACATCAGGTGGAACGCGCAGACACTCGCACATCAAAAATAGAGCTGGTTTAAAAATAATCTCATTGCCAACGGTCTTCAGTTTATTTCTGGCACAGATCCGCCAACGCATTCAAATTGTTTTCATTACAAATTATTTTCCTTTCTGTGCTTTTCTGCCATGTTTTATATGAGGCAATATTGGATACAGTAATGAGCTAGTAATTGAAGGCAGAGAGCAGGAGAGCGCGCACAAGCTTAATAAATGAGGTGTCGGGATTGGAAACTACATTTAGCCTCCTTGTGCATTAAACTGCCCAATTAGTCTTTGCCTGCTGCGGCGTGCCTTGCATATAATTTTCAACTTTTTTCCATTAAAATGCATATTCTTGTCAAAGCAGGTTAAATAAATTGCACAAGCAGCTTCTGAGGATTACAGTGATATGCAGCATGCCTATATTCTATGAAAATAAGATGCATTTTAATGGAGAAAGTCTAATTTAAAAAAAATATTGTAAGCTCCACTGATGTGAATGTTCAAATATTCTCTGTACAGCTCTGCGTAATATTTGTGCACTATATAAATAACGTAATAAATAAAATAATTATTCTTCTGGCTGGAATACCAGGGACAGGTCCATCTCTGCATGCAGAGATTTTGACACCAACTTCTTCAGTAATAGCCTGTCCGGTATTCCAATCCTTTATGGCAGGCGTGTCCAAACTATGGCCCTCCAGATGTTGTGAAACTACAAGTCCCATCATGCCTTGCCACAGTGTTGCTATTAGGGAATGCTAAAACTATGGCAAGGCATGCTGGAATGTGTAGTTTCACAACAGCTGGAGGGCCACACTTTGGACGTGCCTGCTTTATGGGAACCGTAATGGTCTGGATCACAGTGCTTCCTGTAATTACAATACAATAATTGCAGCAGATCCGAACAGTCTGTTATGTTAGTTTGATCCTTTTCTAAAGCATCGACATGTTACATAGTGCGATACATTGTAGTGGAACAGAGGGTTATGCTGGCCTGACCCAAGTGTACTTGTGAAGCGTGGTGGAGGGTGGTGATGCGTGATTCAGGGAACGCGGGAACTGATTGGTTCTTGGAAAGCCGTTGCTTAAAGGCAGCTTCTTTTCCTGCTCTGGATTTATCTTTACTTTTACAGTACATTTTGCAGTGAGCCGTTATTCCTTTTATTGCAGAGGTGGGAAAGACCGGGATAACGAGGTCCGATACAGCCCCTACAGAATGACACCATATTCCGTCAGAGTTCGCACGTCGAATATCGAGCCAGAAGCCTGCTGCCTCGCTCTGGTAGAAAAGATCCACTCGGGATATGAGGGTAAGTCTTGTACCTCCGCTGGAACTTGCTTTCTCCTTGCGCGGCTGGGTCTCCACTTGCCAACACAGAGATAACCAGTCGCAAATCTAAATGGGTCATATCCTCTTTCAGCGGCCTGGCAGCAGAAAATCATGTATCATCAATCTCAGTGAGAGGGGTGTTTATATTTTAACCGAGGCTTTCTATTGTATGAAATCCTGCAGACATATCATAACTGATAAGGGTGGAATAATGCCACAAATCTATCTCCCATGTATTCCCACTTCCCAATAGATAGAAGTATTGCCTTTTCTGAAATGTATCGCTAGTGATGTAGGGCACCGTGTCTGGGAGAGTAGTAAATAAAAGCTATATATAATGTTTTCTATACAGTATTTCTATAAAGGTTGCACGTTTTTTTAAAGGTGTATAATATTATGGGTTTTGCGCTGTTTTTCAGCTCCCAGAATTCCCCTGGATAAACGGATATTCACCACCACACACACGCCTGGCAGCGTTTTCCTTGAAGTGGATGATCGGTGAGTTGTTCTGTATTCCTCCTGTTAATGGAATCTTCCACAAGTGGGGGAATTAATTGTCTGATCTCCCGGGTTGCCATAAGCCATTATTAAAGTAGTCTGGAACATATATATTAAGCCTGGTGAAATGATGAAGGTGATAACGCAGCAGACAATCGGCTCCAGTCATATAATTTGACAATTAGGAGCTGATTGGCTGGTGGGTTATAACCTTCCACTTTATCACTTCGCCAGGTGTCCATTGGTGGTGACTTCTAGGCGGGGATATTTGGCAACGGACAGTAAAAATAACGGATATAAATTAAGGGGCTTTTCTGTCAGGATTACAAATAGCTGATGGGTAGAGAGGACATATTTAAATTACACATCCCTTAAGTCTATGTAAATATGCTCCGTTTTCCCTTTCAGCGCTGTACCATTATTGGGCTACTTACCACAGGACTTGGTTGGAACATCTGTTTTAATGTATTTGCACCCTGAAGATCGTCCTTTAATGCTGGCCATGCACCGGAAAAGTAAGTTGGGGCAACTGTACTTGGAATTCAGAGGCTGAGCAGCAAAGAAATGAGTTTTACGATTATTAAATCCAGTCAGGACGGGAGGATAAAAACTGTGAGGGACCGATAAATCCCCAAAACTGAAATGTTCTCATGTTGAGCCTGATTTGAGAGAATACATTGCTTAGAGGTAACTGGACGTTCCACTGCCGCTGCTTTTTAGAAAGTGACATTAAAACGACGACTAGTTCCTAGAATAATTTGTGATGCATTTTCTCTCTCTTTTTTCCTTCAGTCCTAAAATACGCTGGGCAGCCGCCATTTGAGCATTCCCCTATTCGGTTCTGCACACAAAATGGCGACTTCATCACGTTGGATACCAGCTGGTCCAGCTTCGTAAACCCCTGGAGCAGAAAAGTGGCGTTTATCATTGGACGTCACAAAGTCCGAACGTAAGTGCTTATACTGGGAATGAAGACTTTCGCAATTCTTTGTTCAGCAGCCGCCCCCCCCCCCCCCCCCTCCCTTCACCAAGATGCCATTATAATGGCATGTGCGTATTTTCACATGTGTTACAAAAACAGGGTTTTACTTAATAGTTGATGGGATTCAGGTGAGTGGCCTACTAGATCGACACAACATGGTCGATCCAAGCAAGTGGTCACCATGGCAGGTATTTTTGTGAACTTTTTCATATTTGATTAACCACGTAGACTCCAAGCAGTACATTCATTAAAAAAATGGGAAGACTTGGGCAACATTTTTCCAGTGTAGACCTCTAGACACTGTCGACCTAATTAATGGCTGTTGACTGTATGATCCACACCCATATGTTACTACTGTGTTTTGAAGATGCAGGTTTTGGTGAAGTGTTCCCCTTTCCCGGACACGCGAGTAGCTGCTTTTATAAACGGAGCGCATAACTTTCTCTTTTAGGGGCCCGCTCAATGAAGACGTCTTCGCTGCCCGAAGCACAGAAATTAGCAATGTTGACAAGGAAATTAAAGAGCTGCAAGGACAGATTTACAAAGTGCTATTACAGGTATATTGTCTATAGTAGAAATATTTTATTGGGAATGCTTCTGATCGGTAATATCACCATGTTGGAATCAGACATAATCGGTTTGTGAGATCATCACTATAGGGGAGGTGCTGAAGTCTTCTGAGCGATGCTAGATCACACAGAATGCTTCAGCAAGATCACTCGGTACACAGCGATGTGTCGGCGCAGTCTGCTGAGCGATCTGTCAGGGCCATTGTTCTCTGGTCCTGACCGATGAACATCACCATGCAGGAAATGAATCGCCGGGCGATAGCAGCGCATCACTATGGCCCCTAAAGACGGAGCGATGTAGGGACATTTTCTAAATGATGTAGTAAGATCGCTTCGAAAAATGCCCCTAAATCCGCTACATGTGTAGGTCCCATTGCTTTCTTCTCACAATAACAACTTAACATCCGGCCACTAAATGGTGGAATTCTGTAAAATAGGGAACAAAGTTGTCTTTGCTTTTCATCGCGCTCTCTCTCTGTTATATCCGTCTACCTGGTCGATATCTCTGTAGTGCGTCCCTGCTGCATGGCAGTATTCTAAGGGTTTCTGCAGTACACTGTCATTTTACAGCTATTTCATTGACGTTTCAGAACAACGTTATTATGTAAAAAGAAAGAAAGATGAATGGAAAGAATGATTTTTGGGGGTTTATTTAGGCCACCGCAATTACACGAGGCAGCCAGTGAAAGGTCCTCCTTTGTTGCTTTCCTCCACCGTCATTGTGACGGATAATTTGCCACCGCGGGAAAGAATGGGGCATTACATCACTATTCTGCGGGACAATGCCACCGAGTCCCTTTCTCATAGAGGATGTCATAGAAATGTTGAACTTTCTCCATCCAATCTGTAGCCGGAATCCAGTGACTCACACATCACATGGATCTTCGCGTCACTTATCTGGGCTGCAATAGAAGAGTGTGTTTTGTTTTTGTGCTTTGCTATTTTCCTGCCCAGACGTCATTGTTTTCTGCAGATAATTGGCCACGTGTTGAGTCACATGCCTGCTTATTACTAATAATAAAACAAGTGCATTCCAACAAATAGAAATCGATCATATCTAGAAGATGCTGAAAGCTAATTTTGTAGAATCATTTTAGTCTTTGTTAAAGTAGACCTTTTCGTTAAAACTAAATCCCCCTGCGCTGCTTTATAGTTCACGAATGCTGTACTTATACTATCGTCTGTGACAAATATGATATGAAGATATGGCGTAAGAATAGATCTAGAAGTCAACCACTAGCAAACTATTCCTGCTGAAATCACACCACAAAACCCTAATTAACCAGGTGACAAAGACTAAAGGCCTCCTTACACTATGCGAGGGGTGAATCACATTGAAGGTCCGTTTTAACCACCCTGGAACTTCCTGGGTGGCACGATAACATACGCTATATAGTATGTGATCCCATTCTCCGCTGCTGGGAGGCGGTCTGTGTCCATATGTCAAACACTTTGCAGATTCTGCACTTCCCTGGGTTCAGGATAAAGACTGTCGCAGTGACAACTGGTTCCTGGTGTATAGATGGGGGTGCGTTCTCGTGTATGCTGATATACATTTTTTCATATATACTGTTATAATCCAGGGTATAGCTGCCTCTGCTGTGTCTCGGTGACATCACTGGTCCATATTATTTTAATGGGATGTATTGGAATACTGACCCAACCTGTAAATGAGACGTACAACTAACTATTCGGTATAAAGCATTTGTTCGGTTTTGCTTCCGTGTTCAGTAGTCCTAAATTCCTCCATCATGTTTCCTATATGTAAGGTGGTTCCTATGTGCTAACATGTTGCGTTCTCTCTCTCTCATTGCGGTCAGCCTGTTCATAACAATGGTTCCAGCGGATATGGGAGTCTGGGCAGCAATGGCTCATATGAGCATTACATCAGCATTGCCTCATCCAGTGACTCCAACGGGAACTGCGTGGATGAGACTCACAAAGAGCCGGTAACCCTCAAACCAATTTTGTAGTACATTCTTGTTTTACCTTGATGTTAGCAGCTACTATTGTGTCATCGGGAACAGTAGTCTGAGACATATATATATATATATATATATATATATATATATATATATATATATATATATATATATATATATATATATATATATATATATATATATATTGTGCCTGTATTAGAGGAGCCCTTACATTCTGTGTGTGTTTAGAGGCTGGGGCCAGGTCATCAGCCATAGTAATGTTTTTAGTGTTCATTCTAGCACCCGCTATCTTTGAAAACCCATGCAGTTCCTCTTCCCTGCCTGGGGTGTCGCTGTCTGCTGTAGTGCTTCTAGCACAGTGTAGTCTGTAAATCAGCACTGATATGCAAACCAGACCTGTGCTAGAAACACCACAGCAGACAGCGACACCCCAGGCAGGGAACAGGAACTGCATGGGTTTTCAAAGATAGCGGGTGCTAGAATGAACACTAGTTTTGCTCTCCCTCATGGCTGTATCAGCCTTTACCATACCCGACCTATTATTGACTTACGGGAGTCAGCCAAAACAGGTGCACGTTATCACACAGCACTTTCCTTCAGCATTGTATACTACACTTTACACCAGCCTATGCCTGTCACATGACCAGACCTTGCCCTGCTGACTACTACATGCCACCCTGTGCCCTCACCACCCAATTACAATGGCGCACCGATAATGATATGTCTCAGTTACTGCCAGCTCAGCACTGTATGCTGCTACCGATACTAGCATGGCTGACAGCTGTTCTTGCTCCCATAACTGGTCCCAATAGATTTATTGCTATAAATTCCTGGGCAATGCAGAACATAAATTTAATTTTTTTTTTTTTTTTTTAGTTTTGCTTTGTTTTTGTTTTTTTTTATTATTGTTTTTGTTTGTTTTTGCCCTATGGTATAAAGTATTCACTAATAGAATGGGAACAAAAGTAGAGCAACATGTAAAAGTAAGTTCTACTAGGGCATGTAGAAGCTAGTAAAAGTTGCAGGAAGACCTCTCCCAGTACGTTTGTCATCTGACAGTGGGGGAATCTATTGTTCTTGGGGAATCAAATTTCACAGTAAATCACATCTGGTCACCGTCACTTTACACTACTTTTGTTTGCTTGCAGATGACGTTAAAACAAGTATGCACAGACATTAACCGCATCAAGAACATAGGGCAGCAAGTGTACATCGATACCAGGAGTAAACCTCTGCCCAAGAAACGGGAGGTGCTGGATAAGGAGGCTCAGAAAGGTGAGACAGCCGCTGGTTCTATGTCTGAGTGACCGTTTTGGTTCCTGTGTGTTGACTGTATCACATACATATTATAATATTTCACCTATATATCGTTCATTCGAGCACCCTGCATCTTCCAAAATCTGTGCAGTTCTTCTTCCCTGCCTGAGGTGTCCCTGTCTGCTGTGGTGATTCTAGCACAAGTCTGATCTGTATATCAGTGCTGAAATACAGACCACACTGTGTTAATGCCATATTAATTGCTCGTATTTAGGACCCTATTCTAGTTTACTCGCTCCCCTGTGTGTACTCACAGGGGAGTGATTTTTAGCGCATGTGCAGCCGCTGTGTGCGAGCAGGTGAATGCTCGTACACAACAGTGGGGTTGGGGGATGTGCCCATGGGAACGCCCAGCGTTTCATGGGCGTTCCCTTGAAAATGCTGGTGTTCTCATGGTAATTCCCCAATGACGCGGGGGTACTTCCTGCACTGGACGCCTGTGCAGATCTGAGACACCACAGAGGTGTCTCAGATCTGCGAGCGCTGGAGAAATTAATTTATGGTCGCCGATCATCGACTGATTTTCTCCCCCGCACCCAAGCCTGTGAATGGGTGTTTATGCTAAACGTTCATTTACAGCCGGGAGGGGGGCGATCAGTGTCTCGTGGACTCGTAAGTCTACGAACTTCGCAGCCTTGCTCGTCAACCAGAATAACCTCCTTAATGCAGTGCGATTCAGCCACTAGATGGCGCATCTGGCCCATCAGTGCTGATTGACTACAGCTAAAGTGATTCCTGAAGACCCTTATCGCCTAAAGCAACTTGTGGTTTCCTGGAGGCACTGATGAAGGGCTCATTCAACTCATACCCCTTAACTAATGGTTTGGGTGTCTTTACACACGTGTGTGTATGTGTGTGTGTGTGGCATTTGGGTGAGCGTACACTGACCCAGGCTTTCAGTAATAAAAGAAAAGTAATGGCCAGTCGTCATTGTGGTTTGTAATGAATGACCATTTAACCATCATTCTTTTATTTACTCTCTTAAACAGCAAAACCAAACACATTCCTGCGACCTCAGCAGGAAAACGTAGTGATGGATGGACACGCAGCCTCATCCTGTGACGCGTCCAGGAAAGGACAACACATACCCTCCTACCAGCAAATCAACTGCGTGGACAGTATTATTAGGTAAGGGACCGCATTCTCCACCCTGACTGGCTGCGCTGATGGTAGTGGTGGCCAGGCATGCACTACGGAAGTATAGTGGTTTAAAGCATTGCCTTCCAACAGAGGGTCCTTCAATGTAACAGTACAGAGGAGTACATAAAAGACAGACAGGTAGAATTTGTCATGCGCTCAAATGTTTGCATAATGAAAATGCCGAAATCTGGCCTTAAAAATTATTAATTAAATATACATAAAGATACATTTGTAAAAACATCAGCTAGAAAATCCATATAAATAAGATTATGGGCTGATTACAAACATTTATTATTATTTAAAAAATGTAATTCTGAATTTTTTTTTATATTATATTAAAGAGATTTTAAATGTTAAGCTCTGTACAGGGTATTTATTACATATAGACCTATTAGAACATTTCTCCCCCGTTCTGCCCTTTGTCTCTTGCAGTGGTAAATGACTGTAGACCTGACTGCAGCGCATCCACTGTAACAATAGGGGGAAATAAAGGTGGCTGTAACATAATAGGGGGAAATAAAGGTAACTGTAACATACCGTATATACTCGAGTATAAGTATCGACCCGAATATAAGCCGAGGCACCTAATTTTACAACAAAAAACTGGGAAAACTTATTGACTCAAGTGGGACCCTCACTCGAGTATAAGCCGAGGGGGGTTTTTTAAGCATAAAAAATGTTCTGAAAAAAAGTAGGCTTTACTCGAGTATATATGGTAAGCGGGACATGAAATTCTAGTTACAATAGTTTCTTTGTTTTAACACACAGACTCCTAATCCAGGGCTAAACAAATGCCGGAGCCAGGCTGCCAGTGCTCCTGGCCAATTACTGATGGCTCCTAGCTACTGGGAGCACTTTATAATGATCCTCCTAGATGTGACTAGATACTCAATTGTACATTCATTTATCAACTCCCTACAGCGAAGTAGGTTCATAGAAGGATGAATGGTCCACCATAATTGTGAATACAGATCTGCCCTGACTTTTAAAGTCATTTGCAATGCCCTTCTAGATTGGCTTGTCTTATGTTTGCAGTCGCCCTAGTGGGTGGGGAGAGCCACCAACACCCTTTTTCTTGTGGTTTTGGCGTAAGTGGTTGGAACTGCTTTAAATCAATAAACTGGCCAGTTTTATCACACAGTGCTGCTTTCAGGGTCTTATTTTTCAATAGTTTAAAGCCCGTCAAAATGTACTTTCACTTTGAGCTGTGACTGTTTTAGGCCACAAACTCTCCACCCCACCCCCAGTCCCTATCTGCTCCTACCTCCAATCTTCACAGCTCCCCTCTTCATATCCATAAAGTTTTAAACGGATTAGTGTCTCTGCAAAAAATAGCTTTCACTTTCTGTTATGACCTCTTCTAGCACACATTGGAGCAATTTGGTTCATCGAGTGGCCTCTAGTGGACACTGGTGGTACTTCACCTCATAGAGTTGAGAAGTTAACCTTTTTTTTATAGATAGCTAGATTATTCTGAAGTCTAGGGCCCGACCGAGGGTTAATAGGGCCGTGTCTGCTCCTGCGCCAGATTAAACTCTGTTGTAGCAGATGTGTCTTTATAAGGGAAACGGTCGACAGTCATTAGGTCGACATGGCTCAAGGTCAACATGACTTAAGGTCGACATGGTTTTAGGTTGACAGTCATTAGGTCGACATGAGTTTTTCACTGTTTTTTTTTGAGCCGACATGTGCCGACAGGCGGTATTTCATGCCCTACCATCCACTAGGGCGTGGTGGGAGAATAAAATAGTGTGCCGAGTGCAGCGAGGCACCATGCCCGAAGCATGGCGAGCAGCTGCGGTTCAACTCCAACTGTGTCCATGTCGACTGTGTCAACATTCGGGTCAAAAAAACAGTGGAAAACTCATGTCGACCTAATGACTATCGACCTTAAGTCATGTCGACATTGAGCCATGTCGACCTTTAACCCTGTCGACCTTGGGGACAGTCGACCTTCCGGGGTCGACCTAATGACTGTAGACCTAAGTCTGTTCTGACAGATGTACCGATTCCCTTTGTAAAGAAGTGAACATCAGCAATACTGCTGGGAAATTCATTCTAATATGTACTGTGTAGTAGTACATATTGAAAGAGCAGTGGGGTTCTGTATTAATTACATAAGGCATTTAGAGCTCCTAATTAACGAGGGATAAACAGACACACAGTCTGCAAATTGCTCTTATTTTGTTCTCCTAATTTGCAACAAGCCTGCTTTAATGTGACTGGCACCGCGGAGGTTGGGTTCTAGAGTTGCATTATCCGATGCTGCTAATGCAATGACAGGGCACTGATAGCAGAAGCTGGCTCTGTACGTTTCACATATTCGTTCTGATCAGCCGAATGCATTCAGCTAATGACTGCTGATGTCTGTTAGCTGTGAGTTACAGCATATGTTATTATAGAGCCATGTTCATGATTGATAAGGTGTCCTCTCCAGTCCCAGCATAAATTACAGTCCAGTACATGTTTTCTCTTCAGGTACCTAGAGAGCTACAACATCCCAGCTTTAAAGCGGAAGTGCGAGTCCTCCACCAACACTACGTCCTCCTCAGAAGATGATAAGCAGGGTCTCCCGGGGAAGAATGACCTCGAGGGTTTTGAAGGTAAAAGATTAATGATACTCTCAATAAAATAATTGCTGCTCCATTGTCAAATACAATAAAATAATATGAAGTGTTTGCAGGCTCTAGATCAGTGGTGTCAAACTCATGGCCCTCCAGCTGTTGTGGAACTACACATCCCAACATGCCCTGCCACAGAGGTTATATCATGGGTTGCTAAAACTGAGACCGGGCATGCTGGGACGTGTAGTTTCACAACAGCTGGAGGGCCATGAGTTTGACACTATTTCGAGTCTAGATGTATTCTAGCGATCGGCTATGAGAGTCTATAAAGGCCGGTGCTTAGGATGCCACCAATGAGGGGTGTAGGTCTTTGCATAAGCTTTGTCTACATTGTTGGGACAAACATACATCAATAGGACAGGGTAAATGCACAGATGTTGAAATTAGTGTCATCCCAAAATCTTCTTGACGACTGATAATCATTCTAGAACACTGGGGTGGGCTGTCGGGTTAAGCTGGAACTTGCCCATAGCAAGTGTTTAATTTCTACTTCTTTTTATAGACTGTTCTTGGTAAATGTGAACTACAAACTGAAAGGTTGCTAGAGACAATGTGTTCCCTCTAGTTTAGATTTAGATACCCCCTTCTTTCTTTCCTATGCTTTTATAGGACCCCTACAGATCTCCTGTCTCCCATAGTAAATGCAGTGAATAGCTCATAGAATGCACAATCTAGGCTGCACTCTTACCTCTCCTGGGGGTAGATGTATGAATCATCGGTATGGGGCAGAAGTGGTATCATTTCTGCCCTCTGCCCCATGTATTAAGGGGGAGAAGTGTGGCAATGTGCCCTTGTTGTTGTTGGCCAATTTAGTGGGCCAATTTCCCACTTCATATAGGAATGGTCAGTAGCAGCTACCTTTCTGCAACCTGCAGCTATCAACATCTGCAGGTGGCATTGCCCTTTCACCGCAACAGCAACCGCCCTGTCTCTGGCTGCGGCAGCTGCTTGCTCCGGGCCGCATGGGAGATCTCACGCATGACAAGTGGATCTGGGCAGGGGGTAAAGACCGCGCATCAACACTAAGCTGATGCACTATGAGCCCTGACCGGGATCCGTGGATTCCCCAGTCATACATCTCATCGCTACTGCTTCTTTCCTCACCTCAGTAAAGCAGGAAGTGCTATACTGGCACTATCAATCTAGTCCCTTCCGCTTGCAACCATATACCCCACTGGAATAAATTATAGAGCTATCGTCTCAGCGCAGTCAGTGAGCATGGCACTGGTGAGTGTTAGTGTACTGAGAACCTGTCCTGGGCAAATGTCAGGTGGTCTTTTTTGTTCCATTGTGCTTTTGTATAAAGACTTAGAAAACCCTATACTAGTGTCGCATATAAACCTAGTGAGTGCAGTTACCTGGTCAGCCCTGGATGCATCTCCTTGCAATGAAGAGGCATTTTTGGTCAAAGAAAGATGTGACAAAGGCGCCCAGCTCTAGCAGCGGCACAGCACCTGGCGGCTTACTCACACCAGGCGTATTGTGGCTAGGTGCGTGAGGCTACCTCTGTACTTTTGTATGACCATAGGTCTGTGCCTGTAGCCTGTAGGAGGGGACAGTCTTGATGTTTATCAGATTCACAAGGGTGGTTTCCATTGAGGCGGACTCATTTCCATTTAAGCAGAAGAACCGATGACACCATGTGTAATACTGCTTGTTCTTTATCTGTATTCGTGTTCTCTGTTATACAGTATATGGTCTATACAAATAATTACTTGTGATTTGGATGGTATCTGGTTTATCTACTGTAAATTGATGACTGTCATTAGGTCGATCTCAAATGGTTGACACACGGGGTGAAAAGGTTGACAGATAAAAAGTAGATCTTATTTTTCTCTTTTTAGGGGCAAATTTACTAAAGCTTAAAACAAAAAAAGTGGTGATGTTGCCTATAGCAACCAATTAGATCCTATCTATATCTTTTCTGTATTACTTTCTAGAAATGATAGACAGAATCTGATTGGTTGCTGTGAGCAACATCACCTCTGTTCAGTTTTTAAGCTTTAGTGAATATAACCTTTAGTTTCAACCTTTTTTGTACCCTTTGACCTTTTGTATGTCGGCCTAGTGACCTATCTTTTTACTCTATATCTATTGTACCGCACCTGATTTGAATACAAGTCATCAATTTGGTGAAACTGATTACAACCAGCTGGAAGTTGGCTGTTGTCAGTTTGTAATGGATGAATATAAGGAGTTCTCTGGCGGTGATGGCCCGACGGAATCCCGACTGACCAACTATTCTCCCTCGTGGGGGCTACAACCCCCATAGACCAAAATTAGATCCTGTGGTGTGCCACCGATCCTGAAAAAGGCTTCTTGGCGCTCGCCCCCCCTGTGGGAGTACCAGCGGTCATGATTTCGATGTCGGTATACTGATGTCGTAATCCCAACTGTTGGTCTTTCATACGATACCCTTCTCTGGTTGGTTGTTTTCAGTTCCAGCTCATTAATGCCAGAATGTATTGCTGTGTGCCATTTATTTCTGTGTCCCTCATTATACTCCCATGTGACCGAACACCAGACAGATGTCTCAATACAGATCTTCCGCACATGTGATAAATTGTACTTTCACTTTTTTAAAGTGTACCTGCCACCTGCACATGGCCTGTATTGCTAGCCTATTAGAATACTTGAGAATGCAACTTGCCCGTAACTTGGAAACCAGTAACATCACTGAGGCACGAGGTACAAGTGTAAGGAAACTGGTACACTTTGATCACTCACATCCGCATAGTTTTTTTTCTCTACAAACCTGAAAGCTTATCACTATGTGCTGGAGTACAGTCAGGAAACTGGACAGATCTATAGACAAAAAAATAAAAAAAAATATCTTGTCACTTTTTTAAATGGTGTTAAACGGACCCCGATCACCAAGCATTATGCTAGAACATCTGTGACTAGCCAGTACTGGGTCACTTCATCAAACGTTTCCAACCAATACATCTTTTGTGGAGAGATCATTCGCAAGATTTGAAATAAACTATTCCTAACCTGGGCTATTTTGTTTCCGAAACTTGCTGTTGCGTCTCAACACTTGGCAAACTTTTGATGAGGACCCAATCCGGGTTTTTCCAAAAGTCAGGAAAGAACTTGATATTTACCCTTCAAACTCTTCCAAGTGTCTACGAATTTGTCTTGTATCGTTGCAAGATGTTCCTGGATTAACCGCGCCAATCTCCACGAGCCCGTTATCCACCGAATCGATGGTCCCCACCGATGCTCAGACAACAGCCGCTGTGGTGGGAGCTCCACTGACCGATCTGACACTGTCCATCAAGGCCATGAGTGTGGTTTCAGTCACCAGCCAGTGTAGCTACAGCAGTACCATTGTACATGTTCCACAGCCCGAGTCAGGTACCTATCGTGGTTGCATATACTAGAGGATATCATAACCGCATTCTTTTCCTGCAGCTTATACCGTCTCGTATGCCAACGTTTTCCCGTATGTGCTCAAAATAGGAGCCATACCCTTTTTAATAGAATACGTGACACTGCCTGATGGTAAATATCCTTCTGGATGCAAGGGAAACCTCATCCAGCAAAGCACTGTCCTTCAAGAATTTTGGAAACCCACAACTGGTTCATAATAGAATTTTTTAATATTTTTTTTTTTCTACAGTAGCAAAATATTAATATGGGGCTAAAATCAAGAGATTTTAACACCTTGATTTCAAGAACGGAGGTGCTCTGATATTGGCTACAAAGCACATTTCCACTTTTTGAAGTCCAAAGTTCATTGATCCTTTTTTTTTTTCTTTTTCTTTTTTTTTTTTTTTCTTTCAAGACCTCCTTTTATTATCCTTTTTTTATTATTCTGGCAAAAATAATATACTCAAATTGTAAAACAACTTTATTTAGAAATGTAAAAGCCAGATTTAAATATAATTATATAACATGTGTTATATAATGCATAGTGCTTTTTGTTAGGGGTTCATACGAAATATCTTGAAATAACATTTTGGAGACCAAAACAACTCCTAAATTGTTCTCGTGAATAAGTATTTTTAAGGTTTTTCCCTATATGGCAAAAAAAAAATGATCCTTTTTTTTTTTTTTTAAATTTCTTTTGTATTTATTTTTGCAGGTTGATAGTCTGTTTTTCTGTTGTTGTTTTTTTTTTTATTGTTTAGACTTTTTTTTTTTTTAAACTGCTGTGGTATTTTAAATTTCTTTATGCTTTAAAAAAGAAAACGTTTTGACAAATCGCTTGTTACTTTCCATGTGTTCAGAGATCACAGCGATAGAAGATGCTGCAGGTGGTAGTGAACAGATTGAGATGCGGTCCTCACAGGCAGCCGGTTCCACTGTGGCTCCAGAGGAATTGAAACTAGTCGGATTAACAAAGGAGGTTCTGTCTGCACATACCCAAAAAGAGGAGCAAAATTACGTGGATCGGTTCAGGCAGAGGATCCTGCAGTCTCCTTACAGTAGCTACCTCCAGCAAGACAGTCAAAGCAAGGCCTGCTCCCATGAACAAGATATACAAGGTAACTGTCTAACGTTCAAACATACATCTATCGCTCACCATATTGTTCAGTGACGTCACCGGGACCCCCACCGAACATGGAGTCACTGACAATATATAGTGGATGCACAACGATATGCACAATGATGTCACGAACTAACCATATCATTTTTGTACATATCGTTCATTCAGATCGGATACTGTGTACCCATCTTAAGTCCTCCCACTAGTACCATGGGTTGGCCCCTTTCACTCCAGCCAGTCCTTGCATTTTCTGGCGTGAGGGGGGAGAGAACCATACCCCCCCCCCCCCCCCCCTATGTCCGGGCAGCGGCGGCTGGGAGCTTGTAGCACTATTTGCAGGGCAGAAGCTCTGATGAACTCTGCTAGCAGGATTGAAATTCCGGCAAATTTGGCCACGGAACCTTTCAGACCATCGCTAGTTGCTAGCCTCAGGCCAACCATGGAATTTAGGCTGGTGGGTAATGGGGTATTATGTACACACTGCAGACCTACTGTACACAAATGGGTTCCATATCCAAACCAAGATAAATGTTCACCATTTGAATTGTGATTTATGTCCCGTTTATTGACTCTTACTGATTAAAGGCATGTTACATGTTCATAAACTCTTAATTTTATATCTGGGAGCTTCTATAGCATTTCACCAATGGTTTATTTCCACAGGAGAACATTCTTCTCCACAAACGACACCTGCTGCTTGGAAAAAGGGCAAAAAGCAGGGCAAACACAAGAGGCAGAAACCCATGGAGTCATCGGACAGCAATGGTTCTCACCCTAACTTACCTCCACGACCAAGAAGACAGGGGCCTTTGCCAGAGTCTTGGCCACCATCCGAAGTATCTCATCCAAGCCCTTCAAACATGGCCTTTGCTCCCCCAGTAATGATCCCGATCCAACCTGCCTATCACATGCCTGGGTTTCCGCTCCCACACATGGCGGCCACCGTGGCAGGAGACTGTAACGCTTCCATAGCTCCGGAGTCTGTACAACAATCAAACCTTTCCTACAATATGCAGCCATTCTCAACTTTCCCATCTCCGTACGTGGGTCCTCTCATGGCTGTTATCCTCCCCAACTATAACATGTATCCACCAATGAACCAACAAATACCTCAGCCATTCTTCCCTCCTCAATACCCCTGTCCACCTGTTTTCCCATACACTGGAATGCCCAGCGCTTCCCAAAATGTGCCCTCGCAGATTCCTACAGACTTTGTTGACCCAGCCTCTCGAGCATCTTCCCCCATGTCAGCCGAAGGACATCAAGATGTACAAAGCGAAGACCCACATCTTTTCAGTAACTCGAGAAGCAGCTCTCCGTTACAGCTAGTTCTTCTCCAAGAGGAGTTGCCAAAACCAGTAGAACCTCCAGAAGGAACCAAGATTGAAAGCCTAACGGACATTAAATGTGTAAGTATAACTGCAGAATTTGGGATTGTTTTGACTGAAACATTGCATTCTTCCCTTCACGGTGCACCAAAATCCTTCAGCTCCGTGAGCGCGCTATATACAGTTGTTTGCAGAGCCCTTCGGAGGCAGACATTTTGAATACAGAAGTTTTTCTTATAATGTATATGCATAAGTCTAAATGACTTTAGTGCCATAGTAAGCCAAGTGTCTCCTCTTCCAGGTGGACGGAGCGGAGGACAGCGGGAACAACGATAGTCACTCTGCTTCTAGTGAACTTTTTGACCTCTTGCTGCAGGAGGATTCCCAGTCTGGTACTGGGTCAGCAGCCTCAGGAAGTGGATCAGCTAATTCCAGCTCTTTACGGTCTGGCTCTAATGGTTCTACCTCAAACGGGACCTCAGGAAGTGGCATAGGTATGTCCGACTCTAAAAAGTTTCAGGTTGACCTAAATAAGTAACATAACTGTTGTAAGTATCCATTATCCTAGTCTAACAATGCTCAAACAATGGACCCAACAAAACATTAACTTGTCATACATTGAACTGTATACCTGTTTGGTATCAGTGAATAACTGAATAAAGAACATACGTTCTAGGTGTCGTCAGGGCTGGACAATTCGCCTTAGTTACAATGACCACATAGCGATTTTGTGGGTAAGTAAAACTGAGACTAGGCTATTGTTTCTAATCTGTTTAAGCCCCTCGAATAATACTAAAACTAACCAGTCTTTTTGCTTTTTAATATTAAGGTGCATACACACTGTACAATTTTTTTGACCAATTTGGTTGAAAGACATTTCCATTGAACCCAGTGTCCTGGACGAAAGATGTTGACAAAAGATATTGTCAACAAACAAACGATGAATGATGATGCGCATACCCGCCAGTTGTTCATCAAGATTGTTCGTCAACTGTGCATGCAGCTCAATTTGAATATCTTTCAAAAAGAGCCTATAAACTGTAGCTAGATCTTTCTTCTTTCGTCTGTCGTCAATATCTTTAGTCAACATCTTAAGTCCAGGACACTGGGTTCAATGTAAATGTCTTTCAACCAAATTGGTCAAAAAAATTGTACAGTGTGTATGCACCCTTAGTCTTTTTCATAACCAATAGAAAGCCATTATGAGTGTTTATTTTTTATTTTTTATTTTTATATATATATTTCTAGTTCTAACCATTGTTTGGGTATTTTACTAAAGATAATGTTTGCCATATGTTTTACAGGTTACTTATGTGTGCGCTTTCCATTCTGTTGCCAAGAGTGACCGTGAACTTTTTATTTGCGTAGATCTTTTGTTTGGTTTGTATTCACATGAAGAATAATATCCAGACAATAGCGGGAAACTGCAGGCCCCACCCACTGCATGGTATAAGCCATTCGCTCTTCTGTTCCCTCATTCTCCGAGCGGTCACTCTACCATGTAGCTGCCTGTTGCATTGTTAGAGCTTCTTGTCTTTGTACACCAAGTGCTTCACACGCTTTTGCTGTTTTATCTGTCTTTAGCTTCATGGGGCCTAAAAATCCTAACGCTTAGGCTTGTACGTAGTTAATAATAAATAGCCTTCACCTTCTTGGCAGACTACCTTCAGCAGTTTTGAATTTTGGGGGTAATTCAGGTTGGATCGGTCTTCGGCAAATTTTCTGCAGGGTCTGTTTTTTCTGGGTCTGCGCATGCGTATCAGCGAAAATACATATGTGCAGATCAGCTGTGTGGACACCTCCGGTGAGTATCACACTCACTGATGCATGGGCACAAAAAATGGTGGGTGTGTCCAGGAAAACTGTGCCTCCCCATGCGAACGCAGACTGGTCGAAGCCTGCATGGTACGGTCGGCTGACGTCACATGACCTCTGCTCCCGCTGCGAGTTCTGACATCTCCTAGCCAAATAAAAATGATTTGCGAACGGGGTAAAAAATCATTTGATGGTTGGCGACCATCGAATGATTTTTTGCCCACATGCGAATGGATGTGTAAGTGTACACACCCATTCGCACGCCAAAGCGGGCAGGCTTTCGCTCCCCCAGGCGGAGTTCACGCGCTTGCTAGGCAGTGAAAGAATGCCTCAGCCAGTGTGTCTGAATCAGGCCCTTTATGCACTGTGTTTATTCCAGTTTTTTCTTTTGTAGCACCATAACTGTATCCTAATGCTAGGTGAACAGTGTCAATAGGTCAGGCACAAGGGTGAGATGCACTAGGATGACATTGGCAAAAGGGTGACACAAGTAATCCATTCGACATGGCAGTGGTCGACACATGAAAAGTACCTATTTTTTTCTTTCTTTGGACTCTTTACTGCATTCCGATCCACCGGGACAACAAATGGGAATAGTAAGTGCGTCGAGCACCGCAATAGCAGAGCGAGGCGCCATCCCCGAAGTCGCAAGCTAATTGGGGGCTCAAGTCGACCTTAACAATGAAAAACCCTTGAGAAATTTTTACCTTTTCCATGTCGACCTATGGCTTTTGTTGACTTTTTTCAGAGTCAACATTGATGGTTGACCCTATGATCCACATTAACAT
Source organism: Crinia signifera (assembly GCF_055691185.1). Classification (NCBI taxonomy): domain Eukaryota; kingdom Metazoa; phylum Chordata; class Amphibia; order Anura; family Myobatrachidae; genus Crinia; species Crinia signifera. The sequence goes on along the minus strand of NC_139226.1, from coordinate 93,982,161 downwards.
GGCTAGGTGCCCGGTGCATGGGGTGTAGCGGCGTAAGTCTGGTGCAGGTACAGAAGCATGGTGCTTCTGGTTACCGGCACGGGGAATCGGGATGTCTAGTGTAAGCATACTGCTGAAGGAGCTGCCCAGGAGACTGAAGTATCAATCATCGATCTGTATAAAGATCAAAGGGGCAGATGTATTAAGCCTTAACAAGAGATTATTCCAAGGGTGATAAGGAGAGATAAACGTCCAGCCAATCACCTGCTAACTGCCAAGTTACAGGCTGTGTTTAAAAAAAGTCAGTAAGGAGCTGATTGGCTGGACGTTTATCTCTCCTTATCACACTTGAATTTATCTCTTGTTAAGGCTTAATACATCTGCCCCAGTGTCTGAAGAGCACGGTAAACAGAATGTAGTCATTGTCTGTCTCTTTAGCTTCTCCTTTGAAGTTGTAGCCCTGTATAGCAGTGATCTGAGTACCTGTTGTTCAGTAATATCATTGTGGGTTATCTATATTACATGTTTTTATTTTGTTCTGTCTCTTTTTTTGTCTATTAACACATAAAGGGAGTAGTAACAGCAGCAACTATTTTGCTAGCAAATCCTCTGATACTTCCAAGAAGGGGCACAAACGTCAGGAAGTTGTGGATCCAGACTCGTTCCCCAAAGCTGCTGGAGACTCTATATGGGCTATGATAGAGCGCACACCTACTCCTATTATGATGACCTACCAGGTCCCAGAGAGGTAAGAAGTAGACATGACACACGTTATTGGAGCCCTAAATTAAAAAGATAATGAAAAAATAAAGCAAACTCTTGCTCATGCATTTAGCTGCTGAGATATTTTTGTTTTTGGAGAATTTTTTTTTTTTATTTGCATCAGGTTATTAGAATTCCCGCCTTTCTTGTACAGACATTAGCTGTTCCCAATGTATTTCTCTTTATGGGGAAGCGACAATGGTTTAGGTAAAAGAGTAACTCTCCGATAGGTGCACTTTGGTGCTTCTTGTACGTCTGGGGTCCACGTATCTAACCTCGCCTTATTTTTATTTTTGTTTCCTACAGGGATAAGGAGGCGATATTGAAACAAGATCTAGAGAAGCTGACTGCAATGCGTAACAAGCAGCCCTGGTTTACAGAAGAGCAGAAGGAGGAGCTGGCGGAAGTGCATTCTTGGATTAGAAATCGCACCATACCTCAAGAGATAGACACTCAAGTAAGTAGATCAGTCTCATGGGTCTAGGCGATCATACTTGAGAATTTAGTGAATTTCTACATACAGGATTGTTTTTCACAAGCAGAAGAAACGTCCTTGTTTAGGTGACCAGATTCTGCAGTCTACGTGGCAAATGTTAGGCCACTGAATTAGATGCCGGTCTAGATCAGGCGTCTCAATAATTCTAGCACCGTAGATACAAGGAAACTGCCCACTCCGCCATTTTTACTCTGTACTCCAAAGAGTTTCTCTTCGGCAGTGCACGAGTGATCGGCAGGAGGCGTTTGCTGGGGCCCGCCCAGCGTTTCATAGGCGTGCCTATGCTGGGAAAATTGGGCCCCTAGTTTCATTTGTCATAAATTCACATAATAGTATGTATCTGGATTGTAGGAGGAAACCCACAAGAGAGAGAATATACAAACTCCACACAGTTATGGGCACGGTGGTAAACCAATCCATGATCTCTGTGCTGTCAGGCAGCAATGCCAACCACTGCACTCTCAATACAGCCTGTTGTAGGAATATAACAGGCATGTGACTTTTTTTGTGTCAGTCTGTTCTGGCTCAAACTCTGGTGCCACGGGGCATAAGTGGCAGATGAGTTGTCCCTATGATCTGTATGTAAAGCACAATATACTTGCACTACATAATAATTGTTCATAAATAATATGGTCGTTACGTTTTTCAGCGGTTTCTGTTCTGAAATGTGAGATTCAAAGCGCGGTCACTAAACCCAAACACACCTCTGTGATGTAACACATTGGCATGGAATTGTTTTTATAGTTGTGCAATCTCACAAATTTCTTCTCTCTACAGGGCTGTATCAGCTGTGTGAAGGCCGCCGCGAGCATCCAACCCGGAGACGAAAATGAGAAAGCTACGGAAGCAGACTCAACACAAGTTACAATACAGCCGTTGCCGCAAGCGCCGTGCCGGAACAGTCATTGCGATCCGAGAGAGACCACAAACTGAGACTTGAATTTTTTTGTAAATAATTGTTTTTTTTCTAAGATGTTTTATTTATGTCCGTCGACCACTGCACCAAGGAACTGGAAGCTTTGCGTTCTTTCTAGAGTCCTTACAAATCTGTGAAAGAAGCAAGTAACTACGTTTTCTTTGTTGTACAAGACCCTCTACTGCCCAATCTGCAGCCATACGTTAGTATTATGGACACAGCTGTTACATTTCATGGTGGACACTGTCTTGTTTTGGAAAATGCACCATACGTTGTCTGAACCTGAAGACCCTCCAGATGGTTTTCCAGATCTCGTCGCTTTCTTCGTGCACTTTACGGTTTAAGTTTCTCTTATCTGTAAATACCACCGACATTAAAGGAAGTACTAGAATCCTGTGGTTTAAAGACATTTTGTTTCTATTTGTAAATTGCTCTGTTGATTAAAATGACCTTTAGAAATAAAGATTGTTTATCGTGAATTTCTCAGGTTCTGAAAGTGGTGATAGCGGAAAACCAGGATTCTTCCCGTCATGTGACACGGAACGTTTACAGTTTCCACCTTATTTAGCAGGCAGGAAATGTCCAATATGTTTTCATACCCTTAATAGAGTGAAGAGAAAATAAAATATAAAACCCCAGTTCCCGCCGCCATTTTGTAATCTGGTTTCAGTTGCTAGATCTACAGGGATAGTCATTAGGTTGACTCATATAAGATCAACATGCTTTAGGTTGACCACTGATGGCTGACACAAGAAATAGGTTGACATGGCTAAGGTCGACAGGGTTGGAAGGTCGACACAAGCATTAGGTCAACAATTGGAAGGTTGACCGTTAAAATTCTAAATTAGTTTTTCGTGTTTTTTTTTTGTGCCGACAGGTGGTGGGTATTTCATGCCCAACCATCCACTAGGGCACGGAGGGAGAATAGAATAGTGTGGCAAGCGCAGTGGTACACTTAAGGTGCCCATACATGGTGCGAGGGTGCCATGCAATGCGTGCTCCCGTGGGCATCCCATCGCACAGCACATAAAGTCTGTGCAGCCCGTGCTTTTTGAAATAGCCTTTGGAGCACAGCGCACGCAAATTGCATGGGATACAATCTAGTTCAAAACACATGGAGATATTGTACCGTGTATGGGCACCTTCAGACTGTGTCCTTTCGTCACATGACCTCATCGCCCGCCCCCTTTTTGATGATCTCCGATGGTAATAAAAGCCAGTTCTCATTGTCTTTTATTACTGAAGGGGAGAGAAATCATTCGATGGTCGGCAACCATCAAATTAATTCTCTACCCTACGTCCGCATGCAAGGGGATGTGTTCTTGTACACATCCCCCTGCATGTTAGCGAGGGGATGTGGGCAGGTGACGCTTGGCTATTCGCTAGGCTGCGTATACTCGCAGATCTGAATCGTGTCCAATAGTCGTCATGTCAACTTGGGACATGTGAGCACTGACATAAAGTCATGTTGAAATGTCAACATCTCACACAAACGCGATTCCTAGCGCCTGCTGACACGAACTACCGCTAGATCTAACGCTAGCGCCTGCTGACACTAACTCTACCACTAGCTCTAATGCTAGCACCTGCTAACACTATTTCTACCACTAGCTCTAGTGCCTGCTGGCACTAACTCTGCGACTAGTTTAGCACCTGCTGGCACTAACTCTGTGACTAGTTCTAGCACCTGCTAACATTAACTCTGCCACTAGCTCTAACACTAGCCCCATGCTAACACAAACTCTACCACTTGCTCTAACGCTAGCGCCTGCTGACACTAACTCTACCACTAGCTCTAGCGCCTGCTGACACTAGCGCCTGCTGTCACTAGCTCTATCGCTAGCGCCTGCTGACACTAGCTCTACCAATAGCTCTAGCGCCTGCTGACACTAACTCTACCACTAGCTCTAACACTAGCGCCTGTTAACGCTCTACATAGATATTTATTCGACAAGGGGCCACAACAATGTCCTCTCTAATGGACAGTTGGCCATGCCTTTTCTGGAGACTAACTACACCCCTAAAAATAGGCTCCTACCAATACAATCCCCTCGGTGGGCCCTTCAATCAACCAACTTTGACACTGGCAGAAGGCCAGCTATGCAGGGAGGAGAGTCGGGGGCTGACCAGCTGACCAGGGAGTGCTGGACATACCCACAAAATGATTAAAGCAGGGCTTGGCAGCCCTAGTACATGCAAGACCATGCCCATCCTTCCCAAAGTTCCACCACTGTTTTAGTGCTTCCGGTGTGGCAGGCCTCAATTCCCCAGAGGACATAGTATATTAATATAAATTACTCACCACTGTAATTTGGTAATAAGAAAATAGAATTTTTCTTAGAATTTAAAATATGCCCATTGAAAAGAAAATAAGGATGTTATTTATGCCGGTTGTTCAATACGTGCCCTGGGGGTTATTCTAGTTCACTCACAAAGGCACAATAACTCTCTAATGGACAAAACCATGTGCACTGCAGGTGGGGCTGATGTAACATGTGCAGAGAGTGTTAGATTTGGGTGAGTTATTTTGTTTCTGTGCAGGGTAAATACTGGCTGCTTTATTTTTACATTGCACTATAGGTATCAGTTTGAAGTACAAACCCCACCCAAATTTAACTCTCTCTGCACGTTACATCTGCCCCACCTGCAGTGCATATGGTTTTGTCCATTAGAGAGTGATTGTGCCTTTCCAAGTGAACTAGAATAACTGCCCCTGTCTTACATACTTTATGCCGGAGGCAAATTGTGGACTTGAAGCTTCAGATCAGACACTGCCCACATCAAAGGTGAACCTGAAAATGATTTCCTCCATATTAGAGCATGCTTACATAGCATCAGGGCATTACCCTGTCACCTTACCAGGCCCCTGTATTTATACCTGCATAGCATAGATTGGAACCAAAACCAGCATACATGGTAGTGGGTGCAAAAAGGACACAAAGCATAAACACACAGACACGATTGTTGATGTTATTTTATGGTGGTATATATTTTTTAGATGTTATACAGTTGGTATAGTTGGTTATACAGTTGGCATAGTTAGTTATACAGATGGTATTGTACAATAGTAAATAATAAATCAGAAGGTCAGAGTTGTTACATACATCTGTGAGGTGGTGAGGTGATGTACTGTCAGGCACAGCATTGTTCTAAGCCATCCCCACACAGTTCTGGGCTGTGTCCTCGTGTTGCTGGCTATCTCAGTGTCGATCTCCTTACACTTCCTGCCCAGCTTTGTTTGGACCCCGGTCTTCACATTGGTTTTGTTCATGGAAACTTCATCCAGAATTTCATGTCCAGGGCTTATTTGTGGCCCAGGCTCTTCTACGATAATGAGGCCAGGGGGTCTGTTCTCCCCTAGAGATGTTTTCTTGGGGATGGTGCCAAGAACTACAGGGTACCTATTTATGTTTGGCTCCCCCTCTTTCATGAACATGAGCCTGGGAGGTCTTTTCTTGTCTGGAGATGTTTCCATGGTGTTATCCAACCATCCATCCCTCACATTGAGTTTCTCCTGTGGATGGCAATTCTCTGTGTCAATGAGGTCTTCATCAGTATCTTGGATTAATATGACTGCATCACATTTCTCATCATTGCAGAGATCTTCTCCTCCACTGACCTTATCCATATATCCATTATCTGAGATGTTTGGGCTGGACATCTGGAGGTGTTTCTCAGCATCAGATGTGACTGCCTCCCTGCTATCACCCTCACCATTGTCATCGCCAGTATAGAATATGGCAGTTGGAAGTGATGTCTCAGTGCTTGTCTCTGGCTGTTGTTCTTTTGTATATGTCAGGCTGGGAGATCTTTCTTCCTCACCTAGAGACATTTCTGTGGTGACATCCTCCTCTTCTTCATCATCCCCTGAGTAGTATACCACATTTCCTTCACCAGGGGATGTGAACATTGTGGCAAAAGTCACAGAATGGTAAGTGACTTCCTCATATAAAGGCATCTCTGGTGTGACATCTTCCTCTTCATCATCTCCTGAGTAATATACCACCTTTCCTTCATCATGGGATGTGAATATGGTATCAATAGTCACAGAATGGTAAGTGACCATTTCTAAATAAGAATCCGTGGCCATCTCCTCCTCATCCATAAGAGGGAGGCCCGGAGGTCTCTTCAAGCCTAGAGACATTTTCAGTCTCAGGCCAAGAACTGTCTGTCTTTTTTTGTTTGTTTTTCTTTCTCTCTCTCTAGAAAGCTCCTTCCTCTGGCAACTCGTATTGAGAAGTGAGGTTCCTAACACAGCAGCTGATTATCCCATGTGTGTGATGTCACAATGCGCTGTCTAACTGACTGTGACATCCCTACCTGCCATCACTACCAGCCTGGAGAAGGGTTCAGCTTGTTTATTTAATGAATCCATACCGGTGTACTTTATATATCAGTGTTGCTGTATGGTGTCAGGCCCATAATTCGGTGCAATATTCCTACATAATATCCTAGGATATTCAAACCAAAATTGTGATTCAAGACATAATAAGTGCACATATGAGTTTAGTCAAAAACTCCTGATGTAATAAAGTCTGTCTATCTCTATAAGTGAGGAACTTGGTAGTGTAATGTATATGTATTCTTACCTAAGGACGAGTAGAGCAGAGAGGTGTGTACCTTGGCCTTTATTTCGAAAGAGGAATTTTTGTGCTATTTCAGTGATTTGTTTAACTTTTGTTTCTTGCAATAACACCTTCATTACTTGTAGAAGTTTATTAACACTTGATATATATGACTGAGTTTCTAGTTGCCATTATATGGACTAGAAACCCTAACGTATACTAACTACCTACTAACACTAACGCATACTAACCCTGCATGTATAATCAATATGCATTTTCTATCCTTATTCGGGATCACACATTCGATTCACATGCACAATGTGAATAATTATTTGATAATCGCTCATTTAGCAAATTCTTATATTAGTGATCAACTCTTAAGGTGCCCATACACATTACAATTATTGTATATAATATTGTATACAATATCGCATCTCATGGCATCCTATACCTAATGTATACTAACCATAATGCTAACACCAGCCTAATGTATAGCAACCATAATGCTAACACTAATCGTAATGTATAGTAACCATAATGCTAACACTAGCCTAATCTACACTAACCATAATGCTAACTCTAGCCCTAATGTATACTAACCATAATACTATCACTGACCCCAATGTATACTAACCATAATGCTAACACTAGCCCTAATGTATACTAACCATAATGCTAACACTAGCCTAATGTATACTAACCATAATGCTAACACTAGCCCTAATGTATACTAACCGTAATGCTAACACTAGCCCTAATGTATACTAACCGTAATGCTAACACCAGCCTAATGTATACTAACCATAATGCTAACACTAGCCCTAATGTATACTTACCAAAATGCTAACACCAGCCTAATGTATACTAACCATATTGCTAACACTAACCCTAATGTACACTAACCATAATACTAACACTAGCCCTAATATATACTAACCGTAATGCTAACACTAGCCCTAATGTATACTAACCGTAATGCTAACACCAGCCTAATGTATACTAACCATAATGCTAACACTAGCCCTAATGTATACTTACCAAAATGCTAACACCAGCCTAATGTATACTAACCATATTGCTAACACTAACCCTAATGTACACTAACCATAATACTAACACAAGCCTAATGTATACTAACAATAATACTAACAGTAACCCTAATGTATAGTAACCATAACACTAACCCTAACCTTAATGTATACTAACCATAATGCTAACACTAACCCTAATGTATACTAACCATACTACTATTTATGACATCATTTTAACTAACTAGAAATGGTGCAGATGGAAACATTTTAACCATGTTGGCACCCCAAAATTCATCATTGTGCTCTTGACATAATGACTGCATAATATAGCTAGTGGATGATAAGGCTAGATGGAGGGTTATAGCAGAGATGGTGCACACACTGCATTAACACCTAAGCCCAGCGCAACGGCCTAAGAAGGAGCGTTTTCTGATTGAAATGTGTCCTCGCATACTTGGTGATGCTGGCTACCTCTGTAGATTGGGCTATCTGCAGTGCTGGCTCTATGGGCAGTATTCAGTTAGAATCGGAAACTGCTATTTGTCGGAATCCTTGATTCGACCTATTCAATTTTTTTTCACAATAAAATTAACCCTAGAATGTCTGCCTGTGCGTATACATGTGGTGGGAAATATACTGTAGTTTGTAATCCCCCCAGGGGCAGGAACTGGTGTGAATGGTCAAATATTATCAGTAAAGCTCAGCGGAATATGTGTGCGCTACATAAATAACTGGTAATAAATAAATAAAATGCTCCCTGTCCCTCTGTATCCCGTGAATAGATGCTGTGCACATGCACGGATCACTATACAATGTGTACTCAGCGCCATATCCATGATATATGCTGCTGCTCTAGGCACCAATATCTGTTCCAGATATCACAGAGTTTAGTATGCATATATTGTATATTGCCAGGGGTTAAAGTGAGGAGGAACAGGGTGGAACCTCTTATGGTAGGGGGAACTAGGTTTCATCTCTGCCACAGCGCTGAACAGTAATTCCAACAGAAAAGCCTGTCCCAGCAGCTGCTTCTTCTGACATGGCGTATGTGATGTCATGCCATCACCAATGACGTGAAGACGGGCCACTGAGAGGAGCAGGCTCTGTGCTTGCTGAAGACCGGCTGAGAGGAGGCTGGAGGGGCTCACAGATGGGGAAAATGCTGGAGGGACACAGGGCATGGAGCTGCTGAGGGACATTGACAGTGAGATGCTGGAGTTACAAAGACAGATGTGTATAAGCAGCACAACTGTGGACATTATGTGTATAAGGGGCACTATTGTGTGATTTAACATGAACCAAGGTGACTACATGGGAGGTAAGGCACATATTCCCTGGCACTGGTCTAAGCTCTGCCTAATTTGGGGGGGGGGGGGGGGGGGGGTCAGTGTTAGGGGAGAAGAGTTCCACCACCTCTTCAGGACCACTTTAAGCCCTGTATATTGCCTTTGGTCCTGGCAATGTGGGTAATAAGTGGCATGACTGGCATACAATACCTGGCTATTCTATCTGTTATTACTCTGCATTGGATGTATCCTACTAGTGGATATAACACACAAATAATATTTCTTATCTGAGAGCTTCATTATTGATTTTCCTCCATTGGTTATGTAATGTAAACCTGTAGAGATCCATTTGTCGCACCTGTCACCTGTTAGCCAGGATAATGTACTGCAGAGTAATGAATGAAAGGGGAGCCCCGTATCTGGGAAGAGGGGTATTGATCTGGGGCTTTATACACAGGATACAATGTGTATAATTGTCTTTCAGTCTTGTGTATAGTAATCTACAGATGCTGCAATACATTTTACAGTCTATGTAGTAATACGAGTGTCACCAATTTCTGACTCTGCCGCTTTAAAAATACATCCCATTTTCGGCCCGTTTCCTGCACCGTCATGCGTCCCTCCCATGGTCGTCAGTGTCCCCACCTGTATGGTTCCTGTCTGAGTTTAATGACCCTTTGAAGATTTATACACACATGAATACATAGCAATACATTCTTAGATTCCTAAATTATTTTATACATCCAAAATAGACACATGTGTCCACACATACAGGCATGCACGGCTATAGCCCACCCCCCAATTGAAGCTCAAGATACAAAAAATGTCTTGTATATGAGACTAAATGAGAACTGGGGATGAGATGTAACGTGCTGCCAGTTGGGGGCTGTTGGGGATGCCGCACAAACTCTTTTTAAAGGGGCCATCATTTACAAGAAATGCTTTTTGCGTAATTGCCCCTTTAAAAAAAATTGAGTTTGGGCAGTATCCCCCATAGCCACAGGACTCACAATACATTACTGGGGTAATTCAGACCTGCTCGTTAGGCTGCGTATAATCGCTGCCTATCGAGCAGGTAAACGCGCCATACTGAATGCAATAATTTGAGGATCGCTCACCATCAAATGATGTTTCCTCCATTCGATGATAGCTGTAAGCCTGGATGTAGCCTTTCTCATTGTGTCTGGCGCATTGCCAGCCATCCGAATCTGGCGGCTGGCATGCACGTGGACACGTGCCAGGCGCGTGCATCCTCTCTGATGACAGCGGCTCCATCTGTATCCTGCACGTTGATGGCCAAAATAGGGATGGGTGTTGATGTCATGTGATGTCCGTTCGCTCCGGGAGTGTGTACATGCGCATGAGCGACTATGCACACTCCCCGATCATCAAAAACGGGGCCAAATTTCCCTATTTACTGAGAAGACCTGAATCAGCCCCCACATCCTGGCCTGGCAGTCTCTTTTAATCTTCATTGTTACTTTCCAGAAGACAAGCCATGGTTTCCTACATGACCCACAGGGTTAAGAGAGATGATTACGCAGAAGCATTTGTCTCTGTTTCTGCCTCTCCTGTCAGGCCTGTGGCACAGACCCCGTGGAGATGATTTATAGGATAATAGGTCTGTAGTCTAGTACCGCTGTCAGAGACTGATGAAGGGTGATGCTGGAATCCATAACCCTGATAGGGAACATATAAGTAAGGCATTGATGTGCAATTAGGGGACACATGTCATGCATATCCTGTGCCCCTGCTTATAATACAGTCTATCATTTCTCTGCCGATAATGAAGTTGTTCATCGTAACATTGGTCCTGCAAATTCATTTCAATGCATTTATAGAAACTGTAAAGGCGCGTACACACTGGGCGACATTGAGCTGAAAGCCGCTCAGTTTTGTCGTTTATGCAGCTTTCAGCTCGAAAGCCGCCCGGTGTGTACGGGGCAGTGATGAGTGGTGATGTGTGCTTGAGCATCGTCGCTGTTCTGGACGCTCATCTGCTGGTATTACCAGCAGGTGAATGGTGGGGTGGATGGATTTCTGTAGCGTCCATAGCGTCCTGCAGTGATTTACAGAACATACAAAAAAAGTGAAGCAGCGCTGACAATTATACACAACTACGTGGGATTGCCTGTAAACTAATAAAATTTATTTAGACAGTTTGTATGATAAAATGAAGAAATGTATAAAAAATAATAGTAATAACAATTTATTAACAATTGGAACTCTCCTGTTTTAGACCAATTCACCAATATTAAGCGGTATGATATGTCCCTTCTGAGTGTTCTATATTGGAGGGTATTAAGCTGTATTTAGTGTGGAAGTCTCCATCAGATGTGTGATAGGGTTTCCGGCTTTAGGGTCCAAAGAAGTCCTCACTATGGTGTGGCTGTGCACTGGTGGTAATTTGCCGCTGGAGTGTGCTTGTAGGAGCCTTTATGGTTGCCTTCCCTTGGAGTTCTGGATGGAGGTTTCCTTCAGTCTTAGTGAACAGCTTTAATCTCACCCCTTTGATGATAATTTGGATGGTTCACTCAGGTGTGGTCGGGGCGCTTTGGTGATGGTCAATTCTGGATATTGCAGGAGGTCCCTTCTAGAAACACCGACGCGTTTCGCTGATTTAATGTCAGCTTTTTCAAGGTGGTAAATCAGTGGGCAGGGGAAAAATGCTTAGCCCAACGAATTCCCCATCATCGGCCTTCAGACACGATGGGCAATATCACCCAGTGTGTATGGACCTTTAGTCATTTACTGGGACATATCCTTCTTGTGAAGAGGTTCCATTTCTCATTATTTGTCTGTAAAATGTTCAGTGTAAATATAGAAATGTAAATGTACATACCTCCCGACTGTCACCCTTTTCGAGGACAGTCCTGATTTTGAAAGCATCATCACACCCGCGGGGCGCAGGTTTCCGCAGTAAGGGGGGCAGTTGGAGACAAGGCCGGTAACAGAAATCTCAGGGCCCGGAACACTGTTATCTCTGCGGCCCCCCCAACACTGAATGCGGATTGTTATTAAATTGCATATTGAATGTCTTTTTGGTATTATTAGAAATACACAGATAATTAATATTTACAATGCAATATAATAGGGAAGGGCAGATAGGACGGCACAGCATTGTGCATTGTGTGGTTTGGTGTGTTGCACGATGTCACTAAACTCATTAGTACGGGTAGCCAGACAGGAGACTAGGCAACCATGCTTTCAGACCCTGAATCCCTCAAAGCCTTGGGGCCCCTCAACTGGTTGGGGCCTGTGTCCCCTTTGACACACCCTGTCGCCTGCGCTGGTTGAAGGGGGGGGACCCGCGCCATGACTGCAGCTCCCAGAGCGCTGGGCATGCATCCACAGTAATGGCAATTGGGGGACATGACTCATGAATGCATAATTTCTGCAAAAGCCATGCCACTTTTTCGGCGTGTTCCAGAATCGGTCCATGTTGGGTGGTATACTTTAAAAAAAAATTGATTTAGATTGACTGGAATTCCATTTGCACTTGCGCAGAGTGATGTGGTAGCTGCAGGGGATGCTGGGAGGGATTTGATTGTATGCGTTTGACAGCACAATGTCATAGATTTCAATAGCAATGAACTGCCGCACAGCCCGGGCTTCGCTCCACAGAAGGTTCTGTCCTCCCTGAACTGACCTTAGGACACCTGCGTCACGGTGTGACAAGTGTACAGCTCCAGTCAAACCCCCCTCCAGGAAATGTAGCATACCCTCTAACATTTCATGCATAAAAATCGGTACAAATTGGGGTAGGGGGCGTGGTCAGGTGTAAAGGGCGTGTGGCTATGGTACAGTTGGGGGCTTTTCTGGTGCAGCATATGAGTACAATCCCATTGCACATCAGTGTGAACAGGGGACAGTGGTGTATATTATGCACATTAAGCACCCCCGCCGGCTTGGCACTAGGAAATCGCCACAGCTGCCGCAGAAACTCTGGGTGAGCAGCCTGTCAGAGATAGCACTGAGGTTCTGCAACAGCTCAGTCCGGTACTTATGTATTATCAGGGTGCCCATTATGTAGTTTACATAGTGGTGTATCCAGAATACTAATACAGCACTATGCTGGCTACGTAAACTACGTAAGTGGCTCTGGAGCCCCAAAAATACACAATGCTTAATATCGCCACTATCCACATCATACCCCCAGTATCCATGTCGGCGTGGAGTTGATTTTATAAAGTGTGGCGAGTGCAGCGAGCCACCGAGCCCGAAGCGTGACCAACCAGTGTAGGGGCTTTTTGCCGGTACAGACCTTTCAAAACCGATACTGTGCCGGCGAAATCGGCATAGTTGGAGGCTATGATGCAGTAAAACCCCTAAAAACAGGATTTTCTCTGTAGTACATCTCACCATTGGAGGGATAGCAGGGGGAGCATGTTAGGATTTTATTTTCTAATTGGTTCCTGTGAATGGTTGTGTGGGGTCCGCAGTGCATTGCTCTGCCAAGGGCGTGCAGTGCTTTTAAGATGGTCCTGGTGGTGCGTTATCTAATGGAGCCCATAGACGCTCCATTTTTGCTGGAGCAACACATAGTACGGTACAAAAAGTATGTGCTGCACATACTTTTTGTACTAGTTACACATCGTATCGGATCGCAGTGCATGCACAAGGCAAGCGATCCGATATGATGTGTACTTTAAAAGTACAAAACAGACCGCCAAAATGGAGTGTGTATGGGCTCCTTATCTCTTTTACACTACCAGCATCTGTACAGGCTGTGGACCCCTATATCCCGCTTCTACCCTACTCCCCTACACCATCCCTCCCAACTTTTGTAATTTGGCATGCAAGACCTTCCATGCTGAGAAGGGGGCGGGATCTCGGATAGGAAGGGAATGGTCTTAGTTGGAGGGGGCATGGCTGAGGAGCCACGACCACCGGGAGTGCCCAGCATTCTCCAATTAACGGGACTGTCCTGCTGTAATCGGAACAGTTGGGAGGTTTGCATACACACACACACACTCATGCAGTCCCATCAACCAATGAGAGCCATTTAAAAAAACAAAAACGTTCAGACATGATCACATGGCTGCAAATTCACAGGCCAGTCAATTATCGATAGACTGGGAGTATCAGGGAAAACGCAGGGCAGGTTTTCACTCTGGCTGGGCAGCGATGACCTGAACTTAGGGCTCTGCAAATTAGCAGCCCAGCGATCAAGTCTGAATAACCCTCATTTTTCCCAAATGGGAACACCAGGACAGGTGTCCTCATTTGGAAACAAGGGGAAAAATGGGTTAATTTAATATAGTAAGAGATTGATGGTCATTGTTGGGTCACATCACTGAGGTAATGGGTTCTTTTCCATCCAGGGCATTATACTGTATGTGTGGGTGGTCCTTCCTACTAGAGGAGCCTTGGCAATGCCCCATGTTTGGTACAATGCTATGGTGCAGCATACTCGCCCCATTCCATTAGGGACAAGATGCTCTGTTCCTGGACTTCCATGTCAGTGGCAGTTGCAGATGCGGGGCTGTACCACAGTCCAAAATTCAGATAGGGGAGCTCCTCCAACTGCCACCCAAACACCACAGTCTGGGATTCATTGGCAGGATTGGCTCCCCTTTTTGAATTTTGGACAGTGGACGCCTCTGCAACTGCCACTGGCAAGGAAGTCCAGGTGCAGATCATCTTGTCCCTCCTGGAAAGGGGCATGTTGGGAGGTATGTAACACTTCCAATGCACCTCCGGGGTCATTTGTTATTTGTACCCCTCCCCCTTTCTCCCCTCAACGTCCCCTTATTATTAGCAACGTCCCCTGATTATTAGAGGGTCACTTACCAGCTTCACCGGACATTTCCCAATTTCTGCCCTAGATCCGCCCCTAAATTCCTTTTTATATAATATTCCGGCAAAGGATCCCGAAATAATTTTACACAAACATTACGGTGGTTGTTGCTTTTATTAAATAGCTATTCTTGAAGAAAAAAGAAAAAGTTGTACCAAATATCAGCAAAACAGAAAATATCTATTCATTGTAACATGAAAAAGAACCCATTTTTGTATTGTCCGGGCTGTACATTCACATCCGCTCTCCGTTATTGTGGAAATGAGGCTTTGTTGTATATACAAGAAGTGTGACACTTGTAAAAATAAGCAGAAATCATATAGAGTCACGTTCTCAGTGCTCAGACGCAGTATTTCCAGAAACATTCGGACAGGTTCCCCGCGCGCTTCTTCTGTTGCTTACGCTCTTTGGATTGTAGACGGCTCAGTAGTGATATCCGTGGATGCTTGTCAAAAAATTCCTAAAGGACAGAAATGATTACTATTATTATTACTCTTCTTTATTATAGGGTTGACCTAACAGTGTTATACACTAAGGCAGTGAGTGGTTCCCAAACGTTCTTGAATCACCGCCTTAGAGCATTTATTTCTCAGTGCCCCCAAGAGAAATTTTTTTATTGATACATTTTAGAAAAAATATTAACTTAAGTAAATTGTGCTAAGGTCCGGGGCATAATAATATGGTGTCTGGGGTATAATATGGTGCCTGGGGCATAAGTGGGGGCATAATATGGTTTCTGGGGCATAAAAAAATGGGGCATATTAAGGTGTCCTGGGCATTACTGTAAGGGGCATAATATGGTGCATTAGGGGCATTACTGCAGAGGGGCATAATATTGTGTATTTGGCATTACGGAGTGGTGCATACTATTGTTTAAGGGGTATTACTGTGTGAGGCATAGTTTGGTGCAAGGGGCATTACTGTATGTGTAATAATTTAGTCCAAGGGGCATTACTGTGTGGTGCATAATATAGTATAAGAGGCATTACTATATGGTGCAAAGGGTATAATATGGTGTAAGGGGCATTACTGTGTGGTGCATAATATAGTATAAGAGGCATTACTATGTGGTGCAAAGGGTATAATATGGTGTAAGGGGCATTGTTGTATGGGGCATTACAATGTGGGGTATAATATGTGTACGTAAGGTAATGGGCATGAATTAGGATTTTTTTCCTGTGGTGCCCAATATCTGGGGATGCCGAGTCCCAAACTGGGGTGTAAGGTAGTTCTTCCTGCAGGTAGGCCACGACTTTGCAGGGAGGTCACGCCTCTGTTCATTTTTAGAATGTCCATTGGGGGGGGGGGCACTTTCAGCTGTTTGCAATGGGAGCCAAATTGTCTAGAAACAGCCTTGGTTCAGAGTACATAATAAACCCCCTACAGAGATGAACATAAATATCCATCATATAAATCATAGTTCATAGTATAAAATAGAAACCTGGAAAACCAAGTACAGTCCTGACTAATGTCAGGCAGCGTGGACTGTCACTCACCTGTTTCATGCTGTCGTCAATATTGTAAGTTCCTAGACTGAGACCTAATAGACACAAAATAACAAACATTTCAATAAAAACGATGTAATACTGTACTACATTAGCAACACAGATATCGTCTATTATTTATTACTAAATGTGTATTAATTTATCTGTGGAGTGATGTGTTCTTATACGTCTTATGGCCCTTCCTTGTGAGACCACACCTTTTCTGCGGTGTGCACTTTTATTATTCATAGCGGTTGGGAGGGGGGTCAAAAACCCTATCAAAAGTATGGGGCAGGTCCAGAAGCAAATGACAGGGTGGAACGTTGATAGGTATGGGGTGGTGAGTTGATTCATGTACATTTGCATGGACCAAAGGGTTTTTTTCCCACTACAAAAGGTGTGGTCTCACAGGACAGTGAGTGACAGGAGGAGGTAGGGGATGACAAGTATAGGCAGTGGGTGATGGGGAGAAAAAGAGGGCGACAAGAGGGTGACTGATGCAATGGATGACAGAGGGAAGGCAAAAGGGAGAAGCAGTGGGCAATGGACAGGGAGAAGGTAACTGAGAGTGGGTGAAAGGGAGAGGTAGCAGGTGATAGAGTGAGGGTGACAGACAGATGCAGAGGGACTAGAGTGGGTGAAAGGAAGAAGCAGTGGGTGAGAGGCACAAGATATGTACAAAGGTAAAGTGGGTTAATAGGGGTAAAAGTGTTCACTTGAACATGAAGGGAAAGTATCAGCGGTGGGGATGTACAGGTAAAATAAATGAGGAGGAGAGGGAGCGAGTGGGGGAGAAAAATGAGATGGTATAGGTGTAGAGAGAAAGTGAAAGTATTTGTGAGGAAGAGAGAAGGGGGAGAGAGAAAGTGTGTGAGTGTGTGTGTGTGTGAAAGAGAGAAGATGATGGGGCAAGAAAGAAGGAAGGGGGAGAGAGCTGGGGAGCAAGAGAGAAGGAGAAAGTGATTGAGAGAGGGGGAGAGAAGGGGTGAGAGAGGGAGGTAGAAAGGTGGGTTTGGATAGTGAGTGAAAGACAGAGAAAAAGTGAGTGAGTGATAAAGTGAGTGATAGAGAAAGGGAGCGAAAGTGAGTGAGAGAGAAAGTAAGTGGGATAGAATGTGAGAGCTGAATAGGCTCTCTGTATCACTGCTCCGAACCTCACACCTCAGCAGTCCGCTACCTCCCTGTGTGACGGCAGCACCTCTGGAAGAGGCAGACTGTATACCATACCCACACGTGGTCACACTCCATACCTCACAACATGACCCTCTCCAGGGGGGACACATTGCTCTGCTCCTGGACTTCTCTCTACATTTCTGATTGCGATCACCTGTGGTGAAATACCTGTCTTATCAATTCACCTGTTCAATACAGGTGATGGCAATCATACATTACCAGGGAAGTCCAGGAGCAGAGCAATGTATCCCTCCTGGATTGGGTCATGTTGGGAGGTATACCATTGTATGGAAAGACTTGTTGCTCCGGGAGTTCCGGCTGCACAGAGCACAAAGGGGCAGGAAAAGCAGATGTCAGGGGGCATTGTACAGCACCGGGCTGTCTGTACAAGGTCTCAGCTCCTCTTCTCTCTGGCGTGCTTAGATATCCACTGATTGCCAGGAGACAGGAACATGCACACGGATTGCTCTGTTTCTGAACGTTCCTCTCAATTTATGATTGCCATCACCTGTGGTCAAACACCTTTCTCATCAATGAACCTGATAAAAAAAAACAGGTGATGGCACCCCCCCCCCCCCCCCCTTGGAATGACTTTCCCACTGCTCGCAGTACTGAGTGAGCCAAGACTTACTTGGAGCTGTGTATGCCGTGGGGAGGAGGCCGCAGCTGAAGTCAGCCGCCCCCCCCTCCCCTCATGATGCCCCTGGGGATCGTCTGAGTTTTCTGGGGATGCCCCCAAACAAGCAGAGCAGAGAGGAGATAGGGGCACGCGTTCTGTGAGACGGCGGCTACCTGCTCGCTGAGCTCCGAATACTCGTAGCCCAGTTAGCAGATCTGAATTAGGCCCATGACACCAGTCACTATTTCCCCATGTATAGATGCTGCGCACATCTATTGGGCCGATTCTATCACAGCCCATGTTGGGCCGATGTCACAGCACATAAATCAACTCTATGATTTTTTTTAAAATATTATCAGATTGACACTTACTGACATAATTATGTAATACAATAATACAGCAGCAGCGTGTAAGTGGGGTGCAGGGGTAGGGATGGCAAGACCAAGACTTAGAAGCCATCAGTCTTCAGTATCATTAGTTTTATAGTTTACTGTAGTAAATGTGATGTCCCCGGATCTCAATAAATATAAAGATTCTGTTACTGTACCTTCTTTGCTGAAAATATCGTCTGTATCAATGCTGGAATCTCTGCCGGTGTCTAGGAATTCCGGGAGAGTCTGCAGCAAGCCAGAGTCATCCCAACTGTGCAGGTCTGCAAACTCTATCCGGGGGTCTGTTGTAACAAATGTAACAGAACGTCCATGACTGATGTTGGTGGACATGATATCGTTTACACGGAAACGTCGATGCTACAGGTTATTACACTAGTGCAGTCCTAAGCTTTTCTTCACTGAGGCACTCGCAGCCTGAGTGCCGGGCACAGGAGAAGAATCATTCAATGTTAAGTAACCATCAAATTATTTCTGTTCGTGTACATGTACACATACGTTCCCATCCCTGCACATGCATTCGTCTGATGGGGGCGTTAACCTGCTTGCTAGGCTGTGAAAAAATGCATGTCTGAATTGGGCCCTTAGAGTTAGACTTAAAAGTCATAGTTAAGGATCCATCGACATAAAAATTGCAATATAAGGTACTCTCCCAGATTGTCCAGGGGGCTACTGAAAGTCTTCTAGAGCCACAGCAGTCATATTGGGGGAAGTAAGCGGTCTGGGTGGCCACTGATGCGTTTTAATAGCCATGTCCCCTTGTTTTACAAAGCTGGTAGTCATGTCATGGTATAATGGGGGGCAGTGGCGGCTCCAGAGGCAGGGCTACAGCACAGTCTAAAATTCAA
Organism: Crinia signifera; assembly: GCF_055691185.1. NCBI lineage: Eukaryota > Metazoa > Chordata > Amphibia > Anura > Myobatrachidae > Crinia > Crinia signifera. Next base: position 93,962,813 of record NC_139226.1, on the reverse strand, counting down.
ATGGGGGAGCCGCACCCACTGTCAGTGAGTCCGTTTAGAATGACAGTTGGTGGCAGTTGCTGTATCTCCCCTATTTACAGCCCCCATCTGGAACCTAGCTAGCTTTCATTTTATAGAATGTACTGGATAAGTGATAGCTCTATATATATATATATATATATATATATATATATATATATATATATATATAAACAATGAAGGAGAGCGTCACTCCGGGGCTTGTGAATAACAAGAATTTGAATTCAGCGTTATGTCAACGCATTTCGGGTATAACCCGTCATCAGGACATAAACAAGTGAAATGAAAACAGTGCATTAAGTACATACCAGCGTGTGGGTGTTCCCCCTCCCACACGCTGGTATGTACTTAATGCACTGTTTTCATTTCACTTGTTAATGTCCTGACGACGGGTTATACCCGAAACGCGTTGACATAACGCTGAATTAAAATTCTTGTTATTCACAAGTGACGCTCTCCTTCATTGTTTGTATTTGAGAGTCCCACGGCTCTCAGTGCGGGCACCCGGGCAGGTCAACATCGCCACCTTTCCTGTTGGCACAGGAGTGCCGGGCTACAAAACTGCTATATATATATAGTTTCAAGGTGATGGATAGATAGATGGAAATAGATAGGTAGATATTAGAGATAGATAGATAGATATTAGATAGAGATATAGAAATAGATAGATAGATAGATAGATAGATAGATAGATAGATATTAGATAGAGATTTATAGATAGATAGAGAGATAGATAGATAGAGATAGATAGAGCTATAGATAGATAGATAGATAGATAGATAGATAGATAGATAGATAGATAGATAGATAGATAGATATTAGATATATACAGTAGATAGATAGATAGATAGATAAATACAATAGATAGATAGATAGATAGATAGATAGATAGATAGATAGATAGATAGATAGATAGATAGAGATATATTAGATAGAGATAGATAGATAGATAGATAGATAGATAGATAGATAGATAGATAGATAGATAGATAGATAGATAGATATTAGATATATAGATAGATAGATATTAGATAGAGAGAGATAGACAGTTTGATAGATAGATAGATAGATAGATAGATAGATAGATAGATAGATAGATAGATAGATAGATATTAGAGAGAGATAGACAGATAGATAGATAGATAGATAGATAGATATTAGAGAGATAGACAGATAGATAGATAGATAGATAGATAGACAGACAGACAGACAGACAGACAGACAGACAGACAGACAGACAGACAGACAGACAGACAGACAGATAGATAGATAGATAGATAGATAGATAGATAGATATTAGAGAGATAGACAGATAGATAGATAGATAGATAGATAGATAGATAGTCTGAATTATCTTAACTTCCTGATACCAGATAACACTACCTTACAGTAACTGTGGTTATTATGGTGCATACATTTGCGAACATTTTGAATTTATTCTATTTGTATCATGTGGTTTAATGAAATTCTCATAAAACACATGCGGGCGTTGCAAAATGTTAATATAATTGTTACTGGGGAAGACGAATTAAAACTGAGAGATAAAGTAACAACTAATCAACTGCTAGTTGTCATTTTTAAAACACAGCCTGTAAAATGACAGTTAGAAGCTTATTGATTAGTCATTTATCTCTCTCCCCATAGCCATAATATTCTGGATAGGGGTGACAAGGAGTTCATGCATCGCGAGTCACTGTAACGGGTCTTACAGCTATAATGACATTCATCTTAGGACAAATTCTAACACCAAATATTAAGACTCAGCCATTAAAAAATATACTTTATGTATAAGAAGGTCTCGGGCTTCTGCAATGTTTATTTGCTATAACTTTCCCCTATGATTGCTTGATTTATTTCCCTACACTGGTTAAGTAGTTAATATATTATGATCAATGTTTTATCGCCCACCTACTGGATTTAATATATTTACGCTGTTTAACCACCGTAACTTGCTCTAATATTCTCCGCCCCAACAAAAATATACACTATGCCGTAAAAGCTATATATCACTGAAACATAAACGAGGAACCCTTTGAGTGCCAAGTGGATTTGTGAAAATTGCCAAGCAAACATTCTCATTGATCACAATGACCTGTAATGTTTTACATTATATATAGGGAAATATCCTCCTTTTTTTGCGCAACATTTTTTTAAATTTGAATTTATATAACAAATTTGAGCGACGCTGGCATTTTTAGCGGATATTATATTGCGCATCTCTCACAGAGGCGTGGGCACTGAAAGGGTTAAACGTTGCAAGCTATTAAACATACAGGATTCTGCAACATGTTAACTGAAAAAATGATACCGATACAGTGAGAAAATAATGTATAAAATATTACTTGCACTGAATGTAATGAAATTTGTTACTTTGTAATTGCTTTCAGGGCTATTATGCAGCAGTCTAGATCATTAATTTTAACAGGGAAAGTGGAAATGGCAATTTAATTTTAAATATTTGAAGGTGACTGAATATTTAGGGGAAATGTATTTATAATGCCGCATCTTTAAGTTATACACCAGTCTGCGTTATTTGGGCAATATCATTTTAACAGAAGTCATTTCTCCTAAGTTGAGAAGGACAGAGGTGACTGAGGTTCTGAGTTACTGCTAATGGATTGTTTAAATGCAGGCATTTTAATCTGTGCTTTAAAGCAACTTCTTTTCTGCATTTTAAAAATCCTCTTGACCTCTTTTTTTATGATCACTCATCTCCAGGACAGTTATTAGATAAGGCTGCAAAATAACCTTGAATTCAAAGAGAGTTTAGCATTTCAAACATAGGACAATTACAGAAACTAATAATCCTAAAATGTGCTTACCTGGTAACCGAAAGGCGACCCCTCGTGGGTCAATGATTGGAAGCGATAAGAGGGGACCAAAAAAACAGGCAATGATCATACAGTAACAGACAGGCTTCTGCATGGCTGCTGGGGAGGTGTGGAAGGCTGGCTCTGTGTCTCGTGTGCCAGGATCGTCCTTAAATCTCAGTCTCATCAAATAGGTGTCATCCTTATATACCGTGCTATGACGACATAGAAAACATCACTCTGCTATCCCGCATCCAAAAAGACTAATGGTGAGCCAATGGTTCCATCCGTGTTGAATTCTAAATGCAAGGCACTTTGCATTGATGTCATTCTTCAAGGTTCATCAACAACAAATTTACTGTCTCGTAGGCCCTTGCTACAAACTGTTACAGCAAATGTGCCATAGCCAATCTGCCTTCAATGAAAAAAAAAAAGTAACTTTCTCTTATAAATCATGAGTTAAGAAAGGGTCAAGTCTTGTTGGAGATGACCAGGGCAATGAGACAGGTGATTTATGGGCTCCTACCTGGTTTGACGTAGAAGACCAGGCTTTGAAAAGTGGATTTTTTAGTGCGCAGGATGGATGAGATGTCAGGTTCTGTTTGGGTCATCTGTCAATACATTTAGAAGATGAATTGTCTGTTAATTATATTTGGTGTTTCCAATGAAGTTGTGAAAATTGCATTTTATTTAAAGAATATTTGTATTTATAAATATGTGACTTTAAGAAAGGGGTCTACAATAATGGTCGGGTAGACTTCACAACGGGGGCAAAAGGGGGCAGTCTGTATAGCATATTGTGACCCCCATATGCTATACAGACTGAGGTCAGGTATGTGGAAGATGGGCAAGACACAAAGAATTGGTAAGGGACAAGATAATAGAGTTCCGCAGGAGGCCATCCATGGGATACAAGGACAGTTGAGGGAGGGGGGCATACAGGATGGCAGGAATGTAAAGACAGGGGCAGACAGATCCGAAAGGGCAGGTGGCAGACAAGACATAAGGCGGCAGGAAAGAAAAGTGAGGCAGACTTGACACAAAGGACTGGAAATGCAGAGGGGCAGTTACAAGGGGAAAGGGAGAAGAGGGGAAGGCAAGATGCAAGGGGCATGATGCAAAGACGGGGCAGATAAGATGCAAGGAGGAAGGAAAGCAGATGGGGCAGACAAGACACAAGGGGGCAGGAAAGCAAAGGGGAGGCAGACTATATACATGAGTGCAGGAATGTAAAGACAGGGACAGACAAATCCCAAAGGGCAGAGGGCAGACAAGACATAAGGAGGCAGGAAAGCAAAGGGAGGCAGACCTGATACAAAGGACCGGACATGAGGGGGGGGGGGGCAGAAGAGGGTAAGCAGGCATGATGCAAAGATAGGGCAGATAAGACAAGGAGGAGGGAATGTAGAGGGGAAGCAGGCAATGGGGCAGAAAAGCAAATAGGAGGCAGACTAGATACATAAGGGCAGGAATGTAAAGAGAGGGACAGATAAATTCCAAAGGGCAGGAGGCAGACAAGACCTGCAGAGGGGGCAGACACAAGGGGCAGGATGCAAATAGGGGGCTGATAAGACACAAGGGGGAATGAAAGCAGAGGGACAGGAATGCAGATGGGAAAACAGATGATGCAAGGAGACAGGAATGTGGAAGGCAGAAGACATAAGGAATGAATTCTAATTCTGATTCCAGATCCAAAATAGGGGAACAGGACTATGTGGGACATGCAGTACAAGATACAGGAACAAGGCAAACAAAAACATGAGTCCGGGTCTCCAACTATCCACATACCCTTGCCAACCACAACAGGGCAGAAGCTGCTGCAGCAGCCAGAGCAGGTCTCCAACTATTCAACTTACCTTCCTAACCACAGCAGGGCAGGAGCGAATGCAGCAGCCAGAGCAGGTATCTAATTATCCACCTTCCCTTGCCAACCACAACAGGGCAGAAGCTGCTGCAGTAGAGAGCAGGTCTCCAACTATTCAACTTCCCTTCCCAACCACAGCAGGGCAGAAGCTGCTGCAGCAGCCAGAGCAGGTCTCCAACTATCCACCTTCCCTTCCCAACCACAGCAGGGCAGAATCTGCTGCAGCAGCCAGAGCAGGTCTCCAACTATCCACCTTCCCAACCACAGCAGGGCAGAAGCTGCTGCAGCATCCAGAGCAGGTCTCCAACTATCCACCTTCCCAACCACAGCAGGGCAGAAGCTGCTGCAGCATCCAGAGCAGGTATCCAACTATCCACCTTCCCAACCACAGCAGGGCAGAAGCTGCTGCAGCAGCCAGAGCAGGTCTCCAACTATCCACCTTCCCTTCCCAACCACAGCAGGGCAGAAGCTGCTGCAGCAGCCAGAGCAGGTCTCCAACTATCCACCTTCCCAACCACAGCAGGGCAGAAGCTGCTGCAGCAGCCAGAGCAAGTATCCAACTATCCACCTTCCCTACCACAGCAGGGCAGAAGCTGCTGCAGCAGCCAGAGCAATTCTTCAACTATCCACCTTCCCTTCCCAACCACAGCAGGACAGGAGCTGCTGCAGCAGCCAGAGCAAGTCTCTAACTATCCACCTACCCTTCCCAACCACAGCATGGCAGAAGCTGCTGCAGCAGCCAGAGCAAGTATCCAACTATCCACCTTCCCTTCCCAACCACAGCAGGGCAGAAGCTGCTGCAGCAGCCAGAGCAAGTATCCAACTATCCACCTTCCCTTCCCAACCACAGCAGGGCAGAAGCTGCTGCAGCAGCCAGAGCAAGTATCCAACTATCCACCTTCCCTTCCCAACCACAGCAGGGCAGAACCTGCTGCAGCAGCCAGAGCAAGTATCCAACTATCCACCTTCCCTTCCCAACCACAGCAGGGCAGAAGCTGCTGCAGCAGCCAGATTAAACCCATCTGCGAACGTGGTCCTTCTGTGGGGCGGCGTCAAGGTGCTCGCTAAGCAACAAATGACCTCTGCTTAGCCAGCCAACCTGAATTAGGCCCTTAATACACATAAAGAGTAAACCTGCTTCCTTCTACCAGTCTGTATTTTCAGGATCTTGGGTGGGAATCTTGCCTCTCTTCTGTAGTGTGGAGGAGGAGGAGACTAACCAGGACACTGCTGAAGATTGGTATCAGAGCAAGAAGTCAAACCTGAGTATCCTGCTGCAACCATGTAACATTGGGCCTGTAGTAAACTCCACAAATACATTTAGGGCAGTATTCAATGAGAAAAATTCGCTGTGTTTTATGGCGAGTTTGTGCTATTTTTGCGTTGGAAGGAGCATTTTGCTCTCCAAAAGTGAACCACCCTATTCAATGTGATATTTTCGTCGTCTTTTTAAGTGATTTTCGCCGTGTCTCTCCGTGTAGCAATTCTCCATCTTTTCATGGAGAACTGGAATGTGAACTTTTAAACTAAAAGTTTTTTTTTTTAGTTTTGGTGTAAAAAAATCAGGATTTTTTTTCTGTGAAGGGGCATGTTATTTTTATTCATGTGCTTATAGCACATGAATATATATTTAATTTAAAAAAAAAAATTTTTTTTTTACACAGAGCAGCCAGCAGGGGGCCGGAGCTCTCACCCGATTATTACATATGCACGATCGGGTGCAGTGAATACTGTGTCCCCCGCTGGCTATAGGGGGTGGGGCAGCTTGTGCTGCCTGGGTCCCGGGGAGCCCACCTCCCCTCCACATATGTTCTGGGGCAGCCAGGGAGACTTTAATCTCCCTGGCTGCCACCGTCCCCCGGCTCCCTGCCAGCTCCCTGCTGCGGACGCTCGTCCACTGCAGGTGTTAAGACTCGCCGCGAGTGGTGGCGAGTCTTAACCACATTGAATAGTGGGAGCAGGAGTGGCAGCGAGCCCTCCGGAACAGGGCGAGTGCATGGCGAGAGAAAAAATCTCTCGCCATGCACGGAGAATTTTTCTCATTGAATACTGCCCTTAGTGTGCTACACAGCAAATGCCTACCGGGTCTGGTGTTTTAAGCTTCCATACAGCCACTCTATCTGCTATACCAGACAATACTGTATATTGGCGGTAGCAGGAGTTGAATACTCAGTACTACTGTCTTGTACAACATGGTCTTATTTGGTGATGAACATGAGTGAATGACGGTATTATTTCATTTCTGTCACAAGGGTTGATAAAGTACAAAAGAATTAGTGACAATTTATCAAATCTCCCCAGACCAGATAAGTAAAATCGGGGCCATTTTTAGCTTTGTCAGTCACATCAATTTATCAAATACAGCAAAACAATCTGTACAACAAATCATCTGTCGTCTGATTCACCATGAACGTTGCTGGATTTGCAGCACATTTAGAACTATTTTTGTTTTTCTTAGAACTATTTTTGTTTTTCAGAGAACTTTGGAATAAAACATGTATCAATATATAAACACAGGGAAAGTCTCAGTAATTGCGCTAATAGAACATGAGCGACACCTCCAATATACATAGTTACATAGTAGGTGAGGCTGAACAAAGACTTGCGTCCATCTAGTTCAACCTATGTTTATAGTAGCTTATACCTTGTTGTATAGTATGTTCTGATATTTTAAAGACAGATTATGTCACTTATTCGTACCCATGGATGTTTTTAACCAATGAATGTTTATCCAACCTTATTTTAAACGTATTTACCACTTCTCCAGGAAGAGAGTTCCAAATTTTGACTGTTCTGACTGTAAAGAATTTTTTTCTTCTAGATGAACAAAATCTTTTTTCTTCTAATCTAGCAGTTGAGAGAGGCATAGATGGGTCAGCATTAGGAGGGATTGCTGACACCTGAGTGCCATTGGAGAAGCCAGGGGTATCTCCAGGTAAGCTGGCTCTCAGATGTTGTAAGCCATTATCATGTGGCCTTACACTGGGCTATTAGGCCCAAAAATTTGTTATTGTGCATGGGATGGGTTTGGGAGTGTGATTCCCTCTTTGTTGGTATGGCTGGTCTGCTCCAGGTTAGCACACCTTAACACTTTATTAGCATTTATGTTTTTCCCTATCACATTGTATGTATTATTTTAACCACACCTTCACTTCCTTACATAGCACTTATGTGCTTATTATTAACCCCTACTAATTTTCATTTGTGTGCTGCCCTGGAGTAGTCAGCCTGTGCCGGCATGTTGGGGGCCCACACCCCAGACCCATACCCAGTGTTAGGGACCCCCAGTGACAGAGATGCCTTGACGTACGGCCTGGGGGCTTAGCCCTATATCTGCAGATATATGCAACCAAGATCTCTGTATTATCTGATTATTATATGTATATTTCTCATTCAGTGTGCAATAGGGATACAAACTGTTTTTTTTTCCTAACCAGATTTACCCCTCCCTGTTGGCACCTGAATGACATTACCTCTGATTGAGCAGCTTACCAACAAAAGTGCTGTGCAGTTGAGAGAGGCATAGATGGGTCAGCCTTAGGAGGGATTGCTGACACCTGAGTGCCATTGGAGAAGCCATGGGTATCTCCAGGTAAGCTGGCTCTCAGATGTTGTAAGCCATTATCATGTGGCCTTACACTGGGCTATTAGGCCCAAAAATTTGCTATTGTGCATGGGATGGGTTTGGGAGTGTGATTCCCTCTTTGTTGGTATGGCTGGTCTGCTCCAGGTTAGCACACCCTAACACTTTATTAAAATTTATGTTTTTCCCTATCACATTGTATGTATTATTTTAACCACACCTTCACTTCCTTACATAGCACTTATGTGCTTCTTATTAACCCCTACTCATTTTCATTTGTGTGCTGCCCTGGAGTAGTCAGCCTGTGCCGGCATGTTGGGGGCCCACACCCCAGACCCATACCCAGTGTTAGGGACCCCCAGTGACAGAGATGCCTTGACGTACGGCCTGGGGGCTTAGCCCTATATCTGCAGATATATGCAACCAAGATCTCTGTATTATCTGATTATTATATGTATATTTCTCATTCAGTGTGCAATTGGGATACAAACTGTTTTTTTTCCTAACCAGATTTACCCCTCCCTGTTGGCACCTGAATGACATTACCTCTGATTGAGCAGCTTGCCAATAAAAGTGTTTCTTCTAATCTAAACTCGTGCCCTCTCGTCCTAGATTCCTTTCTAGTAGAAAAAAGTGTGGTTGACAGTTCCTTATATTGGCCCCTAATATATTTATACATGTTGAGCATATCCCCCCTTAAACATCTTTTCTCTAGTGTAAATAGTCCCAAATTGTTTAATCTTTCCTCATAGCTTAAATTCTCCATTCCCCTAATAAGCGTTGTTGCTCTTCTTTGGATTTTTTCTAATTCTACGATGTCCTTTTTATAGTGCGGGGCCCAGAACTGCACTGCATATTCGAGGTGCGGTCTAACCAATGATTTGTACAGAGGCATAATTACTTTTGAGTCCCTAGTTTCCGTGCCCCTTTTAATACATGCTAGAATTTTGTTGGCCTTTTTTGTTGCTATATTACATTGAGCACTACACCCCAGTTTGTTGTCTATTTGGACTCCTATATCCTTTTCGAGTACTGATTTACCCAATTCATCCCCGCTTAGGTTATAACTAGCACACTGGTTATGTCTCCCAAGGTGCATGACCTTGCATTTGTTCACATTGAATCTCATCTTCCACTTTTTTGCCCACTCCTCTAGATTATCAAGATCATTTTGAAGCATGGTGACATCTTCTGATGATTTAATAACGCTGCTCAGTTTTGTATCGTCCGCAAAGATGGATACATTGTTGAGTAACCCCATCCCAATATCGTTAATAAAAATGTTAATGTCCCTCCTGTTAGTGAGGAACAGAAAATTAGGATAGAAGAATATCAGAGTGCGCTAATCATACCACCCAACAGTACAATAAAATATGTTTAAAAAGCAATATAATATATCCGATGTCCATAAATATTCGGAATAAGATGCACAATTCGTTCATGGAAAAAGCATGTTCATTAGAAAAGAAGATACCCAACGCATTTCGTCACATTGACTTCATCAGGGGCATGAACAACAAGTACGGATCAGATTTTTAGGATCCAGACATCTAAGAATATTCTCTATGATACATAGTGACAGCTAAAATCAATTTGAATCGACAAAAAAAGAGATCAGACCAAATAAGGGACAAATATCACTAGGATTCCCTTAATATTTAGGATGTCAGTTGAATTGGACTGCACAAAGGACCACAGTCCAATTCAAGCCAGCCTTCTCTTCAGCCTTCTCTCTCCATCTGTTGAAGAAAAGGCTGACTTGAATATGACTGTGGTCCCTTGCTTTAGTGACTGACATCCTAAATATTAAGAAGGGAATCCTAGTGATATTTATCCCTTATTTGGTCCGATCTCTTTTTTTGTCGATTCAAATTGATTTTATCTGTCACTATGGGCCTTATTCTGATCGGTGCGGATATTCCCGAATTCTTACGGTGCGGGCCGCACGCATCGCTGTGCGGCGGCGTGCGGGCATCGTCCGTAGAAACGCCCACGTGTCCTCCGCATTCGGACGGAGTCACTCTTTAAGAACAGGGCGTGTGTACGGACGACATACAAACCGTGCGTGTGCGGGGGAAACATACAGATTCTTGCACGGTCTTCCCGCACAAGCACGGTCTTACCGCGTGAGAACGTACGGAAAGCTGTCCGTACGCCCCGATGCGGAGTATTTACGCACAATCCAACACTTTTGTACTGAGTACACACAGCGATCACATGACCCACTTAGGCTATTAGGCAACCTCCTGAAAAAGGGATTGTTAGCAATTTCAATCAATTAAATGCTCATCTATTCTGACCCACATTCCTACTACATTCATGACACACATTAACCCTTACAGCATGTGACCCTAACATACATCTATATACACTATGTACATTTTGCTTATTTTAAACATTTTAAACAACTTACACATATACTTTAGCATGTTAGAAAAAAACACTGACAACTTTGAACTTTAAATAACGATTTATTATTAAACAAATGCCAACCAAAAAATAATTTAATCCTCCGCATCTATTAGGCGGTCCATTTCCTCGAGCATGAGGCGCATCAGGCCTCGCAGTCTTACGAGGGCCCCACGGCGACCCTCCTCTGCTTGGGCAGGCTCATCTGTGGAGGAAATTCAAAATGAAAAATTACTAATGATATTCCTGCATACATAGTCAAACCTACATTTAAAACATGCATTCTGAGAGGTGTGTGTGTATATATATATATATATATATATATATATATATATAGATATATATATATATATATCTCTATATATAACTATATTATATATATACACACATATCTACCTATATATATGAGACATACACCTATACATACATGCATACATACTACATGGAAAGCCTGATTTTGGCCCTCTACCCTTTACTCTGTAGAACACCTCACAGTCATACTGCTCCTTCTCAATCCAAACCCACCCATGACTAAGCTCTGAGAAGCATGCCACGTGCTGCACCAATCACAAATCGGCAAACAAAGTTCAGTGTCTGTTATATGATGGAGCCTGGCAGGGGAGTTACACAACTCTCAGGAATGCTCAGTACATTTGTGCAATCAAGCATGGCTTGGCTGCTGATGGTTTGCTCCAGAAATCATTGTCAGAATGCCAGTTAGGGGAAGCTGCAGCACTAACCCACTCCCATGCTCAAAAGCATTACTAACACCAAATACACACACAATTATGGTCAAAAACATACATGCAGACCGCAGGGGGTGGTTAGCTAGAGGAGGGCCCAGGGGCACTCACCACTTGTTACTCCAGTCTAAGCCACGCCTGGCCATACTCCATTGATGCCATACGGAATCTAGTTTACAAAGATCATTCACTAGTAAACTCTACTCACCTATATGAGCCTACAGATTGTATGCAACCAGCAGGGACATGTAACCCTTACATGAGCAAGTCATCAATTTCTTCCTGGATACAGATTAACTACACAGGTTCAGTGGCACTTCAATTCGACCTGAAAGCCATCCGCACAACCTGTGTCATTAATATGTGTCCAGGATGAAAGGGATGGTTTGGCCACCCTATCTAACCCCAAAGTGTGTCTGTTGCTACCCAATTTGTTGTTTGCCTTTATAGTATTTTCAAACACATTTGAATCAACAGTGCTACATATCAAATAGTGGATGACAAAAGGAAGATCGAATCTTTATGTATACATACCACTTTCGGCCGCCTGCTCCACCAGACAGGCCTCCTCATCCTCCCCCTCTTCCTGGGCCTCCTCGGCCGCCACGACCTCCTCCTCGGCCGCCACGACCTCCTCCTCGGCCACCACGACCTCCTCCTCGGCCACCACGACCTCCTCCTCGGCCACCACGACCTCCTCCTCGGCTGCCACCTCTGCCTCCACTGGCCACTCAGCCTCCTCCACTCCTTCACTTTCCTCGGCCACCCCTTCCTCAATCTCTTCCTCCTCGGCCATCGCTGGCTCCGCCTCCTCCTGTGCCTGGCCTGCCTCTGCCTCCTCCCGGGCCTGCCTTGCTCATGCACGTGCTGTGTTTGGGAAAAATCTAAAAAGTGCCAATTAGTGGTAATTTGTATTAAGCCTTATCAACCTATAAATGCAAAGGTTAGAGGTACTGATACTTGTACATGCAAACAGCTCCTCAGTGGCCTTTACAAAACACAGCCTGTAACATGGCAGGTATGCTGTGACATTTGGGCCATTGTAAGCATCACAAGCATTAATCCTCCCCAATAACATATTGTATGACCATTACAGGGTGTCAAACAGGAAGTAGCACACATATAGTGTATGCCATGTTTAACTCATGATCAGGCTGCTGACCTTAGTGGATTAAATAATGTCAGGTAAGCAATCATGTACAAATCCACATTTACTGTTGAAATACTCACATCTAGCAATGCTGGCCCTTATGCTTTGAAGCCTCTCTGGCTCCCTGCGCCGGAGGTCGGACCACCGCCGCTCAAGCTGAGCGATGGTCCGCCGCACATGGGTGCAGGCGTATATCCGCCGGCGGGCCACCGCATAGGCAGAACATTTCTGCCTATTTGTAATGAACGGGCCAGCACGCCCCAGCCTGGTCTCCATAACGGAGACCAGTGCCCTCAGCTCGGCTGCAGAAAAGGGTGCTGCTCTGCCATAAGCCGCCATTTTAGGAGTGGCACAAATCAAACAATCATGTGCTGTCATTGGTTGATCAGAGTGATATTTGGTATTAACTTTATTGTTCATTTTTACACTAACAGCGTGTATGCGCCCGAACAGACGGCTAACCCATTGCATCGCACACCCATCCTAAACAGTGTAAAATATGATGGTAACATATTATATCTAATCTATAACATTCACCAAACATGGGTATAAGCAACAGGTGAAATAGTGTGCATCTCTAGACACTTACACCTAACTCCACATGCTGCCATGTGTACACTTACCTTCTACTGGCCCCTACTACAGAGGTGGAATGAAAAGTAGCTAGCATCTAACCTGAATGTGGAGTGCTTTCACATGTGATTTGGATGCTAGCACTGATTACTTGTGGCTAAGTGGGGGACTGGATTGACATATGGAATGAGTAGTGCCAGTTGTACTACATAGCAAACAAGTGCACAGTACAGAAGTACATGCAAATATACATTGCATGTCTGACCACAGTTGTATTTGGTCATTGGTGTTGGAATCTGCATTTAGCAAATAAATCAGACTTCCTGAGTTTTCCATGTTTTTGTGAATTATTTGTCAACACCAATGGGTGGGCCGTATGCGCCGCACGGTTGACGCTGGCGTACGGGACGCGGCCGTACGGAACGCAGGTTGCAGCTGATTAACGCCAATTACAGAAATAGTATTTAAAGTTGTCCTAGAAAGGCAAACAGTTGTTGCAAACATGCCAGGCTCAGACTCAGAAGAAGACCAGGTGGTGCAGAATCTCTTGGCACGCATGGAGGCTAACACCACCTATGTCCCCCTCAACCCAGAGGACCCAGATGGCCCATCAACATCAGGCCAATCAGCTGCTGGGCCATCCTCAGCTTCAGCAGAATCATTGGGAACACAGCAGGTGGCTTCCCAACAGAGTAGCCAGCCCAGCACTTCAGGTACAGCAACCGGTGGCCGTGGCCGTGGCAGTGCCCGTGCCCGTGGCCGCAGTGGGGCAACACGGGAACCAACAACACGAAACATGGCATATGAACCGCGGGAGCTTGACATCCTGGTGACCCGGGCACGTGATTTAATTGAGTGTCCAGCGGTGAAGTTGACACACACAAGGAGATGGAAGATCTGGGAGGAGATAACGGCGGAGATTAATGCAGTGGCTCCACAAGTTCGTCAGACGGAGCACGTTAAGAAGAGGCAAGTACATGTGTGTAACATTTGAGTAGTACAAGTCCAGTAATGTTTACATTCAATATTAGATGGAGTTGGGCAATGGGTGTTCACGTTGCTTGGACGCACAGACATGTTGGCCATGACATTGAATTGATAGTTATTGGAGGGTGACTGTTTTTGTATCTTCTAAGGGTTGGTTTGAAAAAAGAATATAATGTAAGTTTGGTGTCAGTAGGCACATGTTGTATTATGTTTCAGATTGCAATGGGTGCTACAGCAAACAGGAGGAGTTACATGTATTAATATGTACACTTTGATTGCAGGTGGCACGACTTCAAAGGCAACCTCAAGAAGAAATTGACCGAGCGGTGGCAACACAGCCAGACCTCTGGGGCTGGCCCCATGCCTGCCAAGCTGGAGCTCACCCCCCTGGAAGAGATGGCCCAGTGCTGTATAGCAGTGGAGGAGGTCCGGGGGGTGAGCACTATAGACAGCGAGTCCCCAGCGGAAGTGATGGCTTCTACTCTTGAAGGTAATTATTTGCCAGGCCATAAGTAGATGTTTTACATTTTGCATGGAATGTGTGGTAATTGGAATTTTCTTGTTCAACAGCATCGCCACCGCTTGGTCAAGATTCTCTTGAGGAGGTTGTGGAGTCTGTGCCACCTTGCCCCAGTAGCAGGCCCGTGCAGCAGCCGCCGGGATTGTCTGCGGCTGAATTGTCCATGTGGGGCCGTGTGCTGGATAGTATTGTGCAGCAGGGAGAGTCGGCATTCGAGCGGGTGCGTAGGGCCGAGGAGGTGCTGCAGGGTTTGACCAGCAGCCAGCAGAGTATTGCTGAGAGCCTGCAGGCTATGAGTGCCAGCCAGCAAGCTATGGCTGGCAGCCACCAAGCTATTGCTGGTAGCCTGCAGGTGCTGGCTGATCAAGCCCTGCGGCAAAACGACCTCCTCCTCCGCCATAATGAACTTATGGTGGAGCTAGTTAACAGCAATAGGGCCCTAATGTCACCCGCTTCGGGTGCATTACCAACCTCATCACTCCCTGCTGCCAGAGGGGGAAGAAGATCCACCCCCTCACCAGCACGTGCTCCACATGAGCCACCATCGGACTCTGGCCGTGGACGAGGTCGAAGAGCTGCTGCACGTGGCAAGGAGCCTGCCAGGGGCAAACGTGCTCGCAAATGAACTTGTGTCCCCATTAATCTCCTCCGTTATGTCTTCCCAAATCTTCCATTGAGCTGTGTGTGTCAGCATCCTGTGTCCAAATCCGTGCCCAGGGTCACCACTTTTGCCCGCGGTTCAAATGTCATGTTTGGTTCACCTGTTGCCCTGTTTCGGCTACCATTACTGTGTGCTGTACTTGAAGTGTTGGTGCTGTACTTTTGTTGTGAAGCCACCTGATGTGTTCCCAATGATTCTGCTGTGGCTATTTATTATGTATTATGTCATTTTTGTCCTGGTATGGTACCATTTGTTTTGATATGGTTTTGAAATTTGTACCAAAGTTTGTTTAATAAATGTTATGTTGGCCCCCCAAATGTCTGTATTAATTGATACATGCACAAGTGCCATGTGTATTAGTATTATTAATATTAAGTTGTGTTGATTATTTGCAGTGTAAAAGTGTGTGACAAGTGCAGCATGTAATGTTCCCTTTAAGCTGCAATGCTTCCAATTGTAGCAGTGAGAAGCGTGTCATTAACAAGTAATGGGTAAAGTATGTGATTGTATTGGGTTCAGGTGACATTGGTTGAGGTGCGTTCGTCCTGATTAGGCGTTCCGATTGCCTAGCGCATGACCGAGTGGTGTCCGCAAAGAAAGAGTAACCTTTTGTACACCGCACATTTCTTCCCTTTTCGCTCGCGTGCATTCGGCGTGCTGTCCGAATGCACGCCTACCAAAATGTGTGTACTCCCCCGTGTCCGCCCATGTTTCCGCCCAGTTTAGCCCACTTTGAAACTACGCCCCTGTGTCATTCCGCATGACGCCCATAACACACCCATATTGGCCGAGTGATTGCGGTGCACATTTCTGTACGGTATTAGTGAGAACAAGTACGGAGACCATGCGTGGCACATGCGCGTAGCGTTCTCCACGCATGCGCAGACGGCTAAAAAACGCCATCCGAAAGAATTCGGAAAAGTCCGCACCGATCAGAATAAGGCCCTATGTATCATAGAGAATATTCTTAGATGTCTGGATCCTAAAAGTCTGATCCGTACTTGTTGTTCATGCCCCTGATGCAGTCAATGTGACGAAACGCGTTGGGTATCTTCTTCTCTAATTAACAGTTTTTTCCATGAACGAATTGTGCATCTTATTCCAAATATTTATGGACATAGGATAGTGATTTGTATTATATTGCTTTTTAAAAATATTTTATTGTACTGTTGGGTGGTACGATTAGCGCACTCCGATATTCTTCTCATGTATATATATATATATATCTATCTATCAATATAGAGTGTGATTATGAGTTGGGTGCAGCTGCTGTACGAAAAAATGCTGATGCAGCAGTGCTATGTAACAGACACATCGTGCTGGGTCATGTGATCTGCTGTGCAGCAGCTAATTTCCTAATGCTCAGCAAAGAGGCAGAACAGCAGAGCAGCAGGTGAGAGGGGTAGGGATGGCCATAGGTGTGCTCATTATCGATGGTTGCCATTGAGGGTGAAACTGCAAGTGGCCATCAATGGTCACTAAACTATGACATAGGAGACCATCGATGGTCACCCCTGTTACTTCAATGAATAGCCCTTGGCTAATCACAGCCTGGGGTGGGGATTCACAGGTGTCAGGGAGAAGAGCTAAGCTCTGTGTCCCGGAAACTTGAGGGAAAAAATGTTTATTCTGGGCTATGGATGCAGGGAAACCATCGATGGCAAAACCATTCAACATCAATCATAAACTATTGATGAATGTGAATCATCGATGGCCAATGGCCATTCCTAAGAGGGGGATACCCCCGTTGGATGGAATTGGGAGATTTATCAAGCCTCCTAAATGTTGATTTGTCCCATCCATTAGAACAACAGGCACCAGTGGAATGTGAAATGAATTTGAGGCCAAACAGCAAGACAGGACCAGATGTATCAAACTTCAAAAAGTGAAAAAGTGGAGAGTGATAAACAGCCAGCCAATCAGCTCCTACCTGCAATTTTTCAAACCCAGCCTGTAACATGACAGGTAGAAGCTGATTGGCTGGCTGTTTATCACTCTCCAATTTATCACTTTTTGAAGCTTGGTACATCTGGCCCTTATACAGATAGCTGGGACTGGGAGTATTGGAGAAAAAGTGGTACAGTATAGCAGAAGTCGATGCAGGGGTTATTAACACAGTGGAATCATACAGTTACACAGTGATGTTGCAATGTCGGCCTGGAGCAGTTTGGGATTGCTGGATGTAGTAGTGCACCTGGAGCAGGATGCATCCATCAGGGTCTGTACTCACTGTGTGGGGTAGCAATCTGCTAGTACAGATGATCGACAGTGGAACAGCATATGCATACAACCCTGGTGGCTGAATCAGGGTCTGAAGCTTGTGGGCCGCATCCGCCTCCAATGGACGCCATAAGTGAAGAGCGTGTGGCAAGGCGCGGTAGTGTACTGAGCAGGAAGGGCCTGATGTAGGACCCGCGGCGCATCCTAGGTACAGATGAACCGATCAGTTTTGTTGAAAACCAAACGCATCTGAACTTGGGGATGTGGGTAGAACAGAGTCCTGGCTTTTGGGAATCAGAGTGGACAGAGCCAGGGGTCATTTCTTCCGTGGAGTTCTGAATTCGGATTCAAACCCCATTTTCGATTGCCTGTAAGTCCTTCCTTTGTGATATCCTTTGGGGGTTATTCAGACCTTATCACTGTTCTGATAATTTGCAAATTGCTCAGCACGGCTGAATAGATGGATCGGCGACTAGCTGCAAGTCCATTCACAAGCCTCTCACCATCAATCGGGCCATTAAATAGGAACAAATCGGCTGTCCCTGACATGACGATGGGTCCGATGCGCGGTCCCGTGTGTATTGGACCCGAGCAGGTGGTCGGACCTGCTGGCCGTCCAACCCCCCGTCCTGGGACCTCCCTCCTGGTGGTGAGACGGGCAGGGAGCAGGGACGCATGCGATCCGTCACAACAAATTGTGAGGGATCGCACGTGTCGCTGCCGCCGGGAAGGTCCCAGGCGGCTCGCAGGGTATCAGGTGTCCGTACACTACTGCGAGACATCCCAGCAGTATACGGGCACCTTAACACATCACCTCGCATGCGGCCGACATTCACATTTGTTTTCCCGTTCTAGACTGACTTATATATCTGACAGATGGTCGAAAAGTAGGCGGGAGCTGACGTCATGTGACATCATGTGAAGTCAGCCGTCTGCTCTGAGTAGGCATGAACCTGCCTGCGTTCCCAGGGGACTGTCCAGCGTTTTCATGCGGACGCCCATAAAACGCATTCCCCTGCTTCAGACCCCTGTCCACCCCCTTCCACCCCCCCTGACTGTGCGAACGCCTCACACAGTGGGTCTGCACATGTTCAAATTTGCCCATGTGCATGCACAGACCCGCACAATCTAAACCAGAGCCAAATTCAGGCCTGAACTGATTGGGTCTGAATCAGCCCCTATGTAAACGATATCATTATTTAAAATGATTTGTAATAAGAAAAAGGGGAATTGAATAACACAGCGTAATATAATAACAAATATTAGTTCTGTTATGTAACCATCAGCACTCATGTCCCGGAGGATGTTTTGTGTATATAAAAGCTGGGTCTGGCAGTCGACCTTTATACAACACCTACAGTGCCCCAGATCCAACACCCGTGTCCATCCACCACAAATGTTAGGGTTCAGCACCAGTGTATCCAAGGGCAGGTCTGCCCCACACACAACCCAGCTGGCGTAAGGTTCTGTTTCATCGCAAGAAGAAAACAAACAGCGCACATAGCGAGGAGCTACAAAAATGTGTATTAAACTTGTGGGAGCAATCTAAAAAGGGACTGATTCAGTCATGTGACCTCAGCCTCCCGCCCAAGCAGGGAAAACCACACCTGCATTCCCAGGGGAAGTGTTTTTATGAGGTCGCACATAAAACGCGGGGCATTCCCCTGATGCCGCACCCCAGCCGGATGGAACGCTTTGGCGACTGTGGTACTTGTATCGACCCCATAATTCTGTGCACACATATACAAAACTAACACCTTAAACAAAAACAAATAATAAAATACATATATTATTTATATATATGAGTGCATGATATTACCAGTTCCTCAGCAAATAACCAGTGTCTCTCCGGACTCTGCTTCATCGCACCCTGTGTATACAAGCTCTAGAGCTCCAGTAATAAATACAAATAAGTAGGACATGAGGTCATTAGAAGCAAACAGGACGGAGATTGGCTGACAGATTCCGTTCTGTCCAGTGTTCTAATCGCAGTTCTGCCATGATGAAAAAAAAAAAAAAAAAAGTTCCATAACCCATTTGTGCCAATCTCCTGTGGCTTCAAGTAATTTCCCCAGTGATGGGAATAGGAAACCAGGTGTAACTGCTGGGGAAGTCAGGACCAGCCACAGAGGTGCTGTATTCAGCATCTACGCCTTATTGCAGAGATGAAAGGATGCTTCTTCTTGTGCCAGCCCTCCTTACAAATCGCTTATGTTTACAGCAGGGTTTCCAACTAATCCAATCAACCAAGTATGCAAATAAATGACACTGGAGCTATGATTGACTGATTAGTACCAAGTAGGTGCGTTGTCCAAAAAACTACAGGAAATGTTGGAGCAAACGATGGATGATGTCAATGTAATTTGTAACTGTAAAGTGTGCAAATCCTCAAAGGACTCTGGAGAGCTGCAGAAGTGTTTCTTTACTATCTGCAAGTCATGCCGCACAATGGCTGCAGCACTACTTCCTGTATAACAAAAACATCATGTGTAACAAACACTTCCTGTATGACAAGTGAATAAAAATGGAGCAATCCACATACAGCATACATCTGCAGCACCCCCCTTTTCAACAAATAGTAATAAACAAGTGTGACAAGTGTTGTATGTAGGGACAGCGTGCAAAAAAGGAACAAACATAAACTGAAAAAAGTGGGAGATTAAGTAACATAGAGGGAAATTTACTAAAATGGGATGTTGCTATGGGCAACCTGCTTCTTATTTATTTAGCACCTTCTAGAAGATAATAGATATGTGATTGGTCATAGCAACATCCCATGTGAAATTGAACTCCCATCTTCGTAAATTTCCCCCATAGACTTGGAATTCTGGATTAGACTTGGAAATTCTATGGCGTTTGGTGTTTGAATAGGCTCACTATTGGGCATGGTTATGGGACTGTCCTGTACTCCAATAGGTGCTTTTTGGTATTCTTACATCCTCAGTTAGTGTCAAGTGAGGTAGAGTTATTGTCTTACACACTTCTGGTGCCTCATAGATTGCACCAAATAGCTGTTGGGTGCATCGGAAGATCCATTTACGGAACCGACAAGGTCAATCTCAACAGGGGTCCGGATGCGGATGGACTGCCCAGGACACAACAGTCTTGTTATTTTTTTTCAAAAATAATTTATTAAAAATATTTTTAAAGTTTAACAACAAAACACATATCCACTGGCACGTGAATTAGCAATATATTTGTTGAAACATATATAATAATACAGGTTCAGTATCCCTTATCCAAATCCTCGGGACCAGAAGAATTTTGGATAACGGATTATTCCATATATCGGAATATTTTTATATTTCAATGAGGTATCTTGAGGTAGCTTGCATTTATGTTGTATAAACACATCAAACACATGAAATACACACAGAGATTTTTGTTTGCGCATGAAACAAGGTTTTAAAACATGAAAGAAAGTTTATGTACAATCTTAGACACTGAATTTGAATGCCAAGCAATCATGTCCTTGCACATATTTAGTGCCAGTCACAAATGTAGCCGGTAGGTTTTTAGCAAAATATAAAAGTACATTTTGGAGACTATGGTTTTCGGAATAATTTGGATAACAGATATTTGGATAAGGGTTACTCAACCTGTAAAAATAGAGGTACATAGATCTGTATACTGTGGATGACAGAGACAAATAAATTAAATATCAAACAAATGTGCAAGTAAGTATTATCCTTAAAGAGGAAGAGGAGAAAGTTCCATAAAGGAAACAATGATAAATATTAAGCCTCCAGTTGTGGAAGACAGTACCATGGATGTAAACCAATTCAAAAAGGAATTAAACCAAAACTATACCGAACACAACAGTGTAATGTGATGGGATGTTTTATCATAACCTGGAGTCATACAAGACATTTTACATGTTTTCAACTTGTGGTCTAAGTTTGAACTTGGTGGGACGAATGATTGTATTGGTGTACCTGGACAGAAGGAAATATGCAGGAGAAGATAAAGCATCTGTCATAATAGGAGGATGACATCTGAGAGGGTTAATTCATCACAGAAAGAGAAGAAAGACAAGATAATGAAACAGTTCCATGGAACAAGAAGACCACCCATGGAATATAACCATTGGGAAAGTCCATATCTGAGTGTGGTGCCACAGTGCTCCTCCATGTGTATAGAGGAGAGGACCTAAAAATTCATCCTGGTCTTCATGGGCATCAGGGACACCTGAGTTCGGGAGTTGAGCATGTGATAAGGCGCCAGCGATATGAAGATCATTTCCACATTTGTTCACCGCATCTAGATGGTACCTTTGGAGCCTGAGCAGGAAACATTGCTGAGGCAGTATGGAAGGGAATGGGGAGAACAGTAATCAGGTGTTTTTTCTAAACCAGCACTGGATGCCCACAGATGAACTAGTGGCAACAGTTCCTGTTCACTCTGAGAGTAATGTGAGCTAGTAAAAGCCCTCTACGTCAAAAAATAGTACTAAAAAAAAATACGTATGCTCCTTGCATATTTTGGAATATTTATTTTGAAATATATTTTTACATACTCACCTGGTTCCCTGGCAGTCCCCCCACGTCCACGGTGTCCTCTAGCATCCACATCGACCATCGGATTTGTCTTCAGCCGCACCCGCGAAATGCATTCTTGGGACCGGGGGTGCCGCTGAAGAGGAATCCGATGGCCGCCGTGGACACCGGAGGACACGTTGAGTATGAAAAAAGGTGTGTGTGTGTGGGGGGGTGGGGGGGGGGGGGGATAAAAAAAACCCCTTAAATTAGAATATTTTGGTTTTGGGATATACGGATAAGGGATACACTGAACCTGCACTACTGAGCACGTTACCAACGTTTTTTAAACTCTAGAACATTATTTATTTATTTATTATTTAACCGTTTCTTATGTAGCAAGGCATATTCCGTTGTGCTTTAC
Organism: Crinia signifera; assembly: GCF_055691185.1. NCBI lineage: Eukaryota > Metazoa > Chordata > Amphibia > Anura > Myobatrachidae > Crinia > Crinia signifera. The sequence goes on along the minus strand of NC_139226.1, from coordinate 93,940,376 downwards.
AATAAGAGACAGTGGGGCAGATGTATTAAGCGTTAACAAGAGATAAATAAAGTGTGATAAGGAGAGATAAACGTCCAGCCAATCAGCTCCTTACTGACTTTTTTCAAACACAGCCTGTAACATGGCAGTTAGCAGGTGATTGGCTGGAGGTTTATCTCTCCTTGTCATCCTTGCATTTATCTCTTGTTAAGGCTTAATACATCTGCCCCAGTGATACAAACTGAGTATTTACAGACAGTCCAAAGGTATGAGGGTCCTGCTCGCAAGCTTAACATGCCATTTACACACGAGCTCTATGTATATAAGTCCGACATGTAAGGAACAAACGTTGTATGTTCATGTTACATTGTGCATTCAATAAAATATGTTTTTGTTTTTTTTTAAACATGCCATTTACAGTACAGCAAGGCTGTCCTGGGATAAAGCGTTGTAATTTTTTTAAATCGCAGGCCGTTGGCATGGGGATTGACACAAAGACGGCATTTGTGGGTGATAACCGGACGTTTTCTGGGAGTGTCAGGGAAAACGCTGGTGTGCACAGGTGTTTTCAGGGAAGGACTGTGACGTTAGCTCCGGCCCCGATCAGTCTGTTTCTATCGCACCTGCTGAGTAAGTCCTTGGCTCTGCACTGGGGAATCATTCAATGGATTTGCTAGTAATATCATATCCATATTTTCACAAAGCAGTTTGCGGTCCTGCAGGGGCGGGATTTCACTCTGGTGTAGCGGCTTATACCTGATTGCTGGGCTCCAAAAATTAGCTGAATTAGGCCCATTGTTCCAGACACAACTATAGTAAAAGACGACAAAGCTGTCACATCAGAGTGCGACAGCAGCCACGGTATAACTGACGGGTTGCAAGGATTCTATATTCCTGTCCTTTTATTTTTCATTGACATGCAAATATTTGAGCTTTTTTCTTTTGCAGCTGGCCCTGTATTATATTAGGTTGTAGCATTTCTCTCGTCTATGCAGCAATAAAACACATCATCAATATTTTCTTCATCCACATAAAACCCGTTACCACAAAGAGCCTCTTTCAACCAAGCTTTTAGCTTCTTCATACTACTAATGGTGCAGATAATCTCCAGTTTCACGGATCACCGGCCCTTGGCTTTGGAACATGTTACGTTTGCAGTTCTGCCAAGATAAGCTGTTTGTATGTGGACGCTGATATCTATTCCATGATGGAAAAACCGAGCAGAATACAGGACAGCTACTGAGTGGACCCCTTGTTCTGTTTAACTAGAGCCCGTCAACCTGGCCAGCTTTTTCATTACTAGTCACAGAGATGATTAGTAAGAGGTTTCTATCTAAATGTCTTCTATTTATCTTGTTTATGTTCGTTATGAGAGAAAGTCAATTTGGCATGTCCGGAACCTAGAACCCACATGAACCAAGCCCAGTGCTTGCGAAATGTGCTGCTATCAGTTGAATGGTTGGGTCAAGTTAGAAGAACACATACTGAGATGGCTGATTCCAAGCAATAAATGCTCTTTCTGTTGGATTCACCATATGTTAGAACACTTGCAAGCCCCAAAATATAAACCGCTCTACAGGTCCCAGTGCCAAACAGTGTTTCTGTAAGATGGGGGATCATTGCACCGACACATAAATTACATACAGTTACATAACATGGATAGAAAAGATAACCCTGCCCAGTGAGCTTTTGCTCTAAGGCAGTGCTGGCCATATCACTTAGCTGGGGCACAGGTGGAGTCATTACTAACTGTTCACATTTTTCAGACCCTCTAGCTGGGGCACACCTGCAGTCATTACTAAATGACACATTTCCCAGACCACCAAGCTGGTGCACAGGTGGAGTAATTGCTAACTGTCACATTTTCCAGACCACCAAGCTGGTGCACAGGTGTAGTTATTACTAACTGTCACATTTCCCAGATCACCTAGCTGGTGCACAGCTGTAGTCATTACTAACTGTCACATTCCCCAAATCACCTAGCTGGGGCACGGCTCTGTAGTCATTACTAACTGTCACATTCCCCAAATCACCTAGTTGGTGCACAGGTGTAGTCATTACTAACTGTCACATTTCACAAATCACCTAGCTGGTGCACAGGTGTAGTCATTACTAACTGTCACATTCCCCAAATCACCTAGCTGGGCACAGCTGTAGTCATTACTGTCACATTCCCCAAATCACCTAATTGTTACACAGGTGTAGTCATTACTGTCACATTCCCCAAATCACCTACTTGGTGCACAGGTGTAGTCATTACTAACTGTCACATTCCCAAAATCATCTAGCTGGTGCACAGCTGTAGTCATTACTAACTGTCACATTCCCCAAATCACCTAGCTGGGCACAGCTGTAGTCATTACTGTCACATTCCCCAAATCACCTAGTTGGTGCACAGGTGTAGTCATTACTGTCACATTCCCCAAATCACCTAGTTGGTGCACAGGTGTAGTCATTACTAACTGTCACATTCCCCAAATCACCTAGCTAGGCACAGCTGTAGTCATTACTGTCACATTTCCCAAATCACCTAGTTGGTGCACAGGTGTAGTCATTACTGTCACATTCCCCAAATCACCTAGTTGGTGCACAGGTGTAGTCATTACTAACTGTCACATTCCCCAAATCACCTAACTGGTGCACAGCTGTAGTCATTACTGTCACATTCCCCAAATCATCTAGCTGGTGCACAGGTGTAGTAATTATTGTCACATTTCCCAGATCACCTAGCTGGTGCACAGCAGTAGTCATTACTAACTGTCACATTCCCCAAATCACCTAGCTGGTTAACCTAGCGCGTGCGATCAGTTCTGAATAACCCCTGTATTCTACTCCAATTGGCCTCTATGCGAGGGGACGGAGGAATGTGGGTGTAGATGAAGGAGAGGAAGAGACGGGAATGAGATGAATCAGCTTATAATTGGTACAGTTTAATACAATAACGTTAAATGAAATGGAATCCTCTCATTAGAGCAGGGCTTTGGCAGTCCGTCCGTGCCACCCACCTTTTAAATGAATCACTTTACTACGATAATTTCCAGCACTAGAGGATTCCTAAGTGCAAACATTAATATACTCAACAGGTCCTTCCGGTAAGATTTACAAGCCGTGTTTTACATTTTTATTGCCAAATGACATCATGTTTTTGTGAATGAGGGCTCCCGTGCATGTAAGTGAATGGTGTCTCGGACTAATCATTTCATATAACTGCCACTGTAAAAATATTATTTAGCAAGGACACAACTAAACATGCTCAATCTAAAAAGTTGATAGTATTTTTTAATATTTTTTTTTTATAATTGGGAATATACAGTATGTTTATTTACATGCATGGAATATTGTAGTTTTATTAATTATTAATATTCTAATGTCATTGTCATTAATTCATTTGATGTTTGCAGATTTCATTACAGCGGTAGTAATTGGCACTTTTACAAAAGAAGAAACTCCGTCACCTGTTTATTAGAAGGATACTTGAGGTCACCTTGATATCCTGTGACTTTGAATCACTTTATTATCTAAATTGTTGGCTTAGAGATTAACAAAGTTGCAAACAAATGGTGCGTACACATCCCCACGCATGGCACCAAGGGGATTCAGAAGGAGGGGGGGGGGGGGGGCGCATTCAGCCAGGCGGCGTGCAGTGTTTATGGGCTCGCTAGGCAGCCAACGGCCGCTGCCTAGCGAGCTAACCTGAATTAGGCCAAAAGTTTGGTATACATCAATAATGTCTTGCAACAAGGGCTGTTTTGCTGCGATGCCTATTTAGAGCAATACCTTGTTGAAAATATAGTTTTTGCATGGAGACTATTCTTTCTGCATTGGCGAGCTGGTTTTGGTCTGATAAGACTTAAGACCAGTGGCAGTGTTTACCTATGGGCTGCAGGGCTGCAGGCCCCCACCCCCAGGTAAAATCCGCCACTGTTCTCTGCTTAAGTGAAGCCAGATGCAGTCTGTGAGGCTGCTCTGGCTTCACTGTGACCAGCAGTGACTTCCTATAGGAAGTCTGACCTGCCAGTCACTTCAAGGCAGTCCCATTGGAAGGTGTTCCCTCCCTTTGGGATGCCTCTCTATGAGCAGCTGGGGGGAAGCCCCCAAAATGGTTTCTGCGCATTCCAACAGATCCGGGACCCTGAATATTCCTCCGGGGACTGCTGCAAAAGCAGCCCATAGAGGCTGGGGCCAGCCCATGCACAGTATGTAAGAAGCTACTGCGTATTCGCTGGCGGTGTGCCGGGGACCAGAGGCCGGGACCGGGATTTGTGGCGGCAGTGGGAACCACGAGCTTAAGGCTGAAATATACAGTAAGCAAAACGTTTGCTCCCTGGTCTTCTGTGTATAATATCTCACATTATTAATAATAATACTACTAATAATAATAATAATATGGTTGCAGTGTAAGTAGGGAATCTGGGCAGAAATCAGCGGTACACAGACAGCCTGCATCAACTAGAGATATAATGAAGGCAGACAGCTCCAGCCATCCACCAATCAGCATGCCTGCTGCAGTCTGGAGGGCCGGCGCTACCCGCTCACCAGAGGATGCAAAGCAGGTAGGTGCCGGGCAGGAAAGGCGCTGTCCCTGCTCTTCATCCCATGCTGTCCTCTGTGGCTGCCGGCTGCTGTTGCGCCTGTCACACTTGATGACAGGAAGCAGCGCCGGAGGCACAGTGCTCCCTCCAGGCTCCTACCTAAACATCAGGTCAGCAGCAGTACGTGTGAAAAGGGGCGGGGCTACATGAATGGAGGGGTGGGCTACACGGAACAGAATGGGCGGAGCTATGAGGGAGCAAGACTGAAGACACAGGAGAGGATGAGCTCAGCTGCCAGGAGAGTAAAGTGTGAGTGTACTATGTCGGCAAATGGTGTGGGCATGTGTATAGGTAGTGCTACTAATGTCAGCTACTGGTGTGGGCACGTGTATAGGCAGTGCTACTAATGTTGGCAACTGGTGTGGGCAAGTGTATGGGCAGTGCTACTAATTTCGGCAACTGGTATGGGCATATTTGTATAGGCAGTGCTACTGGTGTTGGCATATGGGGTGGGCGCGTTTAAGTGCTACTAATTTCGGCAACTGGTATGGGCATATTTGGTTACGCAGCGCTACTAATGTCGGCAACTGGGGTGGGCACGTTTATAGGCAGTGCTACTGCTGTCAGAAACTGGTGTGGGCACGTGTATAGGCAGCGCTACTGCTGTCGGCAACTGGTGTGGTCATATGGTTACATAGTGCTACTAATGTCGGCAACTGGTGTGAGCACGTATAAGCAGAGCAACTACTTTTGGCAACTGGTGTGGGCTTTATGAATAAGCAGCCTTTCAAATATGGGCATATGCAGGAGTTCTCAGGGCATTATAAATGCCCAACCAGGACAGACCACCAATCTGACTCCTTGGGAGTTTGTACACACATCGGCAACTGTTGCATATTTAAACAATCTATCCATTTGTGCTGCAACACTGTTTGCAGTCTATGTTTATACTTAAGTTTGGTATTTACCTTTTATTTTTAAATCCTGCATGTTTATGTATATTCGTATCTTGATTTACAAGTAAAGTGTGTTTTTTCAATTCAATAACAGACTGTTATTTAGATCACACACACCTTAGTACTAAGGCAGAGCGCAGCACTAAAAAAACTAAAAAAACATTATAAATGTATGTAGCATAATGTGTGTCAATGTCATATGGGCATTATGGTGCATGGCATATTTTGTAAGGGGAATTACGGTGTGTGGCATAATGTGTAATTGGCATTATGGTGTGCTGCATATTGTGTAAGGGGCATCATGATGTGTGGCATAATGTATAATTTGCATTACTGTGTGTGGTATAATGTGTAATGGGCATTGAGGTGTGAAGCATAATGTGTTATGGGGATTACGGCGTAATTGGTACTTTTATGTGACCACGCCCCTTCCCCATGAAGCCACGCTCCTACATTTTTGCACCTCCCTGTTTTTTAACTCATGGCACCAAAATTGTGCTACTATGTGGTGTCATTTGGAGTGGGAGTACTATTATGTGGCCATTCCCCTTCCTTGTGAGATCACACATTTTTGTAAAGCTTGGGTGGGCGCAAATTTATAGTTTGCAGGAGGGCGCCGAACCCCCTAGCATCGGCCCTGCAGTCTGCACATCTCTGTAGAGCAGTGGTTCCTAACCTGGGGTACAAGTACCCCTGGGGGTACACTGCAGACCGGTTGTGGGTACTCAAAATTAATATTTGTAATGGCGGAAGAAGTATATCACTCTCCCCACTCTCTCCATCTCTCCCACTTACCTCCTTGTCTTTCCTTCTCTCCAACTTGACTCTCTCTTTTGTCAACATCTCTCCTGTTTACCTCTCCTCTCATTCTCTCACATTCCATCTCTCTTTCCTCCAATCACTCTCCATCTCTTCTGCTCATATCTTTCTCTCTCTCCACCTCTTTTATTACCATTCTGTCTCCATCACTTCTGCTCTCCTCTCCAATCCATCTCTCTCTTTCACACTCTCTCTCTTGTAATTGGAACCTGCTTACCTCATAGGAGTCTCTTCCAAACCCTGGCCCACCCACTCACTTCCTGCACGGCACAGAACAGAGCACAGTTTGTCTGACAGCGCAGCTGCACTGTGATGACACAAGCGCCACCCCACCACCATAACCATGCTGCGGAGCTTTTGTAGGCTCTCCTGCAGGCAGCAGATTCCTGGCAGTATCTGCTGCGGACAAGACGCCGGCGCTCGGCACTGGAGCTGCGGAGACCAGTGACCGCAGAGGTTAGTTTATAAAGGCATGGGGGGAATGGTGGTATTATCATCAAAATATATTTTATAAGGCGAAAGGTGGGGGTGGGAAAATTGAATTATATAGGGCATCCCTGCTAAACCACACCCCCTCTCCATGAAACCACGCCCCCTTGTGGGGCCCGCACAAGGGTGCCTACCCTTCTGCAGCATTAGTTGCATTTGGGACCACCCATTAACACATTTCTAGATTCGCCAATGCTCATAGGGGCAGCACGGATGGTGTAATGGTTAGCAATACTGCCTCACAGCGCTGAGGTCATGAGTTCAATTCCCACCATGGCTCTAACTGCGGAGTTTTTATATTCTCCCCGTGTTTGCATGGGCTTACTCCGGGTACTCTGGTTTCCTCCCACAATCCAAAAATATACTGGTAGGTCAATTGGCTTCCAACATAAATAAGCCCTAGAATGTCTGTGTGTGCGTATACATGTGGTAGGGAATATAGATTGTATGCGCCACTGGGGCAGGGACTGATGTGAATGAGCAACTATACTCTGTACAGCGCTGCGGAATATATAAAAAAACTGTTAATAAATAATAATAAATAAATAGGGCATATAGGTCCTGATTCATACCTGAATGCTGTTGAGCGAATTCGCACAGTTTATCGATAAACTGTGCATGGGTCTGGACCACAATGCTCATGTGCGATGCCTGCTACCAAATACATCCTGCACTTTTTTTTCAGTCAATAGCCGTTCCCAAGGTGATTGGCAGGGAGCCAGCACCTGAGGGTGATAACCGGCCGTGTAGTGGGCATGCTAAGCAAATCGCAGGCGTGCCAAAAAAAGCTTAACTTATAGGCTGATTTATCGGAGGTGAAAGCCAATGCCTTAGAAAACGTACGGGCAGGCAGAACCCAGTGACCAGCTGCTGAGGTAAGGAGGGCCATCAACAGCTTGGTCATAATCATTGGAAGTAATGGAACACACTTGGAGGAATTGCAAATTGCAGAGCATTGTGTTGCATATGTATTAAGCCTGGTGAAGCGATAGAGTGGAAGGTGATAATGCACCAGTGAATCAGCTCCTTATTGCCATGTTACAGGCTGGGTTTGAAAAGTGACAGTTAGAAGCTGCTTGACTGCTGTGTTATCACCTTCCACTTTATCACTTCACCAGGCTTAATACATCTGCCCCCCTGTGTGAGGAGGATAGAGAGAGAGGTTACAAAACTCAAAAGCTTGAATGGGTGCTCGGACAAGTGCGTTATCCCTGTTCAGTCTTCTAAACCGGTTCCATGCTTCCGATTGGATAATAAAATGTGTACAAAAGTTTTCACGGTAATGAAAGTCAAATGACCTTGGAGGCCCGAGTCTCATTTCCAATCCATTCGCTGAGATCTGCAGTCAGCTTAATGAAATCTCCTCACCTCTGAATGTACTGTCTGAGCAGAGATAGTGTTTAATCATTCCTCCCATTTGGGAGCATTAGAATAAACACAATCGCCCGTCCTTTAATTGTAGCTAGAGAAACCTAATACTTTATTACAGAAGCAATAACTATATTAGACGGCATAGGCACGGCGATACAGAGCTGACGCTGATGGCCTTTGGCTGCCGGCTCCCAATCAATAAGGTCTCTGATGAAAGTATAGATTGACTGCTGACGTCAAGACTTGGAAATCCGCGGCAGGATTAATGGTAGGCTGTGATTTTTATCGAAGTGCACAAAGTAGATGTCATTAATATGGCACCGCGATACACGGGGGGATTTAATACGTTTTTAGTTGAACATAGCCTTGGCAAAGGTAGAATGAATAAGTGATTTTGTTTTGGAAAGATAAATGGACTTTTTTGTTACTGTTTCTTTGAAAGCATGAATCATGAATTGTCCATTTTGTTCCCTCTCCCGATGTGTTTCTAAAATGGGAGTTCTTTTTGGGATATTGCTATAGGCAACCAACCAGATAATATTTATTAACTTCTAGGAGGTGCTAAATAAATAAGAAATAGATTCTGATTGGTTTCCTATAGCAACATGCCATATAAAAATGGAACTACCATCTTAGTAAATTTCCCTCTACAAATGGAGCCACCTCCTCCAGCGAGGATCTGGTGGTCAAGATCACCAACCGCAAGCTGCCGGAAGGGGACGTGCGCACACAAGATGCTCGCACGTCCCTTTCCGACGGAGCTCTCTTCCAGTCTCCAACACCTCCCTGCTCCCCCCAACCCTGCTGCCAAAAACTGGTACACACGTGTGTGTGAGATGCTCACGAGTCCGAGACAGATGGCCTTTCCGACACGGACATTCTGGCAATCCCTGGCGCTGAACGAGAGGCGCTCCATCTGCTGTGGCATTTTGCTTCCAGCTCGGGTCCCGGCTGTTGCTAAGTAACTGTCACACGTAGCCGCGACGGAGCGCGGCGGGTACAGTACTCACCCGTCCGCGCCCGCCGCCGGCTAGCGTGTGCAGGCTCCGGTCTGCGGTGTGCGGGTAGCGGCAGCTCTGGGTAGGGATGGCAGCAGGGGAGCGTCGGGTAGCGGTGTCTTTGCAGATAGTGGTGCTGGGAGGCCGGCGTCGCCGTCTTGGTTGAGGGCAGGAGACAGATTGGCCCAGAGTGGAGGTTCCCTCCTCATCCTGCGCTGACAGCCAATTGCAGCCGTCCCCTGGGGATATAAGGGATCTGCCTAGGCTGTTCAGTGTCAGTGCAATGAGTCTTTGGAGTCATTCACAACTCCTAGCTGATTTCCGGATCCTGGCTCTTTCTCTCCTGACTCTGGTGCCTTGCTCCCTGCATCTTCATCTACAAGGAAGTTTTCTCCTGACACCAATGCTGCAAGTCCTACCTAGTGCTTGTTCCTGCTTGTGTCCCAGAATTACCCTGCACAGCATTCCGCTGCCCTCCTTCATACAACTCATTCATTCCATCATCTTTCAGTCATCCGGATCCATTTCTTCTGTCATCAAATCAACCTCTTTCCGGATCTTCCTCTATGTACTCTGGCTCATCAAGTACACTTTTCCAGATTTACCTGCTCGTTATTAATATTGTGCTGGACTCTATTTAATTTATCCCAACTGTCACTTAAAGAAGTATTTGAGTGAAGTTTATCATTTATGAAATCTGTTATTAAACCTGCACGTTTCAATCCTACTCCTCCTGGTCCGTCTCCGGCCTCTGTGCACTACACGACTCCATCCAGCCCTTTAGCCGTGACAGTTTGCACTGACCCGATGGAATCGGGTGAAGCACAGGCCTCCATGACGGATGTTCTTCAAGGCATCATGGCTCGCTTGGAACAGGTAGAGGCTACCCAGCGTCAAGTGGCTCAATTTCTCCAGACCTTGTCACCACCTCAGGTGGCTCCCCCAGTTTCGGCAGCACCAACCTCCGGAGCTTCGACCTCTGCTGCTCCTCCTGGGCCAGCTGCTCCTCACCATCTACAGCTACAGATAGCGCAGGGCTTGTCTTTGCTGGGGATGGCGGAGGACTCGCCACCCGCCATCCCCCGCCCCGCGCCATCTGTATGTCGGAAGGGGACGCGCGTGCACGAGGTGCACGCGCGTCCCGTTCCGACGGAGCTTTTGCCCGGGTCCCCGCCGGCTTCCCCGGGTCCCCGCCGGTCCACACCGCCCCCCCGCAGCCCCCCGCAGCCCTGCCCGTCTCCCTGAAGCTGGAGACGGGCAGGACTGCACCCGCCGCGCCGCCTCGCCGCCCGGCTATTGAGACGCTCGTGCGTGGGAGACGCACGAGCGTCTCATTCAGCCAGAGCGCCAGATTGCTGGCGGATCGCCAGGGACACGGTCCTGGCGCTCCGCCAGCAATAATAAGCCCTGCTCCATCTGTATCAACCCCCAGTAAATATGACGGGTCCCCGAGGGGGTGTCGAGGATTCCTGAATCAATGTGACGTCCATTTTACCCTCGAGCCTTCCAATTTCCCCTCTCCCAAGACTCGGGTGGCTTACATCGTGTCCCTACTGGCGGGTCCAGCCCTGGAGTGGGTGTCCCCCCTTTGGGAGCGTGCAGATCCCATCCTCAACAACTATGAAGAATTTGTGGCCTCCTTCCGTCGCATCTTCGACGAGCCTGGCAGAGTGTCCTCCGCAGCCACGGAGATCCTAAGGATTCGTCAGGGCAGTCGCCCAGTGGGACAATATGTCGTACAATTTCAAACCCTGGCTTCCGAACTCAGATGGAACGAAGAGGCTCTCGTTTCTGCCTTCTGGAACGGCCTAGCCGGGCGCATCAAGGACGAGTTAGCAACTCGCGATTCTCCTTCCACCCTGGCTGAACTCATTTCATTATGTAACAAGGTCGATCTGCGACTCCAAGAACGCCAACTTGAGAGGAATCGCTCTGATCGCCTTCGCCCTCGATTCCCTTCCAATGTCGCACCAGCTTCCAAACCAACCCCGCCTCCTGCGGTGTCAACAGATGAGCCCATGCAAATCAACCGCTCCCGTCTTTCTCTCGAAGAGAAGTCCCGAAGACGGCGAGAGAATCTGTGCATGTACTGTGGTTCCTCAGCTCACTTATTGGCTTCCTGCCCGCTGCGGCCGGGAAACGACCGCTCCTAATCTCCCCGAGGGAGGTCCGATTAGGAGTCTTGCTTCCATCTCCCTCTTCTTCTGATTCCACCATTCCGGTTACCCTTGTGTGTCCCCAAGGGAGAAAAAGAGTTCAGGCCCTATTGGACTCTGGAGCAGCGGGAAACTTCCTTTCTTCCACATTTGTCACCCAACATGCCCTGCCTGTACAACCCCTTGATCACTCGCTGGTCCTCACTGCAGTGGATGGGAGTCGAATTCGTAGTGGACAAATCACCCATCAGACCACCCCGGTGACACTGCTCATAGGAGCTCTACATCAAGAGACCCTCGAATTCTTCGTTCTTCCACAGTCCTCACACCAAATGGTCCTGGGCCTTCCCTGGCTCTCCAAACATAACCCACACCAATATGGAGGTCAAGGCCTGGGGAACAGATTGCCAGTCTACTTGCATTCCTCAGATCCTTCCGGTCTACCAGACCCATCCACAAAGTGAGGGTAACTGTCCTTCATCCTCTTCAGTTCCACCCTTGTCAATATCCGCACCATATCGTTCATTTACAGATGTCTTCAGTAAAGGTGGTGCCGACATCCTGCCTCCTCACCGTCCTTGGTACTGCCCGATAGAGCTGGTGGCCGGGAAATTCCCTCCTCGTGGCCGCATCTATCCCCTGTCGCTACCCGAGACTGAGGCCATGTCCTCGTACATTCAAGAGAACTTAAACAAAGGTTTCATTCGACCATCTACTTCTCCGGCCGGGGCCGGGTTTTTCTTTGTGAAAAAGAAGGATGGCGGTCTTCGGCCATGTATCGACTATAGGGGCCTGAACGACATCACCATTAAAAACCGCTATCCCTTACCCCTTATCGCAGAACTATTCGACAAGATCAGAGGGGCAGTAATCTTTACTAAATTGGACCTGCGAGGGGCCTACAATTTGATCCGGATCCGTCCAGGTGACGAGTGGAAGACGGCTTTTAATACGCGCGACGGTCACTATGAATACCTGGTGATGCCCTTCGGCCTTTGTAACGCCCCCGCCGTCTTCCAACAGTTTGTAAATGATATCTTTCGGGACTTGCTGTACCACTCCATCGTAGTCTATCTAGACGATATACTTATCTTCTCTCCAAATCTTCAACTTCACAGACAGACAGTGTCCGAAGTCCTACGACGTCTTCGCCAAAATCAACTGTTCTGCAAGTTGGAGAAGTGCGTTTTTGAGGTCACGTCCATTCCATTCTTGGGTCACATTCTCTCTGCCACTGGGATAGAGATGGACCCAGAGAAGGTGAGAGCCATCCAAGACTGGGCAGCCCCCACAACACTCAAAGGAATTCAGAGATTCCTAGGGTTCTCAAACTATTACCGGCGATTTATCCGGAACTTCTCTACTATCGCTGCTCCCCTCACTGCTCTCACTTGCAAGGGAGCTGATCCAAGCCGATGGTCGCCAGAAGCATCCTCTGCCTTCCAGCAGTTAAAGAGAGCATTCATGACAGCACCAATCCTCCTCCAACCAGACCTCGACAAGCCCTTCATTCTCGAGGTGGACGCATCCTCGGAAGGGATCGGGGCCATCTTGTCACAAAAGGGTGAGGATCAAGAATTACACTCTTGTGCCTTCCTCTCCAAAAAATTCCTCCCGGCAGAGAGGAATTACCCCATCGGGGAACAGGAGTTGCTTGCAGTCAAAACTGCGTTAGAGGAGTGGCGCTACCTTCTGGAGGGGGCGCGGCATAAGATCACCGTGTATTCAGACCACAAAAATCTGTCCTTTCTCAAACAAGCTCAGTGCCTTACTGCCCGCCAAGCCCGTTGGGCCATGTTCTTTGAACGCTTTGGTTTCCAAATTAAATTCCGACCTGGAACCACGAATACTAAGGCGGACGCTCTATCCCGCTCCTTTGAGACGACCTCTGACCTAGAGACACCTCCTCGTCCAATCCTCGATCCGGTGGTCTTCGCCCAAGTAACCGTACAGCCATCTCCTCCTCCAGGTAAAACGTTCGTTCCTCCCGAACTCCGCAAGAAAATATTGTCATGGGCACACTCTTCCCGCTTCGCAGGGCACGCAGGAGCACAAAAGACCTTGATGTTCCTGTCACGTTCTTATTGGTGGCCAACCATCCACCACGACGTAACCAACTTCGTCGCCTCTTGTGTAAAATGTGCTCAGCATAAGGTGCCCAGAACAACTCCCGCTGGTCCTCTCCGCCCTCTAACCATTCCCACAGAACCATGGACCCATCTGTCAATGGACTTCATTTGCGAACTACCTCCCTCAAAAGGTCATACTGCAATCTGGGTAGTGGTTGACCGATTCTCTAAAATGGTCCATTTCGTCCCACTAAAAGGTCTCCCCTCTGCTCCAGTACTGGCTCAGCTATTTATCTCAACCATTTTTAAACTTCACGGACTGCCCAAAGAGATTGTATCCGACCGCGGAGTACAGTTCATTGCAAAGTTCTGGAGAGCTCTCTGTGCCGCGGTACAGGTCAAACTCAAGTTTTCCACTGCCTTTCATCCCCAGACCAACGGCCAGACAGAACGGGTGAATCAAGACTTGGAGGCCTTTATCCGACTGTTTGTCTCGTCTTCCCAAGATGACTGGGTGGATCTTCTCCCGTGGGCAGAATATATGCATAACAACTCCTATCACTCTTCCTCCGGAACCACCCCCTTCTTTACAGTATTCGGCAAACATCCACGATCTCCAGATTTCTCAGAATTATCCTCTTCCGAAGTTCCTGCAGCAACCACTTCATTACAACGCTTTGCTAAAATCTGGTCGGATGTCCACACCGCTCTCCTTAAATCTTCCGCCCGATACAAGAGGATGGCAGACAGGAAAAGAAGGGCAGCGCCCAGATTGAAAGTCGGAGACCGGGTATGGCTGTCTACCCGCCATATACGCCTCCGTCTGCCCTCTATGAAGCTGGCTCCCCGGTTCATTGGACCGTACCCTATCACCCTAGTCATTAATCCGGTCGCTTATAGACTTCAACTTCCTCCTTCCCTAAGGATTTCCAATTCCTTCCATGTGTCCCTCCTCAAGCCTTTAAGGTTGAACTCTTATCAAAAGAAGATTCCCAAACCGCCCAAGATTAACTCTGAAAGTGGGGCTGAATTCGAGGTAAGACGCATTATAGACTCTCGTTGCCGCAATTCTCGTACCCAGTATCTGGTGGAATGGGTTGGGTTTGGTCCCGAAGAGAACTCTTGGGTGGATTCCATTGATTTGCACGCTCCGAAACTGATAAAGCAATTTCTCCAGAGAAATCCTCACAAGGCCCATAGGCGCCCTGGGGTCACCCTGAAAAGGGGGGGTACTGTCACACGTAGCCGCGACGGAGCGCGGCGGGTACAGTACTCACCCGTCCGCGCCCGCCGCCGGCTAGCGTGTGCAGGCTCCGGTCTGCGGTGTGCGGGTAGCGGCAGCTCTGGGTAGGGATGGCAGCAGGGGAGCGTCGGGTAGCGGTGTCTTTGCAGATAGTGGTGCTGGGAGGCCGGCGTCGCCATCTTGGTTGAGGGCAGGAGACAGATTGGCCCAGAGTGGAGGTTCCCTCCTCATCCTGCGCTGACAGCCAATGGCAGCCGTCCCCTGGGGATATAAGGGATCTGCCTAGGCTGTTCAGTGTCAGTGCAATGAGTCTTTGGAGTCATTCACAACTCCTAGCTGATTCCCGGATCCTGGCTCTTTCTCTCCTGACTCTGGTGCCTTGCTCCCTGCATCTTGCTACAAGGAAGTTTTCTCCTGACACCAATGCTGCAAGTCCTACCTAGTGCTTGTTCCTGCTTGTGTCCCAGAATTACCCTGCACAGCATTCCGCTGCCCTCCTTCATACAACTCATTCATTCCATCATCTTTCAGTCATCCGGATCCATTTCTTCTGTCATCAAATCAACCTCTTTCCGGATCTTCCTCTATGTACTCTGGCTCATCAAGTACACGTTTCCAGATTTACCTGCTCGTTATTAATATTGTGCTGGACTCTATTTAATTTATCCCAACTGTCACTTAAAGAAGTATTTGAGTGAAGTTTTATGAAATCTGTTATTAAACCTGCACGTTTCAATCCTACTCCTCCTGGTCCGTCTCCGGCCTCTGTGCACCACACGACTCCATCCAGCCCTTTAGCCGTGACAGTAACTGGGTTGCCGCACCCTCTAGTTGCAGGTTCTGACAGTCCCAGTCCTAGGAAAAATATTGATGGTCATCTATTGCATAGTTTATTACTATTGATGCCCAGTTGCACTATTGCCATCGATGGCCATCCCTAGTATACACAGGGAAAACACTAGTTGCAGACACTGGAGACATGGACCTGCACTGTGTACTGTATTCAGCAGCATCAACTGCAGGAACTGGCCTGGCTGCCTTATAACAAGTAGAGCCACCAATCACAGCAGCCAGAGAAGGAGGTCGGGACTACAAATTAAAATGTAAGTGCAGCTGCGGTGCTGCATGCATGTCTGAGGTCCCGCTGTTATTTATTAGAATTCTCAGAAAACCCTTTGGCTGTGTTAGATGGGGGGGGGGGGGGGGCGGCGGGCGGCGAGGGGAACCGGGGGAGGCGGCGGGGGAGGCGGTGTGTGGTGGTGAAAGCACGGGGCGGGCACGAGCATCTCATGCATGCATGCCCCAGGCGAGAGCCAGCCGCTGGTGGGGGCTGGCGATAGAATCGCCAGCCCCTGCAAGAAAGAGGCTCCATATGCATTAGTTAGACATTGCCAAAGTTAGATATGCATTAGTTAGCCAAAAGTTAGACATGCATTAGTTAAACATTGACAAAAGTTAGACGTGCATTAGTTAGACATTGACAAAGTTAGATATGCATTAGTTATACATTGACAAAAGTTAGGCATGCATTAGTTATACATTGACAAAAGTTAGACATGCATTAGTTAGACATTGTCAAAAGTTAGACATATGTTAGTTAGACACTGACAAAAGTTAGACATTGACAAAAGTTAGACATGCATTAGTCAGACAACAGACAATAGACAAAAGGTAGATATGCATTAATTAGACACATTAGTTATACATTGACAAAAGTTAGATGTGCATTAGTTAAACATTGATAAAAGGTAGATGTGCATTAGTTAGACATTGACAAAAGTTACACATGCATTCGTTAGACATTGACAAAAGTTACACATGCATTAGTTAGAAATTGACAAAAGTGAGATATGCATTGGTTAGACATTTACAAAAGTTAGACTTGCAGTAGTTAGTTAGGCTGAAGGCTGGTCACAATGGTGATCTGATGCTGCAATTGTTAGGAGCTGACACTTCGGCTCTCTGCTCCCAGTCATTGCTGTGTGACTGAAACACTGTGTCATGTCGAGTGCAGGCAATATCGATAATCGTCCGCTGTTCAAATTTGCACAGGGATCAGGTCTGAATAAGGCTCTCTGTACACTGTAACAATGCTTGTGATTCTTTAAACTATGGCTGGTGCAATTTCTCTGTCTTCCTAGTAAGAAGAGTTTTAAACTCTGTGTTCCTGTGATGTGTGCTTCCCGCAGTAATCTGTAGTGAGAAGCACCATGTTAAAAATAAATACCTGCCTACTGGTTACCTCCTCTCGCTTCTACCTTCAAGGTTTTGGCTGCATTGCTCTTGACCTTTGGAACTCTCTACCTCTCTCCCTCACTAACTTTAAACGGTCTCAATACCCACTTCTTCACCAAACCCAGCACATTTTTATCCCTGCTCACTGTCTAGCCTATCTGGGTTACCCCAGTCTGTCTGTCCCATCCCTTTAGAATGTAAGCTTTCACAAGCAGGGTGTCACAAGCAGCCGCTGCGGGTCCCGGCGGGTCTCCTACTCACCCGTCAGTGTCCTACGGCGGCTATCCGGTCGGACAGGGGGGCCAGCATTCGGCCAGGGGTGGGCGTCTGGGAGTCAGCAGAGAGGAGGGCCGGGTCCTGGGAGAGTGGCGGCTGTTGGGTCTGACACGGCTCCGGGAGCCCGAGGCGCCATCTTGGATTTGGGCAAATAAGCAATTTTGCCAGACTCTGCTTTTTCCTGCCATTCTGACACTGGAAACCAATGGCAGCCACCCTCCTGCTATACGGGAGATCTGCTGAGGTTCACCAGTGTCAGTGCAAAGAGTCTCCTGCCTGGAGTAGGTTCCAGGAACCATTGCAGTCCTTTCTGTCCAGTGATCCTGTACTCAAATACCTGTCCTCTGACCCTCCAATGGCTTTATCTGTCTCTGGTCGCCATCGCCTTTTTTCACACCCGACCACCTGCCTTTCTTTTGGCATTGGATCATTCTCTGACTTTCTCGGACGTGGTCATACTAATTCCTCAACCCACTCTCAAGTATTGTACTGGAGCATACCTTTAACCCATACGGCCGCAAAGACGTATTTGCGAGCCTCGTTGAACTCTCCTTTTGTTTACCGCAAAGACGTATTTGCGGACATTACAGAACTTTCTGTTGTTTGCCCAAAGATATTATTTGTGCAACTATTTGTATTGATGCAGAGATCAATTATTAAACCAGCCCATTTCAACCCTCCTTCCA
This sequence comes from Crinia signifera, assembly GCF_055691185.1. Lineage (NCBI taxonomy): Eukaryota > Metazoa > Chordata > Amphibia > Anura > Myobatrachidae > Crinia > Crinia signifera. Next base: position 93,922,567 of record NC_139226.1, on the reverse strand, counting down.
CTGAGTCAGTAGTAGTTCCTGATCTTGAAACGAGACCCTCAGAACCCACTTCTGTGACACAGGGCCTCTTCCAATGTGTGCTCTTCCTTCTTTTATTTAAGCTATCTTCTACGTTATACTCCCTCTGATGGCATCTGTCAGATAGCAATAGCCTCCACACACCCGCAGTGGCTTAGAGGTGCTGGGTAAGTGTGGGCACTGGAGGTCAGTGGAGGCTATTGCTGAACTGCTGCCGGGACCTTCAAATCTACTTGTCTGTGGTCCCGTCACTCCTGCTCCTAATAAAATGTCCATAAAATGGCCACCCCCTCACAGCAGACACTTATTGAGTATTCTAGAGGAGGTGGCAGAGGGACAGGGGCGTGCCTGAATGTTTTTTGTTACACCACTGCATGTAACTAATGCTGGCTATGCATCAGAATGACCTTCATCGTATTCAGGGCATAAGTGCGATGGAACAAACGATCATACGATCTGCTTATGACCGCAATGGAAGCTGATGGATCAGACGTGCAGCATGTTTCATACTTGCCTACTTTTGAAAACGATCAGAATTTTGCAAAGCACCCCCATTGAGGGGGCATATCATGCTCCTCCCAAAGGGCGTGTCTAGTTCCACATATGGAGAGATTGTGAAATGTAATTGTGAACGTGGCACCTAGAAGCATACGATTTACTATCCATTTCATTACCCCACTATCCACTAGGGTGTGGAGTAGATTTTATATAGTGGAGTAGATTTTATATAGTGTGGCGAGCGCAGCGAGCCACCGAGCCCGAAGAGTGGCGAGCGGCCACGGAATGTATTTGACGGAATTGCATGCAAATGGCATGCAATATCGTGAGTCGCTTTGAAACAACATCCGTGTCCGCTCGCCACGCTTCGGGCTCGGTGGCTCGCTGCACTCACCACACTATATAAAATCAACTCCACGCCCTAGTGGTTAGTGGGGTAATGAAATGGATAGTAAATCGCATGTGATATCGCATGCGATCTACTGGCGCAGTGAAACTACACAAGTACCGAAGCCGGTCCCCGGGGATGGAGGTTAGCGGCAACTCTCCCCCCATCTCTCCCCCCCCCCTTCCCCCGGAGCGACTCAGCACCCCCGTGGACTCTGGAGTTACTCCGCAGCCCCCTCCCGTCCCCTCTTGTTGAAAGCAGCATTGCCGGGCACTTCCTCGTGGAGCCGCGTCCGGAGCACTTGAGCGCCTGAGTACCCAGCAACCCCCCCAGTGTAGCGATGGAGCGTGTGCAGTAGTGATGGGTAGTTCGTGAATGATCAGTTCAAAATGATCTAATCTTCAAAGTGAACTAAATCGTTCAGATCACTGCTCTGGCAAAGATTAGTTCATTTAGTTCACCAGGAAATAAAGCAAGTGGGAGGTGTAACACACAGACAGAGCCCAGCAGCTCCAAGGCTCATTTAGATATTTCCTTCCTGAATCTAAAGTTAAAAGTACAACAAAGCCCAGCAAATACAGATCTAATAAAATAAAAATATGCACTGCCTAGCCAAAGTCTATGTGTGGGGTGTCTGTGAGTGAGCATGTGTGCTCATGCTGCTCACCTTTCTGTGATTCTATCACTATACTATTAGTCCAGGTGTCCAAACACTTACTGCTGCTTCTGGTACTGGGTCCTGAGCATACTGCTGTGCTAAATCTTTTGCTGGGACCTGTGTAGGAGCTTCTGCAGCAGCCATGTTATTCAGCTTTCATCAATGCTCAGCAGTCAGTACATGTTAGCTACCACAGGTGGCAGTGCTGAGCTCAGATAGTCTGGACTGCGGATCTACATTGTCCTGATGACTCATGAGTCCTGCAAATAGTTCAGTAGTTCAATTAGTTCATTGATCATACAGATCCCTGAACTAATCTGTGACTATACACCATAATGAGACTGTACAGTACCTGTGAGCTACCATGTGTGGCACTGCTGTGCTCAGGCACATGTATTGTGTTTATGCAGCCACAGACACAGTGCTGGCTGCTGCATGTTATACAGTATACTGTAGTAGCTCTGTTTACTCCACATTACAGTCAGAGATGGAGATGTATGAACCTTCATGATACATACAGTGGAGCAGTTGCCCCTAGCAACCAATCAGCAACTGGTTACTTTGCAAAGTCTCTACTTTATCTCTCTCTAAGGTCAGTTACATTGAGGCAAGGGGACATGTTTTTTTCTAATTACTGTATTTTAAAAGCAGAAAAAAGTGACTTATTAAATGACTCTGAATTTGGGTATTTTACTTGCATATTATGGAAGGTAAAATAATAACCACAATGGGATTAATATTGCAGAGCTAAACAATAAACATGTCACTAGAAGGGTGGTGTATAACTTATTGCTTTTCTAAACTAGAAATAATCTGATTTATTAAACATACAGTATATGATCATTCTAACAAGACTATAACTCCTACAATGAGCTGGTATTACAATGCCTGCTCTGTGTGTCATAATCTAGTCTGGTTCATCTAGATCCATGCACTCCTCTCAGTCTCTGAGTCAGTGATGGAATAATGAACTAAATGAACTAGATGAACTAATCTTCTGATCTGGGGCGGGATGTTGTAACATCCGCGCCCATTATCGCTGGCTACCGCATTTTTAGTAACGGCATATGCTATAACATATGCCGTTATTCATGCAAGGGACAGCTCTTGCGGTAAGAGCTGTCCCTTGCGATGCGGTGCCGGCGCTGGACTTCCGGGTCTGTGACCCGGGAGTCCATCTGCGCATGCGCAGACCCCGGCGCCGGCCGCAGGGCACGCTGGGAGGGATCCGTGACGGATCCCTCAAACAGCGCTGCGGTAAGAAGCCCATAGGCTTCTGCAGGGATTCGCCAGCTTTAGCTGGCGATTCCCTCCGCAGCGCTGACACTGCGGAGGCGCCATATAGCATATAGAAATGCGGTAGAAACCCCGAAAACGGGGTTTTTACCGCATTTCTGCTATATAGCATCCCGCCCCTAATCTTTTGGGTGAACTAGATCATAATGAACTAGTCCATACCTTCCAACTTCTGGCCGGAGGAAATAGGGACACTCGCGCGAGCGTCCGAAAAGGGGGCGGGGCGTATGCAAATGAGGGCGCGGCTTATGCTAATTAGCCGCGACCTCATTTTCATACGAGAATAGACGCTGTGCGCATGCGCACAGCGTCTATTCTACTAGATTGGGGGGTCTCCCAACTGCCACCCCCCGCAGCGGGACAATGCCTGCCGCGGGTGGGACAGCGGGACAGTACCCGAAAATCGGGACTGTCCCTCTAAAATCGTGACAGTTGGGAGGTATGCTAGTCACCAAAACGAACTAGATTTCCCATCACTAGTGTGCAGCACAGTGCACACGATCTGTTGCATGACCCGAGTGTACATATTTCAGGTGTATGACCAGCCTCAGTTTACATACCCTTTACTTGTAGATTGTCTTTAACGTTAACTCACTGTGTCCTTGTTTAGAGTATATTTGTTTATGCACTCTATAATAATCACTATACATCATCAAATAATATAAAGAGGTAATGAAACCAAAATGAATAAAAGGCTAATGTAATACCGACAGCCACCACTAGATGCCGCACGCTAATGTAAGTTGCTCGGTCGTCCTCTTTTCCTCACCCGCCGTCTTCTCTATGATCCCCGGCGCTTCCGGCTTCGCTCCGTGTCCCACAGGCCGGCAGCTGAGAGTGTTTCTGTGGACTGTGGAAGTGGCTTGTGGGAGCCCAGGAGAGGCAGCTGTGTACGGGGGAAGACATAGGCTGCTGCACCGTGTGCTTAAGTGCCGGGATTGTGCCCTGTGTAGTATAGGAGGGCTGTATACACAGTATATATGTGTGTATACAGCTGTGGTGGCCCACCCTGGCCTCTGTTATGACTGAGAGGAATAGGGTTGGCTTGGGGAATAGGTCACTGATCCCTATGGCTCCCTACTGATGTAAAGATAACCTATTAGATAGTAATATATATTTTTTTCGGGATTGTTGCTAAGGAATGTGTTATTTATAGTCTATGAAACATAGTAATACTTTTAAGTTATTTTTAACCCACGAGTTATGCATTGGCCTCTTCTGTAGCTTTATAGCTGGACTATTTATTATTTACTCGCTTAGAGTTGAATAGTGTCTGTATTACTGTATAATATAATATATTAAACAATTACATTACTTTATTGGGGAACAAAACATCATAGTTGAGGACATTATTTATATTTTTATTGGCGACACTCATTTTTTGTGTGAATAATAATGGTTTTCTGCTGCTTCAGCACAGGAGAGCCCTTGGCGGTGGTTGTGTTCCCC